>NC_140628.1:37433145-38033145 GCF_057382275.1 Copadichromis virginalis | reverse complement strand
TGAAGAATATACCATATGAATGAGTAAATGTCACAAACTGCCTGTTCATCATTGATGTGCAGAGTCTATATATGCTGTACCACTAGGGGGCAGTGTGACAAACAACCAGTCTTGCCTGTGCTGTAGTTGGTCATTCAGTCAGCTGTGGAGAAGAGCAAACTGTAAACTGAAGGTTAAAACAATGATGTGTGTCCACTGCAGCCACTGTCAGTGCTTTTCATGCTGTCAGTCTGACATCTCCATCATCAGCATCCTCAGTATAATCTATACATAATCCATCCGCTGCACATCTGGAAAGCTATCGACTTTATATTAATTATAAAACAAACACTCTTTTTTTTCTTTTACAATAGTTGCCAACATTTTGGGAGAGGTAGATTTATTACATCGAAAATCTTATTTATGTTTTTTATATAACATATTGGTCAATGTGTAATTTCTTTCATATACAATTCTAGAGACTTGCACGTACAGCCAAAGGGTTTGTGAAGGTGGCAGCAGACAGAAGCTCTTAGTTTGATTTTCTTTTTAAAATTCAGAAAACAAACAAAGCAGTGACTTCTTGGACTTTCAGTTTCAGTTCATTCACAGGGAGTCAGAGATACTGAAGAATATACCATATGAATGAGTACATGTGACAAACTGCTTGGTTTCTGTTTCTAGGCTCTTTTGTCCGAGAGCTTTTAACTCTTCATACTGCCATCTAACTATAGTGACTTCTGGGAAACCATAAAACTGACATGGCAGCATCTTGGGTGACGTCACTGGGTTTAGGTTCATCATCTGTATACAGTCTATGTGTGAAAAGCAAAAATGGCTAATGATCATTTCTATTGTGTGTTTCTGAACAATGAGAAAATCTCGGAGCAGATTTCGTGAAGAATTGACACTTGCCCCCGGAGGTTAGATCAACAGACTCAATCCTTCATGGATCAATTCACATATTTTAGACTATTTCTGGATTTTTGTCATCTGTCGTGCACCAGCTGAAACTTCATAAGACCCCTGCCCCCGACCTTGTTCATTTTGTTTCCACGTTTTCACTATCTTTGCTGCCTGCTGAAACTCTTCTGATTTCAACAACGATCTATCTGAGCTGTATTTTCCACCTGCACACTCACTCTAAACTTACTTTTTTTTCCAGGTATTATCCCTCTGGAGCGCTTATTCCTGAAAATTTCCAAAACACACACACTTACACATCAAGGTCTGGAGGCCCACCGAAGGCAAAAACAACTCCCAGTCTCCCTGCAGACCTCCCCCCCCCCTCTCTCTCTCCTAAACCTCCTCTCTGCTCTATCCCTCCTTCTCTTCCCTCCTCCTCTCTCGGTCCCCTCGCTGTCACAGTTTTTCCACTTTCCTTGGCTCCACTTTACGACCCTCCCTCGTTTGGAAGAAACTGCTCTCGTTATTTTTTCTCTCTCTCACTTGTGAATGTTTATCCGGCTTGAAGATTTTTCTAAGTGTATGGGCTCTAAAGCAAACGCCGTTTTTCTTCACAGTTTCGTCCTCGGAAGTCGCTTTTTAGGTGAAATATTTCAGCTGCAGAGAGTCTGCGTGTTCCTGGATGCCAAGGTGAGTAACAGGCTGTCAGCGAGATAACAAACAAACAAACATAAACTAAACAAAACAAATATAATTTATTGCTTATTGACCTGTCAATGAATGCACCTTTGTTTAATTGCTTACTCGTACACGTAGCGTGTAGGCATGTGCTGTTATTGCACCCCAGACGGCGAAAACGTCAGTTAATCTCATGAAATAAAAAAAAGGATAAATTAAATATGATTCATTCAGTTAAATACCGATTATAGATCACTATAATTTAAGAATATAATATTCGTGGAGTCTTACTTTTGGTACTTCATTTTCAGACAATACGTACTTACTTTTACTGGTCGTGTTTTCATTTATTCATGTTTCTGAACGTGTCTTTACATTTCTTTGAATACTTCGGCTGCCACTGCTTTCATCAGATAATGTGCATCAATATTCAATAAAATCCCCCGTAAATCTGCAGACGACCACTTTCATACTGCTACATTACAACATAATACACATGTGAACATTATTAGTGAACTTGTCCTCTAAATATAAGACTTCACGTTTCTGTGTCCTGAATGTATTTTCTATGTTGAATCATAATCACCAACAGTAAAGTCGTCTGTTGGGTACCATGAAGGTGTTGGAGCTGAATTATGTGGTTGCTGTTGCGGTTGATTTGAAATCACATTTTTACATTTTTGTCTTCATTCATGTGAAATGCATCGTGTACACTTAGCTTTGAAAACTATACTGGAACAATCTACTCAAACTTGTGATTGATTATTAGACATAAAATACCTTTGAAGGTCCACATTTGTTGGTCAATATTTGTAGCACAAGATGAAATATGAAAAGGCAGCCTGTGTTTAACCAGATATATAAAGAAAAAATTGGATTTTAAAGTCTAACTGTGTATTAAAGTTGAATGAGAAGCATTTAATTGATCCTGACGAGTCCCATTCTGTATCTTTATTGTAAACCAGTGATTGCTGTAACCTCAGACTGTTAAGGTTCTGGGTTCAAACCCCAGGAAATCTCAGGAAGGCTTGAACCCAGAACTGGATGTGTGTCCAAAAACATCAATGTTAAATGTTGAGACAGATGAGGAGTAGGACAAGTAGGACAAGAATAATCAGAAAAGATTATTCTTGTCCTACTTACAAACTGTCAATTCAGTTCAATTCAATTTTATTTAACAGCGCCAAATCACAGCAACAGTCGCCTCAAGGCAGATAGACAATAATACACACAGAGAAAAACCCAACAATCACATGAGGAAACACTTTGGTGACAGTGGGAAGGAAAAACTCCCTTTTAACAGGAAGAAACCTCCAGCAGTCATGTCACATAACATCTGTCACATATTAGTCATACTTGTTTCTTTTTTAATTAAAGCACTTGTTTAAATGAACTCCTGACGTTGTGTCACCGCTTCGTGCACTTGCACACTTTTCCTCCCGGGTGTGTTTTTTTTCTTGGCGTCTCTGCCTCTGCTTTGAAAACGTTTCCAACTACTATCAAGAGACAGCGTGACTCAAAAAAGCTCTGCTCGTCTGGCATGTTTCCTCCATCAATTCATGGCAAAGGAAGTTGCTGGGAGTAGTTCTGCTCTTTTCTCATCTTCCTCTGTTCTGTTTGATCTTCATTAAGCCGTTCAGGTTTCATCCCTGTTCTGGAGCACCTCTGGGTCACAGAGGAGCCGTGATTCAAGCCAGTGAAACGTGGCGGCAAGGTGGCTGCAGCCAGTAGTGCTGCGTGTGTGTACAGCGCACACATCCTGATGTGATGGTGTGTGAGTCAGCGTTCGTGTCCTGTTAGTGAAGTTAATCAGATGAGGCAGATGGAGTGTTTTCTCTGCAGATGTGAGCGGGTGCAGTGGATTGTTTCTCTTTTTTTGGGCATGTGTGAAGTCAGTAACACAATAATGGATGTTTATAGCACTCTGATATGAAAGAGCGCGTTGATTAAAAGGAGTTTGATTACACTGAAAAGGAGAGAGTGCAGCACATTTCGGGAGGGCGGGAGACGAGGGGGTCACTAGCTGAGCCGCTGGATTAAAGAGAAACCAGTGTAGAAACCTGGCTTGATGACAAATTGACATGTTTATAGTTTAGAGCTTTGAAATGTTGAACTCCTGCACATGCATGTGCACTATTTTGGAAACAAAATGCACGTTTCCTTTCCTCTGTGGAGATGTAAAATCACCGTAAATCACCGTAAATCCAGCAGTTATTGTCTGTGACTTGTGAATGAAAAGCTTTTTGATTAAGGGGCCCTGACATCTTTCGACTCATAAACATCTGCATGGAAGGCGAGATATGATTAACTATCAGAGTAAATCTCAGCCACCTGGTCTGGACTCCTGACCTCACATCTGCTCTGGCAACTGAAACACCTCAGGAAGTCTCTGACTGCAGACTGAACTTTGTGTGTCTACAAATATTCCTAAAAGCTCATTTTTAAAGCTCATATTTAATCAATAAGTTATATTCTGGCTGTTAAAAACGAACTGAAATGGGGCGTCTTTGTTTTCCGTCAGTGCCCTCATATGGAATCCTCATTGGTTGACAGAGTGTCTGCCCTCTTGCAGACTGTTTCGGCTATCAGTGGCATAATAGTGACCCATTTTTTCTCTCTGGTCAACCAACAAAAATCGCCTCCAGTCTGACAGCTGGAGATCCGGCTGACTGAACATCTGTTTGTCCAGGAGAGGACTTGATTTCAGGCAGGCTATTGGATTTGTTTTGGTTAGAGATGACACCGGCTAGAGACACAAAGAGATGAAGTGGAACTGGAGAAAAAAGGGCTCAGTTTAAGTTACTGGATCCCCCGGTGCTTGGGCTTTTCTAAAATTTATTGTGCGACTGCATGGGGCAGCCAGAGTGTCTGCACATTGTCTTTTGAATGTCACTCCTTTTCTTGACAAAGTCATCCCTGATGGCCACACAGCACAATGTAACATCACAGTCTGAAGGCTTTGTTTGCATTATCCATCGAAGCACGGCTGCTGCCATATAGAGTTACGTGCACGCTCGCAGATTAGTCTTTTGCACACTGATGCCATCTTCAGGAGTTATGCCCTGACTTTACCTGGGCTTATATGAAATATATCTCAACATCACACAACATTTACTGCAGATATTTGTAGGTGTGACTCTTTACACTGGGTGTAGTGGACTCATGAGGTGATTTAATAATATCGTAATGGCTCTCACTGCGATGTACGCCTTAAGGAGAAACTTCTGTGGCTGCGAAAAAAAAGAAAGTGCTACAAACGAGTTCGTCCTCTAGAGTCGGGCTCCAAAAGTGAGTCAGTCCTCGTAAACTTCCATTGCCCAACTTTACAGTAGAAATAATATGTCTGCAGACTGGTGCAATGTTGTGTTTGCGCATATTAGAAAACTAAGCAGTGGGCTGCTCACTTTATTCTCTAGTCCACTGATAACACTTTGATTACTTTCCATATCTGCAAGTCTTCTTGGGTCAAAGGGATGTAAACGTGACGTTGAGATTTCGTGTGTCTGTCTGTTGTCTTTGACTGGTCTGCTGAGATTTCAGATTACAATACAACAAATACGCTTGCGCCTGCTGTGCTATCTCCAGCTGTCTGTAACAGAGAATCGAGGCTTAAGTCTGCATTTCACTAGCAACACTTAGTCTCTAATTTCATAAAGGCAGATGTCAAAGTGAAGGTTTGAAATGGTTGACATCATGGCCATCAGAACATTGCAAGTTATGAACTTAACTGTGGATCTGTTAGGCTTAATAAATGATGCCAGTGGAACAGCGGTGGGTGCTGTGTTGGTGCAAACCACCAATAATGGGAAATTTTAGTGTCAGGATGATGACCAGGACCAGTTTCTGTGGTCAGAAGTGGTTGAAAATAGCTTCTTCAGAGCGGATTTGTTCTGAATTTTGAAACTTTCAAACTAAAGAAGTTTTCTTCTAATTCATTATTGATTAACTGAATTCTTTTTTTCATGTCTTGCTGAATAATTTCCATTATGCCTCGCATTTTTATTACTGGGAAGTCAATTCATTATAACATTATTTTAATACTACATTTTTCACTCAAGCAGTTCCAGAGATTGAGGTTAAATACGTTCACATAAATCATTAAAAGCACCGTCTATGATTATGTTAAATCACTATTCTACTCATGCTCTCCCTTTTACGCACTGGCGACAGAGTCTTCCCTATTAAAGTTCAGAAGATGTAAAAAGTGGCCTGTATGAACTTCAAAAAGTTATTTTTGATGTAAAAATAGTCGTCAGGAAAACGACAAAGAGCAAAGGGAATTCAAAAGAAGGTGACGCTGGTTGAATATTCCTACCACAGGCTTATATAAGGCTCTCAACCCCATGTGCTCTGCAGCCGTGCAAATAATTTGGAGCAGACCCCTGAGCCCTCCAGCTCAGGGGGTTTGGGTCGCTCGCTCTGCTCTGGCACCGGAACAGCTTCATTGGGCCTCGGCTCAAATAACCAGTTATAAAAAGTAGAGGTCGAAGGGTTTGGAGCTGGAAATGAAGGAGGAGCCAGGGGCGGGTTGATGGAGTGACCACAGACTACTTGTACTGTGGTGAGGGTCTTTCCTGAAGTTGCTTATGTCGGTGGTTGTTCTGGGTGGTGGGTGGAGCAGCCGTGGAGACATTGTTCATTAAGACTTCGTGGGCTTTTGCTGGTGTCTGTGTCTTTGTAGGACGGCTGGAACCAAGTGAAATTTGAGATGTAGAATTAGAAGAAATATGGTACCAAGTTCACAGCCCAGGAGGTTTCTCGCTCTTTGTCTCCACCACTGTGATGAAAACGAGGTTATGTTTTTGTTATTGTTTGTTTTCATAGCCGCTGAAATCAGCCGTGCGGATGGCAGACAGTGTTTATTTTGTCAGCCATAAGAGAAAATATGACTTAACCATGCAAGATGAGAGGTTTGCATGTGAAAAACAAATGGCCTTTATGTCATGCTTGGCACCACGTGGACATGAACTGCTAGAACTCTCGATGCTTTTCCTGAGTTCAAACCCAGATCCACTCCACCAGCTGCGTTAAGCTCCGAGTCGTCCATCTTGCGCTTTATGAGAGACGTATTTTCTTCTTTTTGTCTACTTTGTTTTTTTCAGGCCACTTCTGAAATACAAACCTAGGCCCCAAAATAGACAAGATGACAGATTATCAGCATACCCATTATTCAAAACAACACGAGCTCTGTGTGGAAAAAAGAGTTCTTTGTGGGGAAAAAGGACACTTAGAAGCCAAGTGGCGCTTGCTGTTGGAAAATGCGAGAGCAGCAGGTCTGATAACACCTTTCAAGGATTCTCTTTTATGTGTCGCACTTTTTTCTAACCCCAATTTATTTTGTTTACATGCCGGAGGAAGCGAACATAGAGATGCAGCCCTGGATGTACAAGATGTTTCCTATCTGCTTCCTATTGTTTGTCCCTGTTTTCATTCCTGTGGTGCTCTGCCATAATGAGTGAAGACAGAGCAGAGGCAGAGTGGACCTGTGGGGCTTCTTTTGCCCTGTGCATGAAAATCTAAGAGCTGGAGAGCTGAAGTTATTAGCTGCAGACAGATGATAATGAACCAGAGATTTGTAGTCAGTTAAAAAGTAATAAGAAAAGCATGCTATCTTCAAAGACATAATAATCAGTAAAGTGCTGACAAGATACTCAGCGGTAGCTTTTGAGTTTGCAGTGTGTTAACCACAAAAGTGGTCTCTTGGCTTGCTCGTTAATTGGTAAATAGTTGAAACTAATTTCCAGCAGTAGTTGAAAAGCCTGGAGAATCCTCACTGTGATGGAAAAAAAAACCTCAGTGACTCACAGACAACCTGCTGTGTTTCCTGCTGCTTCTGTTTGCCTCTGGGCATCCCGAAAAAGAAAAAGTGTTAACAGTTTCCCTCGACTTGGTTTCCTCCAGTCGTGAACATCATCACAAGATGACAGGCTCCTGCACCTCTCTCCCTCCTGCCATCCTCAGTGTTTGCCCTCCCACGGTGTTGTTTGCCCAGGATGTCCTGTGCGGTGGCTTGACTCTGGCTCTTGTCTCCTCTTTGCTCCCCGTCTTCCTGCTGTGTTAAACAGATATGAGTGTGTCGTTGCAAGAAGCCCCAAGAGACAAATGTGTTGCACAATGCAGATGACCATGCCAGGGCTTTCAATTAACTACAGCACATTCTGCAGAGCCCTCTTTCATCTTTCGTTAGCCGCGAGGCAGCCAAACAAAGTGAATTAATGGCACCACCTGTGGGGGCTGAAACAGTTTCAGTCTAGCGACACTGCTGGGAAAGCACGGAGAAACAGACTAAGTAAAGGAACATCTTGGAGAGTTCACCTTCAGGGTAGCACACGTGGCTCAAGTTTTTCAGTGAAGAAAATAAGGCTCGAACTTCCAGATGCTTGCAGAATGGGGCCCATCTGGAGAGAGGGAGCTTTGGGGCTATATGTGAAAAAATGGCTCTAAAGTGATCACTTTAATAAGTTACAGGTTTCCACCTAGTCCTCCAAAAAGGCAGCACACCATGTGCCAGTGGTAGGACTGTAAATCACGCTCTTAACTTTTAGGAATTTACTGTCCCCAGCTGGACTTCCTGAAAATACAAATAGAGAAGCAAAGTCAGAAGAGATAATGACTGAAAATGACTCTGGTGAACTGTACCTGTCCTGGCCTGCTGCTGCTGCTGCTGCTGCTGCTGCGTGCATATTGGTCCAGGACCTTAGTGTTATCTGGGTACCATAGATACGTCGGACCACATTGAGAATCCATTGAGATGCACATCTGTCTTCCAGGATGCAGCTCCGACTCCCCTCTACCACCCTTCACACACAGGTTTGTTTGGTAAATAACTGATTCACAGCTGGGCGTACAAGTGCCTCAGTAATCACGCAGGAGAAAAAAGAACTGAGTGGACCTTAACAGTTTTGAAAAGTTGACATTTATCTAAAAAGATAGCCACTAGACCAATGTATTTATTTATTTATAAAGTATTTAAATACACTAACACTCCAAAGTCAAAAAATTGCCAAAAATTGTGCATACGAGATAAATGTAGCTTTAAAACTGGTCTTACTCTTAGATTCAAGAAGTTTATTGTCATATACACGGCAAAACACGAGTGGTTACGCAGAGCAATGAAATTCTTCCTTTTCGAGAATTTAAAGTGTAAGTAGTTATGCAACACTGTCACAGTGGAAATATATACAGAACACGGAATATTAAAATTGTTTATATTGTATGAAGTTTTATAATGTTGTATATAAATGTACAAAATTGCAAATTTAAGGGTCAAGATCAGGTCAACAGTATGGATGGACGGATTGTTAGCTAAACATACTTGATATAAAATCTCCAGTTAAAATGATAAATGTAATGCTGCAAATTGTTAGCTGAAGTATGAATAAACAACTGAAACTGCTAGCTCAAGATGTCAGATAAACAAAAAGAAAATGATGATAAAAATTATTAATAAAAGCTTAAAAATCATTATCTAGAAGTTCTGCAGCTAGGAGGTAAAATTAAAAGATAAAGGTATGGATGAAGAAATTGTATTTTGGGTTTGGGTATAGCTAAACTAGGTAAAATGATTAATTAAAAGAAGTTTATTAGCTAACAGTACGGCCGGCAGTTAAAGTTTTTAGCTGAAAGTTTGGATGAACAAACAGTTTCCAAAATTTACTGGATAAAAAGTGAAACTTTCAAGCCAAAAATAATAACACATTCTCACTGATAAATGAACGAAGTACAGATTTTGTTTTAAATGATTGTAAATGGACACATTTGAAATGTGGCGTAGATAGAAAACTCCCTTTGAGGAGAATGTGGTGAACCTTGAAAGCACCAAGTTAAGTCTTATTTCAGGTCAGTCCTGGGAACAAATAGCAGAGAAAAACATCAACAACAACAACAGAAACAGATAGCCACTAGAGCTCAAATCGTTTCCAGCTTGCAGCAGCTGCAAAGAGAAAAAAGCTGCCATCCACTCACATTGGATGTGTTGTCTTAATCAAAACCAGATGTGGCATGGTTAAAATCTGTTACTGTAAATGGCTCGCTGTTTCATTCTGCAGTGACTCAAAGACTTGCATAAAAGCTGCTGCATGGGAACGTTATCCGCAGTATGAAAAATGTTGTTCTTAAATCTACTGTCACAGTGAGGATCAGGCTTCCCATGATCAGACGCCACAGACATTCAGAGGGATCAGTATAATGTTGTTGGTCACCAGACCCCCCAAGAAGGCACATTTTACCCGAAATAATAAAAAACAAAAGACTTGTCACAACTGTTTTTAAACAGCGGGTCCTGATCTGTATTATCGAGAGCCTTAAAATAATTGTATAATTTTGAAACTTGTTCAGCTTCTGTGCTTGTAGCTGTTGTGGAGATTGATCGCCAAACGAGCTCGGCCACCACGAGGGCGAAGACCGCAAGCTGTAAGCAAGCTGCACGTTCTTCAGCCAAAACAAAAGACATAATGGAAAAAAGAGAAAGCCCGTGTCCCTGGGTGCACGGAGATACATGGAAGCAGGCCAGGTCTGTGCGTGCACATCTGTGTTTATGATGGTGTTGAATGGTGAGTTTCGTGCTGACTTGGCACTTTGTGGTTCAGAGTTTTCCGTTAGTGGCTTCGGTGTGATCGCCCGTTTCCCCTTGTAAGAAACTACAAGTCAAACAAGTGATTGGAGAATTGCATGCCAGCGATACATCAGCAGTCAGTAAAACAGATTGAGATTGAGTTTGCATATCTCACTGCACTTGATAAACATCCAGATGTGTACAATGCAAAGACTACAGCTATTATAAAAGAGTCTCGTGTTACAGCCATTAGGAAAGCATGTCAATATTTGATGTGCTAGTAAAATATTTGCTAACACCAGCCTCAAGAAATGTTGAGGCTGGTGTTATGAAGCTAATTGTCTTACCCCAAATAAGCCAGAACAAACAGCATTCCACTCACAGCACTTGAAGACTTCCTTGTCTTCTAATGCACGGGCACCAGCAGACTACTCAGACCTGATAACGAAAGTTATCCCTGCATGGTCGTCTGACTGCATTGTGCAGAGCTTCTTGTCATGTCAGGAATGTTTGGCTTTTTTGGTGTTTAAATTCTCCAAGAGTGTTTGGGGGGTGAATCAAATCATTGTGTGTTTGTCAGGTATAACACTTAGTACCACCCTGTACTAATCCCAGCTCTGGAGATACTTCTACAGCTGTCTTTTTGTTCTTTATTCAGTTTTTTATTTGTTTTCAGGGCTTGTTTGATTTCTTGTTTGTTTGTAAGTCTGGACAGGGAGTCTTTGATAAAGATTAGTTGACTTATTGTGGAGGACAGTTCAGCAACGACTCTGGTGTCCTCTGTGCTCTTAGTATTTCTTCAGAGCCTTGAGGTTTTTTGGGGATTTTGGTGTGTTTTATCCTCCTGAACCATTCTCCACTGACATGCACGTCTCTGAGGAAGTCTCTGTTTCTCACTGAATAATTCATCTTTCTTCTGATTGTGTAATCATTTCTAAGATACCTGATCTTGTGCTGTTGGGTCTAATCTTCACAAACCCTCAGTCCAGCACTTCTCTGACTCTGGGGAAGCAGAATGGCAGTCAGACGTCTAACATTTTCTTTAACACATTTTTTGATTCCCACTATGACTCCGTCCGTTGCTCAGCAGTGTTTGTTTGGAAGCTGAGGAACAGCTAAATAGTTTTTTTAAATTATGATGTTTTGAACAAATGAGTTAATATGATCACAATCTTCATCTTTACAGTTTTATATGTTTTACATGTCAAAACTTATTGTGTTTTGAAATGTTTCTAAACCTCTTAAAAAAATTAAATGTCATCTCAGAGTCTTGGAGTCTGCTGTTAATAGATGAAATGAATAAAGAGGACTCAGAACTTGTCTAAACAGCTGGTTGCTAGTTTTCAGCAGATGATATTTAAAACATGAGTAAAAAGGTAATTAGTTTGGGACTATTTTTGTAGGGCTAAAAACAAACTGTACTTTTGTAATGGAGCAGGATGTTATACCAAATACGAAGTCGCATTAAAGTTGAGTCTCTGATGAAGGGAGCATGCCGCCTAGTGCAACAGTGTGGCTCAGTTTGTAGTAGTTTTTGGACAACAGGGGGTTTCATAGACTTTGGTTACGCATTTAGTAGTAATATTAGCTCATTGTTGGTTTTGGATGTTTCTACATTACAGTAAGAAAATTATTTAACATTATCAAATGGATCCTTGTCAGATACATTAAAAACACTACTTGATGTTTGTACTGGTGGGGAGAAATGAATGTAAACAGTGCTGTAATGGAACCACACAAAATTAATTAAGAAGACATCCAGCATATTGTCCAACAGTGACAAAGATCAACACCAAGCCCAAATAAGCATTAGAGAGAGGCCTAAACAAGTGACACATTCAATCGGTGCTTGTTTGTCTGTTTAATCTAATTAGAGACGTTATTCTCTGATAAAGGAGCTACTCAGAGACATCACTAACAACGAGAGTTGATGAACTCTCTAAGACTTCCCTTGAGGCTTTCTTTGTTTTCATTGGCTCATCCAAAAATTTCAAAGGCGCTCGACCCTGTGCCCTGTTCTATATATACAGCGCGCTAATAAAAATGAATCAAAAGTGTTGGCTGTAGCTTCATGATGGAGACACAGCAGCTTTGTTTCCCACAACTTTCTGACCCTGAACGAAGAGGACAGAACATTTGTTTGAGGCAGTAATTAAGTGAAAAGAAACATCTTAAGATAAAAGAAATCAAATTTCATGGTGTAGAAACAACAATGGAGCAGAGCCTCTGATGTTTAAAGAGAATTAGGACCAAAACATCAGAGGATAGCGTGATTAAATGTTATTGAGATCCTGGGGACAGTGTGAAGTGTCAGGGAGGTGTCACCACAAATCAGATTAAGTTCTACATAATAACCTTTGCAGTGTGGTGATTGTATGTGGTGGAGAATGAACACCCGCAAAGGTGGGAACCCTCTTGGAAGTGGAAAAAATCAATGGTTGCTGCTGATTCTGTTGATGTTTTTTTAATTTGGGGAACAACTGTGAGCGCTGTCCAGGGTTTGAGTGCTTTATAAGGGGATTGCACAGGTTGCCTGGTGGGAGGCAACCTGTCTGCCATCAATCACACACTGACTCAGACTGGTTGCAGTCACTCTCTTAGAGAAAGTTTTCAAATTGCTGCCATCTGAGTCAAGTCAAGTCCGTTTATTTATAAGCTTGTTAAAAAATAACAAGCATTGACAAAAGTGCGGTACAACAAGACAACAAAAGCAATAAAAATAACACAATGTAGAAAAACGGACGGACAAAAAATAATGTCAAGGCTCGGTTTTAATAAAAATGAGTTTTCACATCAGTGCACATCTTCTGTGAGCTGCCAGCAGTTAAAGCTGTCTTTGAAAACAGATGCTAGACCTCCACCATGACCAGTTATCTGTAGGTAATGGAAAAAATGACAGTAAGGTTGAAGAGTTCAGAAAATGGGCTTAACTCACCAAAAATACGCCAAGTTTCAGTCACAAGTAAAAAATCCAAGTCCTGGGAGGTGAAGAAGACCTCGTTAGCTGTTGAGCTGGTGTTAGACAGAGTCAGCGTGATTGAGAGTGACTGAGATGGAAGACCTAGTCGGGAGGTCCGGTGCCACCGGGTTTATTCATTGGTAGGGAGGTTCAAGGGAGCACCAGGAGGTGAAAGGGACAAGAATACGGTGTTAGGGAAGTCAGTCAGTCAACTCATCTGCAACACATCTCATTTCATCAGTGGACCCAACTCAAGTGGTTTCTAACTGGTTTTATTCTGTTATATTCATAGACAGTAAGAGCAAGGATGCTGAGCACTTGTGTCATTTCACAGTTACGTTACAGCATCACTGCTTGTAGAGGAACTGCTGAACTTCTGAATGAATTCTACGACCAATAGAGTTTGAATTGTTGCAGCTCTATTGATTATCACTGCCACGTTGTCACAAACAGATCTAATTGCATGTAACTGCCACCTTCATCTTGCTGAATTCCAAACCGTTCACAGACCGCTTTTGGTCTGATTGCGTTTTGTTGCTGCTCTTTTTGTTTGCTGCAGTTTCTTCCAAGATGGCAGCTGACTGCGAGCGGTCGCAGACCTGCTACCTGCCATCAAAGGCAATGAAACTGCAACATGTTTACACGTGGCTGTGATCGTTTTGTCCGTGCCATTGTAACGTCACACAACCAAATGATTACAAAACATACATTTAAAAGTTGAAAATTTAGCCTTGGAAATCAGGTCCTTTTTGATAAATCACTGAAGAATAATTGAGGGCATTTTAGAGCTGCCATAATTTAAATTATTGCTATTTTTCTAGCTAAAAGGCTCAAATATGAGAATTTACATTATAAAAAAAATATTTTGGCACATAGGGAGTCTTGAGGATGTCAAGCTTAGGCTCCAGGATATTGAGTCACTGAGTAATTACAGTGTAAATCTTTTATAATTTCTCTGCTTCTATAAACTAATCAGATATAATTTAATCGCACTGATATTGATTTATGAAACTAAGTTCGATTAGCCCAGTCATTACAGAGTGGTCTTTTCTCTTGTTGTTTTTTCTGTTTCAGCAGTTTGTTCCTTAAACATTCAGCAGATATTTGGAGTGTAGAAATAAATAAAATTTGAAGTAAACTAGGAAAAAAGAGGAGATTTGATTCAATTCAGGGATGTGTTTTTACAGAACAATGCATTATAGGAAAACACTTAATACTCGAAGTTTAGAGCATTTCCTGAATGGTTGCAGTCGGCAGACAGACAGTAGTAAGCAGGACGAGATGGAGAGGAAGTGCACATCTGAATCAACAACTGGCCCGTGAGTCCACCAGATCAGCCAGGTGCCACCGCCATTAGAAATATCCAGCTCAGATAGTTGCAGCAAGAGCCACTGACGTCTGAAATTACTATTCCTATTATGTGGTCAGCGGTTGGATTTAGTTCAAGACTCTGTGGCTACAGGGATGCTTCACAGTCAGTCCAAAGTCATCCTCAGAAAACATATTCTGCCAATGAAATTACTTTCTATGTTTTCTAATCTTTAGAATTTGAAGGTGGTTTAAACAATCCATCCAGGGCACTCGTCTTTGTTGCTCCCACATCTCAGTGAGTGCTTTCTGTAGTACAGAGATTTTTAATTTTATGTAGAACGGTAGCATGGAACAAAAGGAAGAAGTGACACAAAACGTGTCATATTGCTGAATCCAACTTCTTTGAGTTGGCCTTTTGACTCTTTACGTCTCATTAAATGACCAAGTCACAAACAGCTGTACATCAAAGGTCAGAGACTCGTGTTTGAATACATATCCAAGACTCACTGTGGATGCAGATGTCTTATGCAACAAACATCATATTTTCCCACATAAAACAACCATTCTCTGGTGATTGCACGTGAAGTGACTTTTCCAAAGCTCCTCGTGTTCGTTTTTCTTACGAGCAGCCTTGTAATGTTGAGGCTTTTCTCCTCTGTTCTTACTGTGCCCATTTACAATGCAAAGCTATGCTTTTTGGTCACAGTTTGTGTTTTTTTTTTACAAGGACTTTGCTCCAGCATGATCCACAGAGCATTAGAGGACATATAATTACAGCGCTGTATGGTCATGTCCCCCAGAAACCTCAGCTAAAGCCTCCATTTTGGGTTTTCCACCATTTTCACTCACTAAGGTTTGCATAAGACTCTTGTTTTAAACACAAGCCAGACATGACTTCAATCCAAGGTGTTCAAGTCTGTGTTTGTATTTATTTTGGTCCACAGAGGTGAGTCGGGGTATTTGTCACACTGTTTTTGTTTGTTTTTGCCGACTTCTCTGACTTCTCTGACCAATGAAACCACAGTCATCCTGCCTGCGGTTATGGTGTGGAGTGTGGCGGACCAGGCGGCAGTTTACACTGTGGCTCCATGTACGAGTGCACGAGCCTCAAACGTGTCGGAGCAATGCAGCAGGGAGAACGAAGGGAGAGCAAGAGGACTTCAACTGGCAAAAAGCCCAGCCCGTCACAAGAAACAGTCTAAAAGGGCTTATTCTGTGATAGTAGGAATGCAAGACCCACACCAGCAAAAATAACTGTTGTTACATCCCAGATACGCTTCAGATCAAATCCGGTGTCATCGTCTAGGTGACATAACTCCTGAGTAAATGCATGCTAATAGGAAAGTTGGAAAAGAAGGAAAACAGGATTTGTTTTGATTCTCAGCAAGGTAGCCGTTCATGCTTAAGAACAGCGCTGCAGGACTTAATGTGGCAGGATGGATTAAAAGTTTTAAAGTTTCACTCATGCTTACGTTTGCTTACATTGTTACCTCGGGGCTGGTGGGGCTGCTTCTGCTTTTAGAGTGGGAAATCCAAGTAGAGTAGATCACTCCAGATGAAAATTCTGAAACACCATTTGTTTGGGTCGAGCAGGGTTTTTTACCTAAATGACCAACCAGTCCCTTCATGTATCACTTGGATTTACCTCAGATAACAAAAGGATGAAGCCAGATGACTTTATCAAAGCCTGCAGGGGAAGGAGGCAGCTGTGAACTGCTGGGTCCATCAAATGTTTCACTTTGACAAAAGGGTGACTCTTGCTTGTGACTGTTACGCTTTAAATTTGTTTTCAGAATAAAGTTTTGCTACAGAAACACCATCAGTTCAGGTTCTTTCAGTGTTGTTGCAGTTGCTGCTGTTTGCTAGTAGAGGCCTCCAACTCTGTGTGAACTTGTGTCGATGTGCTCGACAAGTGGGCCAAAACAAAAGCAGCACTATAGTGACCTTATCACACCGACCTCTGTTATCCACTGACTCTGTTCTCTGTCAGCGTGGTGACAGAGGCTGTGACAACAACTGCACCACCTCCTGAGCTCGCTCGTGAAGTGGCTGTCCAACAAAAACACATACAGATCGTGTCTAACAACTAGTTTATTCTGACGGAATAAAGGGAAAAGGTGTGGTTGTCAAGTCTTAAATCTGTTTCTGCTTTATAACACATAAATAGATTAAACTTTTGTGTCTTTTGTATCCAAGCTTTGAGGTTACAAACTTACAAAAGATTTCATTATAATTGTGGAGTTTTTTATTAATGGTTATGTTATGTTTAAATCTAAATATCTGTGTTTGTGTGATGCAGTTTTCAGTATTTGTCTGGCTTAGAAAGATGTTAAAGTGATATAGGAGTTCAGATTTTGATGAGTTTTGATTATTTTGGCAATTAAAAATCCAAGATACCCAAAGTCCAGAAGGCAAAACAGACAGAAGTCTGACAAGGAGCTCAGTGAACTAATAATAGACACACAGAGAGCAACAGACAATCTGATGAGGACAAAGGGAAACGCAGAACTATATGTATGTATATGTAGGCATGATTGGAGATGAGATACGTGTGGGAACATACACAAACAGATGAAATTCATGCGGACGGGAGCAATAATAGGATGTAAAACCAAAACAAGGCATGAGAAAACTTTCAAACTAAAGCATAACCCAAAGACTTACATGCAGACATGAAGAAACACAACAAATATAGCACAGACCACGAGTCTGTAGGGGAGCTGATACAAATGCTTTCTGTCAATGAGTAGATGTGCGCAGAAATACAGTTTTCCTGCATGGTAACAAACTGGTCATGGAGATTATTCTATTCTATTGTATTGGCCACCAAGGAGCTGACAGTATGGTAAAGCCTGTACAGAGTACAACACTACGACAGACACTGTGAACTCACAAATCCAGCTGCTGTAACGTTACTGTAATTTAACAATAAACCTGCAGTTTATCAGAGAGCTGCCTTTCAGAAGTTTGATGCTTTGCTTCCGTGTAGAGTTTCTCTTGAAGGAAAAGTAGTGAAAGAAAGTAAAGTAATGTTCAAGAGACACAATTAACCTCAGCTCTGGGAATCTAAACCTGAATGAATATAACAGGGGGCCAAGATCGAGGAGGGGGTACATAGTGAGTCCTGCTTTTCTCAGTTAAATAAATTACACCAGACCACAAGCCGAGGCTGCCAAATGAAAACTGGCCTGATGTTGGCACACAGATGACACAGGGCTGACATGATTACTTTATATTTTCCAGCAGCTCCCCTAATTAAGAGCGCTTTAAAGGGACTCGAACCCGAGGACAGATTGGCAGCCTGCGCTGGGCATCTGCCGTTGCATTCAAAGAGCCTGTTGGTAAGAAGAAGTCTTTTGCAGAGGAGGATTCAAATTATTTATTCCCATGTTATTACTGGAAACTCTAGCAAAACTGAGGTTTAAGATCTGCTGACATAATTATAAGATTGAGTTGCAGAGTACGAGGTCAAATGAAGACAATTTAACTGCCTGAGAAAAGCAGACAAAAGAAACAGACTTTGCAAAGGTGCAACTTCTACAGTTCAGGAACTCTGCACCCGGTTGCATCAATCTCACAGATAGCAAACAGCCTAGAGCTCAATCAGCAAAATTCAGACTTCCCAAGATTTCTGCAAGGCCTCAACCCTCCACTCTCCCTCACTAGATCATCCTTTTGTCATGCAACTCCCCCGAGATCCGTCAGCTGCATTTGAGCTGCCAAGAGTTTTCCACTTAAGCACTTTTTTTTCCAGTGTGGGGGTTCTGCTTTTGTGCCAGGGTACCATCTTTTACCGTATACTGAGGCTTTACAGCAGCCAGAGTGAAATGTGTTGATGTAGGCGTTGCATAACATTAATAATGTGGCAGAACTGACAACTACCGCAAAATCTGTGGGTGTGTTTTTAAGCTGTTCTTCTGACACTAAAGTTTTGGGTGGGGCACTGTAGATTTTTAAGGGTCTCTGCCCTCCCCCCCTACACCAACACCCACCCAACATGAGGCATGGCATCAACTGCAGAGTGTGTGCCAGGCTCGTCGCGGTCGAAGCGACCCTGCGAGCCAAGACGATAACCCAGATGCAAGGGATTATGGGTTTTATATTCAGTTTACAGTAACTCTGGTGTAATGTGAGGGTGGGATGGGGAGCTGGGGGAGAGGGGGCTGTGGCTGCGGTCGATGTGTCACACCGAGGTTTCTGTCAGTTTCTGCCCTCCAGCAGTTTTCATACATTTGTTATTGCAGGAGCTGAACTGTAAATTTGCAGCGCTGCAGCTTTCGTCTCCTGTGGAGGGTATTTTGTGATACTCGCGATGATCACAATCAGAGGGCGATCATTTAAACCTCCTTAAGACTGCGACACACACCGCAGCTTTATTGGCCAACTTTTAAGTGTAATGGTGCACAGCAGCCCTTTAATCATGTGCAGTGCGATCAACATGTTGCCAGGAAACATTTGACTTGATGTTTATGCTTTTGGTCTTCGTGTCTTTGTCTTTTGCTGGAGGTTTGGCCAGTTTATAATTCTCAAAAATTGACTTTTTAATGTCAAAGGCCTTTAAAGGGCTTGCATTTAGCCACAGGCTCCCGTAAGTAAGAATTTTTCTCTATGAGCTCAGTTTGTGGAGATTTTGACTTTTGTTCTTTCTGTGCGAGCAGACAAAGAGCTGGGGAAGAAAGTCTGATACAGCACTAATGACTGTTCATTTCTGCTCACTCATTGTTCTAATGGCATTATAATGGAGTTTAACCACTCCTTATCCCTCCCTTTGGGAACCACTGGTTGATTAAATCACTCCCTAAACTTCAGCTGTATGTAGATGCATCAGCTACGCTGTGCTTACTTTCAAGCTGTCCACCAGTGCAGGGACTTACTGTCTCATTAGAGCTGCAATCAGTTATCCAAGAGATTAGAAACACTCAGATAATTCATTATTTTTCTACTTTCTACTGTATTTCTACTTTCTACTGTTTCAGAAAAAAAGTAATAAAAAGCACCTGCCTTTACTTAAATGGGCTTCCAAGTTTTAGATTTAATTTCTGAAATAAAATTAATATTAATGTTTTCCAAAACTTTCTTAATTAAATGCATCTTTTTTTGGTATTATACACCAACTTGTAGTTAGACTTTTGATTTCTATTAAAAAAGTCTCCAGCATCGTCAGATGAGCCGGGTTTTATTAGTGATCTTATTGTGAACAGTTTTACATCGAACATTAAACTGTGGTGGGGATCTGCTTTTGATATTACTTACTTAGTACCTGGGTAGCATGAAACAAGACATAAATTACCTGCAGTTTGATTCATGCGACTCTGCCACACAAAAATGCATCCCGCCTGCAGGATTCATAACTCTGCAGGGAAAGTCGGGAAGACAGCCTTCAGTATTTCACCGAGCTGCTTTCCTTTTGTAGCCTCGTGGACTTTTGTCAAGCGCTTTAAAATATTGTTCAGGATAGAGTCATTTAAAGTTTTTATGCTATTGATTTGAAGTGTGGAAAACCAGGAGAACCCAGACACAGCTTTAAAAAATAGAAAAAGTCTTGACATAGGAGGCATATTTTGTAGATTCTCTGTCTGAATCTGACATCACAGCACCCCGACAGCGTGTATTTGGCAGCTTTCTGTTCTCTTTGCTGCGGCCAGTCAGTTACATCATCAGCTTTTCTTATTTTTATTTTTTAAGTTGATTTTCCTTTCCTCTTTGACTTTCCCTTCCAGTGCCTGACTAATATTTTCTACCTCAGTCAGCTCTGCAACTGTGCAGAAACTAATGCAGAGACAGAAATCTGGGGTTAGATGGAAATTGGCGTCATGTGCCTTGCTTCAGATGTCACTAGACTCTAGTATTAAACTTACTATTAATATTAGCACCGCTGCCTGTTGCCTTTACAGTGATGCAGGAACTCATTTAGAAGAGGATTCACTCCCTTATTTGCTAAAATCCAGAGTGATTTAGACCGAGCGCCGTCATCAATCCTGAGATAGACTCACTGAGACCGTCTTCCTGTAAAGGTCATTCAGGCAAGTTGGAGTTATGTCTTAAAATTAAGCAGCTGATAGCAGTCATGTGAAGAAGTGCATGTAAAGTGTGTTCTTCTGTGGTCAGCTTTAGCTGCAACATTAAAGCTATCCACATGAAAACAGCTTTACCTTCTTTTACCTGCGTAACAAACAGAATAGCTTACATACATGCGTTTCATCCAGAAGCTACACAATAACATTACTGACAGACATATAACGCTGAGGACGCAGGGTCACGTGTTTGCTTCTTCAGCAATGTGTATTCTTTTATTAAAAGAGGAGAAAGTTTTTTAAAAAGCAGTCGAAATCTTGCTGAAACACAGGCTGAAAAAATGTGCTCAAACATTTACAAGAAAAGCTCCCAAATGATGTGTTCATCATAAAATGATGAGCTGATTTCTGGTAAAATAGTCATTTTCTTGAACATTTCTAAGTTTTTTCTATTTAATTTTCAGTTTGTTCTCATAAATTTCTGACTTTAATCTAAAACATTCAGATTTTCTGGTAGTTCCACATTTTTTTTAAATCTTACCTTAACCTCCTAAGACCGTACATCTTTCACGGCATACATTTTTAATTTCTCTTTGCTATTTGGGCTGATTATAGAACAGTGGCAGTATAATGTCAGTGGATATCAGGCCCTTGTAGAGCAAAATTTAGTATCTTGGTCCAGACAACCCAAACTGTGATGTCCACATATGTGGATTCCAGGTCCTAGAAGGTTAAACAACCTTAATAGGCCAGTTTTGCTTTTACATTCAGGAGCTGATAAATTAAAATCGATTAATATATCATCGATGTGACCAGGTGTGACTAGGTTTTTACAGTTTTGCATACTTTAGGGGTTTAAACAACAGAAGACACAAAAGTAGGCTGATTTCACAAGCCAATCGAACCCAAAAAGAGTAAAATAAGCTCATTTCTAAACCACACAGAATGCATGAGAACCTCACCAGGTTATAGTCCAGAACATGCTGAACTGGGTCCTAAATTTTGCAACATTTTCTCTAATAATTGTTGTAAAAAGGTGTAAATTGCTTCATAAATGTCACGAGAACAAAGAAAAAAGGGTTTCTCACAAACCCGCTGTGTCCCCTCCAGTGCTAGCCCCTTCACTGTCATTACTCTTTATTATCTTGTCAGTCTGATGGGAATATTACCTTAATAAAATGGCTTTGTTGCATGAAGTCAAATGAAAATTATTTTAGGGTTGTCAGCACTTACAGATCCTGAAGGGCCTGTGATTGAAACTGAATATGGTAATAACATGAGTACAAATGTCTGGTGAGATTAATATAAAAGCAGTGCATCTGTTTTCATTTGGGCTCTGTTTTCTCTGAAGCCCCTGTGCGGTGGTGGAAGAAGCATTGCTTGGACTTCTAACAGCATTCTGCAGTCGGTGCAACGCGTGTGTGCACGAGCGGGACGCTGTTGACAGTGTGAGTGAAGAGAGGCTGCGCGAATTAACAAAATATCCTTGGATTCTAAAAATACTTCAGCTTATGGGACTCATTTGATGTGTAATGTCTCCAGACATGTGTGTGTGTGTGTGTGTGTGAGCGTACGCTCGTGTATGGCACTTTGCTTATTTTCTACTGTTTAAAGAGCCACATGAAAGTTTCCCTACGCTCAGTAAGATTGTCTGTTTTTTTCATCACAAACACAACCAGAAATATGTTGGCGCAGTCGCTACTATTATGGGTTTTTTTACTGATCCTGGTCCAGATTTTACATTATGTGTCCAGTGGATTTGAACTGTGGAGGTGTGTACACATTACTGCCAGCTGGCTGTAAGCTCAATGCATCAAATAGGAGTGGAAAAAGGTTTAGGATACATAAAGCACGCTTTTGTGCTGCAGCCAAACTTGTCCAAGTGAAAAGGTTCAGGACTGCAGTCTGGAAGAAGCTCAAGGAAAATAATGGTTGCTGAATGTAATGGAGTAAAGGCCATTATGTGAGGAGGAGGAGGAGGAGAGAAGAAGAGTCAGTCTGTCCACTGGTCAAGTGGAGGTGCTTTCTCTAAAAGCACCTGCCATTCTTTGTTGCACTAAAACAAGCAGGGTTGCCTCCCTGAAGACCTCCAGATGATGATACTACCACCTGGAGCTCTAGGCGTCTCCCTGCTCCACCTTTCCACTGTAGGTAACTTCAACATGCAACGCAAACAGCGAGCGACTTCCAAACAGCCCCATCTGCGCTCATTACTCGCTCTTTCTCACTGTTTAAGAATTCCCATGCGGTTTGAAGCTTTTCTCTAATGAAGCACAATTAAAATGAAAAGAAGGTAATGAAAAATATTTACCCCCAGTCCAATGAAGTGCCTTGGGAAGTTGATGACTGCTCTTAATAAAAGCCATATGCCTGTTCTTATAAAATCCTGTTTTTGTGGCACACATTTCTTAGGCGTTGGCTGTTGTGCCAGTAAGTGAATTAACTCCTGACAGTGGGTAGGAGAGCAGTAAAAGGCAGTTTATCAGAAGCAGGAGATTCGTGCTGCAGTCGTCACCGTGCCAAATCTCCAGCAGAGATAACCAGTCGCTGGACTTTATGGAAAGGCGTTCATTGAACTGAGATGTTTATGCTGAAGCGCTTCGATAAACACGTCACATTATCTTTTTTCCTGGTCTTACGTTAGCATATAGAACAATTTGGTAAACATATCTGAGGTGGCTCTGACGGGAAATGAACAGCTGACCTTGGCAGTATTAGAGGCATGCATTATTCATCAAGCTGGAGGGAAATCTTTTTTTTTTTCGTTTCAGGAAACATCCCAAAATTTCCAAAGCGGTGACTTGAAATACAAACATGCACATGAAAAGTGAGCAAAACCACAAATAAGCGACATACAGAAGGCAGGATAGAAACTACAGCCAGCCACGAGGCCGAATCTGCAAATCAGAGTTTTTCCACTGGCTTCGAGTTTACATTATAAACCTTGACCAATGTTTTAGTTCCTTAAACTATGACAACAGATCTTTTCATGTGACAACATGTTAAAATATCCATTAAAAATCCAATCTGGGTTGAAAGTTGATACTCTTTTCCCAGTACCAGGACCAGCTTGCAGCTGTTATTCAAGCACAACCTCCTGCCACTTTTCAGAAGCGTCCTTGCAGTGCAGTGGATACAGCATTGCTGTGCTCTGTTTATTGTTCCATGTGTATTAGAGGTGACAGCTTTTAGAACAGCCCAGTAACCATATTTATCTGGTCATTGTTTCACAGCTGTCATTTATTCTCTAAATTAAAGTTTTGATTAAGTTGAAGTTTTAAAAAAAACGTAGTTTTTAATACGTCACTGTGGTCATGTTGTTGTTTTATCTTAACACTCTCCTAAGTGTCTTTGATCCTTCTGAGCCCACAGCTGTCTGTTCTGGCCTTGAAGTTGTTAAGGTGTGATTGTGGTTGTTGTATATTGTGTACAGTTATGTTAAGGTAGTGTCGTAGCTTTAACAGTTTATAGTCACCAGTCCAGTGCACGAGTACGTTTTATTGAGCTTGTTGTAAAACTTTGGATTTCTTTTAGCTGAAAGAACTGGTTGATCTCTACTTGCCTTTAAATGAGGACTCAGTGCAGGAGCACAGAGAAGCCTAAACCACAGAGAGATGCTGCAGCAGGTGTTAAAGGTGATGGTGCTGTGAAAACTTAGGGGTAAAAATAGGCCCACAGCCCCTTTTTTTGTCATTTTTTATTCTTATGCCAGCACTGAAGGGGTGATATTTTCAGAGTGAGTCCAATGTGCCGAAACGAGCAACAATAAATGGTTACGTTGCTGTGACGCACTTCATGTGACAGCTCTTCAGAACAAATTTTGATGTGACATAATGTTCCTAAAATTCTGGATGGGAATTCACGATTCCCATAGGAAAAATGACTTGATTAGTGGATGTGTACTCTGCCGAAGTCACTGGTGGTCATGCTACAGCTATTCACCAAGTTCAGCTTCTTGTCATGAAACTTTAAACAAACATGCACGACTCCCTCAGGATTTCAAAGGGTTTTGCAGACTATATACAACTCCTGAGAGTGATAGCAAGAACAGTGTGAGCAATCCAGAACAGGACTGAGGATGTGGAAAACATACTGCAACATGCATGAAAAGGAACGTCACGCTCTGTGCTTGCTGTGTGGACCGCCTCCAAGTTCTCAGGTTTAAGGTTGCAGAGAGGCCTGAGTGGATTATGAAATTTACATGTATGGATACAGCCGTGTTCTTGGAGAACATGGATTCACTTTCACAGCTTTAGTGACTTTAAGTGAGATCTAATCACAAACAACAATGAAGAAATTTTGTCCACTAAGAATCTTAAGAAAGAAACTTCTTTCCACTCGTCAGAAATCTGAAATGTTTCCACATGAGCTGCTTGACTGAAAATACTCTCAGTCTGGGGTTGAAGTGTCACCGTCTCAACATATCAGAGAGCTCTCAACGGTAACATGCAGCTGATATGAGAAGCTGTGACCAAAATTCTGTCAGAGGGGAATTGTTGAGAAAACAGTGAGGACTGGACCGATGGCAACATAATGTCCTTGTTTCGTTATATTCCCACGATGCTTTCACCAGAAGGCTCACACAACCAGCCTTCTGAACTTGTGTTCAGGATATTTTTAGGGGGAAATCATCTTCCTTCGGCTCCTTGAGAGCCTGACAGGGTCGCCCGAGCCGAGGCGCGCTCTCTCGGGCTGATCTCTGATCGGATCCAGATGCTGCTGGAGTGTGGAAGGGGACAGCACAGGAGCGTGGAGGCTTCACGGCAGCACTGATTGATAGGGGTCAGGATCAAGTTAAGAGTCACATTTCCTGACTGTGATCCCTCTTTCTGTCTCATTTTCTTTCCTCCTAATGCTCTAACCATACCCAGCCATCGCGTCTGCTGTCACGGTGTCTCCCGACGCCTGTGTTTTATGCTCTCGGCTGAGACGGCACAGAGCTCAGCGGGCAGCGTTACGCTCAAGTCTGGCACTTTGCCTCACCTCTGCTGAGCTTTAATGAAGTCTTTTACTTTCATTTAACTAGAATTTGTGGGTGCCCCAAACCAGTCTTTCAATGAATCTTTCCATCCTCCAAACTGTGAAGTGTTAATAATAGCAAAGCAAAAACAAAACAACGAGTGTAAAACTCCAGCTGTAGAATATTTTCCACAGTGTGATTGAACAGAAGAGGTTTAAAGCTCAGATTTGTCACTGTTGCTTGTTCCATCAGCCAGTCACATATGTAACATATGTCCACTGTAAGTCTCTGCTTCTCCTTCCCTTCAGGACCATGCCGACCCTGCAGAGCTCTGCCGTCCTGCTGCTTTTTAGCATCCTGATTGGACTGAGCTGCTCTCTGGACCCAAGAGACCCCAATGTGTGCAGCACGTGGGAGAGGTGAGGCCTGCTTAAACACACAAACAAACAACTGTCACTGCTATGATACAATGTAATCATCATACATTGCATATATGAAAAAATGCAATTTACTAAATTTAAAAGTTAAAGTGGTCAGACGAGACATTAGGACACAAAAACAGCCAAATAAAAAGAACATTGGTGTTATTTATGGTACCTCCTCTGTGGAGGCTCAAAGTCAACTTTCTAATTAAATTTCAGCATCACTTTTATTGCTTTAGTCATTTGTGTTTAGGATAAAACTATTTGGGTGACTAACAGACCAATCAAATGCAAGAAAACAGAGTTCAGTCAGACAATTTACTGTAAAACAGATACATGACATGTCTTTACTAAACTGAGGCCACAGTATGGCAGACATTTACAATGGCATCGAGTGTTGTTGATGTCATCTACACCCAGGGTGTGTGCTTCAATTCTGTCAATTCCATCTTTCTCACAGACTCTGTGGAAAAGTGCATCTAATAGCTATTTAGATAATTCAGACAGGACTGATGATGATGACGAACAGCACTGCCACTCATAAAAAATCTCCTGTGAGTGGGTGTAGTATTTACACTGTTTCTGCTGTTCTGCCTTACAGCTTCACCACCTCAGTAAAGGAGTCCTACTTGCATCCTTATGACCAAGTGGGAGAGGAGCCCTGCTCGGATCCACGGACTTCCTACAAATGCATGCGCCACAGGTAGCTGAAGCAGAATGACTCATTTCCTTCCTGACTTCCTCTTCCTGCCAGGGGATAGTCAAAACATAATGTGTGCCCTATGTTATTCTTTCAGGATCACCTACAAAACAGCCTACAGGCAGGCGGTGAAGACTGATTACCGCAAGAGATACCAGTGCTGTCCAGGCTACTACGAGAGTCGAGGCAAATGTGTCCGTAAGTAGCTGTGGAAACCTTTGCACTCTTTGCTCTTACTCGTGCATCAGTGTCATGTTACTAAGACAGAAAGGTGAGACAAATCGGTCTGGAGAACTTTTAACAGAGACCAAAACCGACATTAAAGTTCTCGCTACAAGAATGAAACAAGATAGATGTGAGTAATGATTACACTGTTACATTTTTCCTTATACTAAAGATGTACAGCCACAGCGATGCTACTCACTGGTTTCACTTAACAAGGCAGCAAAGTTTAAAGTTATTAGCTAAGTGGAGCAAGTTACATACAAGTGGAGCAGGTGCGATGCACGGACACAGTTATCTTCTAATTGGTGTCTCACAACAGGCTGATAAAAATACAAGGCTGTGTCATAGACAGACATTTATTAGATAATTCTATTTAAGTGTATTTTGTTGCACTTCTATTTAAAAACAGGAATACAGCGAACACTGTGCAGAGAACCTCACCAGACAGCTCTCAGGAAAACTGCAGTTCCTCTTGTGGCCACTTGTGACTGGTTTGAAAAACAGCCCAATCCCCTTTGACTTAAAAGGGGATTCCCTTAAAAGGGAAAAACTTAAAAGCATTAGAAATCATGTGAACAGCTGGTGTTAAAAACAGCATCCCCCCCCTCCCAACCCCCACCATAATAACAACCGTATTATTGGTTGTATAACTCGAGCTTTAGCCGGCACCCTGCAAGGCCTCATCTTCAAATTCAAGTCACTGAATCTATCGAGGATGAGAGATTAACAGAATTATCTGAAGGCACACAGCTTATTGTGCAGCTTATTGTGAGGCACAGCCTGTCCAGCAGGTTTCTCAGGGACAAGATAAGTGTCTGTGCATCTGTACAGGTTGTGGCTGCTGCTTTGCTCTGCCCTGTCATCCAAATATGTCACCTTTTGTCTTTAAAAAAAAGCTGACGTGGAAGCAGCCAAAATACTAATGTTAAGGCACTGAAACGAAGAGTACAAAAGGAAAAGCATTCTGACACTGGCTTATAGACAAAAACAACATCAACCAAGTCAGTCAGTACCAACACACTGATTAGTTTGCAAGCAATACTGTGCTACATTTGTGCACGCAGTAACTCATTCACATTACTCGAAGAAAGTGTTTTATTTCCTCTTTTTCCATGCAGTGTGCATCGTCAGTATGAGCAGCACGTGGCACACAAATAACCAAAATTGTAGGTTCACTACCCACTGGAGTTTCTCATCCTGCTGGCAGTAATTGCTGGAATTTTTCAGAAAAATATATTTGATGTGTTTTCATTCCAAGATTTCACATCATTTTAGGAACTTTTGTTACAATAGTTAAGCTTCTGTTGAGTTCAGACGTGCGGCACTGCTGCCTCTGCAGCTCAAAGCAAAGAATGCTCCATATCAGTGTCATCATTTGTATGAATTCAGCATTTGATCAGCTTGTTTTCATGTATCATGATGCAAAAATAAAGTATGTAAGCTCATTTTTTAAATAAGTAAGTATTCTATATCCTATATATTCATTTTTTCTACTCTAGTGATGGTGGCCTTAAAGTAAGAGGAGCTAAAGCAGCTTGTTGGTAGCGGATGAACTGACGGGCTGCACCGAGACCCATTAAAACCTGAATCATACAAAGATTCTTCAGTAAAGTCAGAGAGTAAAAATATGACGCTGGAAATGAGTATAATAAATTCATTTAAAAAATTACATTATAGAGTAGTGAAGCAATTTTACCAATCCATTTTTACAGCTTCATTTTAATTAAAGTTAAAACTTTCATCCACATTGATTTGATTTGTGCCTCAGGTATTGTATAATCATGTTGTCTTATAATTGCTGTACATCTAAATGACCCCAACTTAAATATACGTGGAAGTATTTGGTGCTCTTTTAAATGCCATCACAATTTGAACTGCAAAAACAAAACAACTTAACAGGTAAACTCATAATCTCATCATTATCTAATGTTCTGCTGAAAAACATGGTTCTTCTTGCTCATGAAGATGTTACTCAAGGTGTATGTACACCTAAACAGTGTGACACGCTCATCACCCACAGCAGCCTCTCCCACCAGGACAGTTTGCCCAACAATGTAATGTAAATTGCTCAGAACCAGCTTGAGGAACATGACAAAGATCCCAATATGCCAAATCTGCCTCCAACCTCTCAAGATCCCCGTCTGACTGAGCATCCAAGGAATAAACTGGTACAAACCCAATTTTCTGTGGCTTCACATTGCAAGCCACACGACTCAGAAATCCACCATCCATGCCCTGAAGGGGCAGAGTGGGTTTGTTGGTACAAGGGAGACACAATATTAACCCCACTTGTAGAAATAAGACTCTGTAGGTGGAAGTTTGAAGTTATCGGCTTTTTCACACAAAGGTGGGGCGCCTGAGTTTGTCAGTTTATATTAAAAAAGTATTTTTAATAATATAAAAGTTGTTCATGATACACTCAAAACAATAATTCTTTGCCCTCATGGACACAAAGCAATAAATGTGAGTGAAATAAAACTGAAATATATTAAATCAAGTAATTAATCATTAAGGAAAATATGATTTGAATGTATACAAATCAAGTCAATTTAATTTGACCAGATATCATTAAATGTAACATTTTCCATTGTACTTATGTAACAAAATGAAAAGTTAGTTAAAGTCAGCATTCTGGGTTAAAATATTTGTTTGAGTGTATTACCACCGATGAAGAGACCCAACTGTCATCATACAAGGACATGTTTCTATTGGTCCAGACTCAGTATGTCAGCTCTCTGGACATACTGATATAATGGAATTCAGGCACGAAACACATTGAATTTAAGACATGAGTAAATATTACATAAGGTTATAGTACTTCTTTATTAAGAAGTATTCTAATGCAAAGGGCTAAAATTTGCAAGAAAGCAGTAAATACGTGCACATTTGAACCCTGATCTGCAAAGCAATTCACCCATTGTGCATCACTTTGTAGCTGATGGTTAGTTAGTAACCAACTGATGTTGCAAAGGTGACGCTGTGTAGTGTATTTACCATAGTCAACAGTTTCTTCAGTCCTGTTGGTATTTGCTTCAATCACTTGCCTGAAACATGACGCAGGTTTAATCGGGAGCTTTGTGTCTCTCTCCACATGGCTGCTACTCTCTTCTTGGCTGGTTTAAACAATGTGACTGATCAGTGTCGTCGCATAGGTTGAAACTGTTGCAGCTGTCAGCAGCGCACTGACACTCTCTTATTGCTTACAAACAGCAGCGACAGATATAAATAACACGAAACCACTCGTGAGGCTGCATGGTTTGAGGAAATTCTACAGTAGCTTCACAGACCTTCCCATTCATCGCTGGATGATCTTAGGAGTAAAGTATGATAATAAGAAGGCTTGCGTGCTTTGTGCTTGAAAAACTGACATTTTGTAGACGGATGCTTGTCGCCCAGCAGAGATAATATGCGTTTACGGTTGCCTATTGTGTGCCACCTTTAGCCCAACCTCTGATTTTCATGACTGACACGAGAAAGGCCAGAACGGAACCAGATGAGCGTGTTTTGAGCTTTGTAATTGAAATATCCTCCATCGACGTGTCATCTATAGCTCTGAACCCAGTTTCTGTACAATGTAGTGTTTTTTTTCTAAATATATATAATTACCTATAATTATGTTTACCTTGTTCGTTTGATGACATGTTAGATCCCCAAGTTTCCCTCCCCCAGTATCCGCACGCCTTCAATTAAAGGGGAAAAAGTAATCAGTAAAATTACTGTTTATTGAGTTTGAATTGAAAGAAAAACATGTGCATTCGCAGCACGTTGCTGTCAGCAGAGAAAACGCTTTTGTAACAAAAAAATTAAAGAGATTTGTAGTCTCCAGTCATAAATGCATGTTTGAATTCACTTAATTAACAGCAGAGCCGTTTATGATGTTGGCTTGCGCACAGCTGAGAGACTCTTTTTACAAGGAAGCTCCTTGACAGTCTGAATGGCATCTTAACACTGGAGCTTTCAATTGCATGGTTGAGCCCAGCTGTCGAGCTGGCAGCTCGTGCGCCGCTTACGATGGGTGGAATACATTTACAGGGAAATAATACAGTTGAATAGATTTTGATTGTATAAACAACTCGGATTTGTTGCTTTGAAATCTATTTCATGGTGTTTAATGATTAAAAGAACAAAATCATGCCGACATGAAGCATAATTAGTAACTCTGGAATCTTACAAAAAATGGAAATGGAAAAAGCTTAGCTGCAAGAATTAATCAATCAATGAACTAAGCAGTAGAAAATCAATTTGTCATTTTTGTGATGATTTGTTGCACTTCTGTTTTGTATCATTGCAAACTGAATATCTTTGGAGCTGCACAGAAGACCTCTGAAGATGTCGTCCCAGCTTCTAGAAATTCATCTGTTATTTTTTATTTGTTTTACTTTAAAGAGATTTTGCAGACTTTTACACAATGATTCCACAAAATAATCTGCAGTTTAATTGTTTTCTTTACTTCAGCTTGTTTCTTGCAGTCTTCAGTGGCAGACAGTGACTCTGACTCAAACTTGATTTGAGTGAAAGTGAGTTTGTTCTTTCAAAGCCAGGAAAAAGCTTTTTGCTGCCATTGATTACGACAACGTCTTATTCACATATCACTGCAATGTCTCTGTAAACCGGACTCATCACAGCGCATCAAGTCTAACTTTTAAACCAATAACTCATCGCCGTGTCCTGTAGTCTGCTGTTGGCCGGCCATCTCGCTCTTGAGTCATGGGTATGTTTTTATTTACGAGGCCATGCTGGACAAACTACCCTCATATCTTCGGAGTGATTTCATGGAGCTCATCGTCCAATCATAATCTCCCAAGACACATCTCCCGCTGCCTGTTCCAGCGTATGAAGAGAAAACAGTATGTTTGCTACTGCAGCCAGTATGAGTTTGCAGAAACAAATTGAGTTAAATATGTGGTATCCTTTAGGTAAAAGGCTTAACTAACCTAGCAGTAAATTGTTCTTTTAGTCTGGACTGTATATAAAAGATGGACATAGGTAATGCAACATCACCAACTGTTTAATGGACTCTGGTTTTAAAGCCTTGAGTTGGTCATTTTGATCATCACCACCTCGGTTTATTGAAACCAAGCATGATAACAAGGGATACTTCTTTTTTTTTTTTTTTTTTTTTGCCTGTCCCGTTTGGCTCTTTTGCCATCAGAATTGTTGTCTAAAGGCAAAGAAACTGACCATCCCAGCCTTGCCGTAATGGTCCATTTGATTCACCTTTTATTGTTTATTTTATTTTCACTTACTGAATATGGGACAGACTTGACTGGGGGAAAGAAGGGGAGAAAGAAAGAGGGAAAGAGAAACAGCTGAGAAGAGGGACGGGGGAGAAGGGCAAAAACCAAAAACCAACAGAACGGGCAGAGAAAAAAAAATGCATATATCGATCACCTGGGTCACCTGCTGAGAAAGAAAAAAGAAAACAAGCAGAAGAGAACAAGAGTAATAGAATAAACAACATCACAATGATATATGGGAATATGACAGTAAATACTAAATGTTAAACATTATTGTGCAGCACATAAGATCAACAGAACACAGTGTGCTTTGAGGTAGGAGCCAAAAAGGGTGTAGTTTGTGGGTGTGATCACCCGTGTGTACACCTGTGAGCATGGACGTGCTTGTTTTTTGTTTTTTAAAAGGTTCCTTCATGTAATAATCTGCTAGAGGGTGTGGGGGGGGCCACAGCCCCGTCCTCCAGGGCATGAAGCAGGTATGGAGGAGATCAAAACTCCAGACATCCAGAGGCCCCCAGAACACAAGAGACCAAGGAAGACCAACAGAGGGGCAGCTGCGCCACTGTCCCAGAAAGAGCTGAGGAGAGTCCCAGATGAGGGCTCACTCAGCAGCCGCGGAGCAGAAGCCAGGGGGAGTTGCAGTGACGCGCCCGTGAGCTCCGCCGGCAGCCAGCTGCGCCTGAGTGACCGAGCCCCAGGCCCCGAGGCCGGGGGCACCCCACCTCCGAAGTGGCCCGAGCGAGCCCCAGGCTCCAGGCCCCGATAAGCGGCCGCCAAGGAGTGAGCCGGTGTGTACCTGGACGCCCATCCCCGGACACAAAGAACCACCAACGCACCGATTTCTGAGGGAGTCCGCCACTGGCAGGGGAAGTGGTGGTAGGGGGAGATAGGCCTCCAAACCTTGGAGGGCCTGAGATGTCCCCAGAGAGGTGGCGCCTGACACCCAACCTGACATATAGACACAGACATACAGGCACACACAGATACAAACATCCATTCCCACCCTCATGCTCTCATATGCACTTACTCCACACTCAACCAACGTGGAGACAGACATAAAGAGACGCTGTACACACGATCACACTCCCCAAGCGTACTCTAAGCCCCGGGTCTAGGTACCCTTGCCCCTGGAGGGGGGGAACTGCACCCAGACCCAGGTGGTGTTACCCTTTTCCCTGCGGTGGGGGGAGGCAGACCGCCCCGACTCCACAGCAGCAGGAAGGCCCCACACTCCAGACCGCAGTCGGACGGCCAACTCCTCCTCCTAGCCCCCCCGCTCCAGCAGGTCGCAGAGAACGGGGGTGAGAGAAGACTCCAAACCTCCCTCCACCCGCTCATTGTAGTGTTGATGCATGTGTGTTCTAAGGTGCATTTAAAACCCAGGAGGGCTTGGAGCTACCTGCCAGAGAGCAGCAGGTAAGCGCATGGGGATACTTCTACCAAGGATACCTTGGCTGAGCTATGATGTGAAGGGATTTTGCAGTGATACCAGACTGACTGAAAAAAGCAACATATCAGACTATTAATTAAATAAATGGTTGTTTGCATGTGAATGGCTTCAGTCTGTACCATAAAGAAAGATATGTTTTTAGTTTTTTTTAGGATCAGTTGTTTTGCAGTGATTTGAAAGGTTAAGTTGGAAGGTAACTTATAGGTCTATAATTTTTAAAATAAACCCCAAACCTTCAGTTTAGTTCAGTTTTATTTATATAAAGCCAGTTCACAACAATGGTCACCTTAAGGTGCTGTATATTGTCGGTAAAGCTCCTACAGAATTAGAAAGAAAACCTCAACAATCAGACAGTTTCATAGTGCAACACTTGGCCACTGTGGGAAAGAAGAACTCCCTCTCCACAGGAAGAGGCTTCCAGCAGAACCATGCTCAGGGAGGGGCAGCCATCTGCCACCACTGGTTGACATAAAGAGACAGGAAAGAACACACACGGTTGTCAGAAGATAAAATCTGATGATATCCAGTAGTAATATAAACACATGGAGAATGAAATAGGTGTGGAGAAGAAAAACCTAGTGCATCATGGGAAGTCACTGGGCATGGCTGAATGGATGGCAGCATAACTACGGGATGGTCTAGGGTCATTATATCCAACCCTAACTATATGCTTTATCAAACATGGAAAGTTTGAAGGCTATTCTTTAGAAGGCAGACTCTCAGAGAGGGCGTTTGTCTCCTGAAACCAAACCCGGAGCTGATAGCTGAGCGCTCTGCCTCCCATTCCACTTTTAGAAATTCTTGGAAACACAAGCAGTCTGAGAGTGAAGTGTTGGGCTGATACATGGGTCTTTAAGATACGATGGGGCCTATTGTATGTGACGAGATGGATTTGAAATTTACAATAAAATGCAGAAGTCAAACCTGCCGCTGAGACCATAATCTGGTGTTTAGTGAGCGTCATTTTCTCTCATTTATAAACGGACTACTTCCTGCACCAGACTGATCACCCCTTGCTTGCAGATAGAAAGAATGCAGGTTTATGCATTGCTTTTTAAAAACTGCGCATGTCAATTTTTCATACACACACCTGTCTTTTAGTAAGTCTTCATTTTCTTTGTGCCCTCATACTTTGTAACCTGGTTTTTACAACAGTTTTATTTGCGTGCCTGATGTTGGATCGTCCTGATTGAAAGCACTTGGCGGGTCTCTCTGGAAAAAGAGGTCACCAGCCTCAGTGGAACCTGGTTAAATAAAAAACGACTGTGCTTTTGTGACATTATCCAATTTTCTGGCCAAAAGCTTGAGATAACGTAAACATTAAAGCTTCTTTAAAACCCTGACCCTTCTCCACAAATCTGTTTCTAATTCTGTTCCTTCTCACCAACAGCTCGCTGCACTAAGGAGTGCGTCCACGGCCGGTGTGTCGCTCCAGATCGCTGCCAGTGCGAGGGAGGCTGGCGAGGAGATGACTGCTCCAGTGGTATGAATCAGCCTTCCTCTCGCTTACAGACATTTCCTCACTCTCGTCTCTTCTCTCATTTGCTGTTTCTCCTGTTGCTTTCGTCTCTTTCCCTTTCCCTTCAGCTCCACAGAAAAAAATACACTTCACATTCACAACAGGAAATGAGCAATGGCCATTAGTCAAGTGGCTGATCTTCACATACACCTCTCCATCACACACTGAAGCCTCTCCAATGGAAACAGCAAGGGAGCATTACTGCATGCACAGCAGTGACTCATTTATATCAGACTCAGTCCAGAAACCAGTTTACTAGTCCACAAGGAGGCTGAGCTGAACCTCCAACGTTCGTTCACGGTTACTGACAAAAAAAGAAGAAGCAATGTCAAGTCAGCTTTTCTTAAAAAAGCAGACATGTGCTGTCAAAATAAAAGGAATAAAACAATCACTACCTACAAACACAAGCAGTGAAGAGGTGGTAAGATAAGTCCTGTTTCATGCACAGAAAGGAGTCCATAAAGAAGAGTTAAGGCTGATCCTGCTGCACTTTTTGGCTCCTGTTACAGAACTGAAGTCAGCAGAAATGGTTATATAACCACTGAGAGTCGTGAATCTAACCCTGTTTGCCTTTTTTGAAATCTTTTTAAATTTGATCATCCAAACAGTGGAGTGTGAACTCAGAGCTGCATTTTTAAGGGGCTCCTGTTTCCCCCGTTTTCCACTATATTCAGGCCCATTTCATCGCACTCAGCTGGGTCAACAGTACACAGCCCCCCCTCTTCTGTTTTCCCCCATTCGTTTGCAGAGAGCAGGAATTAGCTTTAGCGGGTAGCGGTTGATGCCTTGACAGTGGGATGATGGGAAGAGGAAATGGAAAATGTTACCCCACTCTCCTTCTTTTGCATGGCTCACTTCTCTCTGTCTCTTCTTACACCTCCCTGCTACCCTAACCCACACTTTAAGTTTCTTCTTTTCTTTTCTCCTCTTCCACTCCTTTTTCTTCTTGGCTCCTGTAATGGAGTCTTTCTTGGCAAAATATGACCCCACACTTCCTGGATGCCTGTGTGTTGAGCTAGTTAGCTGTGGGAAAGAGGAGAGGGGCCTAATGTTTTCATACTGAAAACCTTCTGAATATAGAGACTAGATTTAGAAGGGGACATGGCTCAGCGTGACAAAAAAATAGAGGAGGGGGTTGGGATGAAATGGACAAACAGGCAATGAAGCCTCTGGTATTCCTCACGGATAGATTTTCTAGCTCCCAGCAGGTTTTTCAGGGACCCTGAAGGGTGAATTCCAAAAATCACCAGTGAGTGCTGCTTGTTAGGTGATCAGGAGATTATGTGGACTTTGGATGCAAGCAAAACCCAAGGCGCTGCTTGGACAATACACACGGGAAAAGGAAGAATGTTCCCATCGTGTCTGTCTGCATTCTTCATAAAGGACACTGAACACATGCCAGCTCTGAAGCGTGCAGCAGTTAGTGGCTTTACTTGCATGCAGTAATGCAGATTCCAGTTTGAATCACAGTAGTGGTCAAATTAATGACTCGTCCTGTGGCTAAATAGTCATATCTTCAACTCAGAAGGGAGGAGGATTTTCTGTTTAACTTTATTTAGAAATTCTTTTTTACAAGATTAACTATTTTTAATGCTGTACATACGCAGGGACAGAACGCCAATGCCACTGAAATATCAATAAGAACTCAAATTAATTTATAATTTAAGCTTGTTTTGTAGTTTTACTGCCACAAGTTGAGTAGCAAGGTTTGTTTTATAGGATCATTCATGTGTATGTATGCAAGTGTGAGGTGCATAAGAGCCGTGTGATCCCGTGAAAATCCATATTTAAGGTTTGCAATTTAGGATAATGTCACTTTGATTAAAAAAAACTGTATATATATATATATATATGGCTGCTTCCTTTTATTGGTCACCACAGGGGCTCATCTGCTTCCATCTCACCCTATTATTAGCATCCTCTTATGTAACACCAAGTCTCTCCATGTCCTCCTTCACTACATCCATGACTCTGTGGTCTTCCTTTTTTCCTCCTGCCTGGAAGCTCTGTCTTTATTATGCTTTGTCCAGTATATCCACTCTCTCCTCTGCACTTGTTCAAACTGTCTGTCTAACACCAGTCTTTTCTAATCTTGTCCATCCTGGTCACTCACCTCCAGCTCGGCCTCCTGTTTTTCTGTCAGCGCCACCATCCCCAAACCAAACATCACAGCAGGTCTCACTGCCATCTTGGAAACCTTCTCTTTCACTCTTGCAGCTGTCCTTCTGTCACACATCACCCCTGACACTCAGCTCCATCCTGCCTGCACTGTCTTCTTCATTTTTCTTGTGGACTGTCTGTTTTTTGGGTGGTTGATCCTAGATTTTTAAACTCAACCACCTTTACCAGCTCTCCTCCGTACCAACTTCATCCCAGCCTCCCCCGCCACACTTTTATTCTGTAGGATAAATTTCTCTAATCAAAGTTGAGAAAATGTGTTTCTCAGATATTTCATAGTTCAAAATTGAAGGCCATCATTTCTGCATGTGTTACTGTGATAACCTATCAGGCACAGGGCAGGTTCACAGATGCAAACAATTAGAAAGGAAAATGGGCCTTCAATGCTCCCTTGACATCAACGTTTGGCCAATTTTGACTCTATTATAATGATTAAATCAGTGCTGGACATAGGTTGGCTAAAGTACGTGAAACAAACAGATGTGAATAATTAACTGATGAAGGACTCAGCCAGCTGGGAGCTCAGAAATCACATCTCCAATGAGGGAGTGATGATAAGATTTGTTTGATAGCATTTGATTCTTGTTATGTGTCATATTATGAACCGATTCATTATCATATTTGTGTGGAGAAGAGCCTGCTAACTCTCAAACTCGTAACACTGAGTAGAAACGGAATAAAAATGCTTCCATGTGAATCAGGTAAGCAGAGGCTCTACTGCCTACTACTAATGGCTCAGTTTGAAGTCATTGTTTTGCAATGTGCAGCTGTTGGAAAACTATGCCAGCTCTGATAAACGGAGGTGATAGTCTTGGAGTCATGTAATTCTCATGGAAATCGAGAGCTGGTTCCCAACTGGAAGCAGTACTTGATTCTAATCCATTGTTGTACTGCAAACTGTTGTCAGCAAATATCCAGTTGTGGACATCTACAGTTGCAAAATTACTAGACATAAATCTAAAGCATCCGTATCCAAACATAGTTTTTTAGATGTGTTTAAGGACATGCAGAATCATGTTTTGGATAATTCTATTGGCCGCTGCAGGTTTGGCAGAGACTTGGTGGTGCGAACATTTAGAGTAACGGAGCCCTGTTTGGGCCTTTTGGCTGTTCTGTTTCCACTGAAATCATGTGTCTCATGATGTGATGCAGCAATACTGCAACAGCTTGACTGTTCAGTTCAGTTTAAAAAAAAGTGAGACAATTTAATAAGTTGTATTGTCGGTTATAACATCCAACTACTGTATTTGGCAAATGTTAGTGTTTGATATTACAGCAGCCTGCACTCACTGTTCTTTCACACCAAAGCAAAGAAACATTTTCACATGCTATGATTACATGGAAGCTGGGGAAATCCATATTTGTGCAAATTAAGACATGTCAACATGAGCAAAACATTTGCTGCATGTATGTCCTGAAAACCCTTACGCTAGGAGGGCAGTAAAGAGAGAGCAGAAAAAGAGAGGGTTCGGAGACAAGTGAGCAAAGTCATAGCAACTAATGTTAACATGTGAAAATATGTTTCCATAACTTGATTTAAGCTGTACTGGGTTCCCAATGCGACTGCATTCATGTGGAGGAGGATGTGATTACATGAAAGAAAGCTTTTTCTGAGTTTTCATAATCAGCGTTGAGCAAGACTCAGCAGTTTTGGGGGAAGCTCAGACATGCCTTAAATGGTGACTGCGCTTGTTTTCTCTCATGGCAAGAACTCAGAAAGAGGTCCTACAGGCTGGTTTCTGCAGTAAGAGCATGCACAAACATGCAACAGATGAAACAGTTTCCTGCAACAGAAACAAGGCCAATGTCTCCACTGAAGACATTTTTCTTTTTCTTTGAGCGAATGCAGCTGATACAGTAGCAGCACTATCAGACCACTGCATGTTTGATACCTCTTATACAGCTATATCAAGAATAAATTGTCCATATCCGATATTGAAAGCCCAAGTAACAAGCATGGCAAAAGGGATTTATAATCATTGTATCGAAAGTTTAAATTCACATATAACCAGATTACTTATCCTCTTGAAAATCAATTTCCACAGTAAGACTAATAAAAATGGGATTATAGCTTCCTGTTCACGTCCACTCTGGTAAATTTCATCCACTCACTCAAACAACTGCTGGTTGTATCAGCAGTCAGCTCTCAGAGCCCTTCAGTAAATCTGCCCTGGTGCCCTGGAGAATGTCTGTGTAAACATAATCGCTGCTCCAGCTGAGTTTCTCGTTACTCAACGTGACATACTGCCTTCTCCAATGCCCACACAGAGAACAAGTGAAGTTCTTTTAAACAAAAGAGGCTTCGAGTAAGTGCAATAAACTCTACAGTCTGTGGCAGCGCGATTTGCTCCACGACAAATTTGGCTGTACATGCTGAGAGTAACAGTCAATGCAGTTCCTTGTATTTTTCTAAGCCGTGCTCGGGCGTATGTTCAACACCGGCAAAGGTGGGAGTGAGACACGTACACGCATGGAGTGTAGCTCACAGAGCAGAGGATGATTCACTGCAGGTCAGCGTGAAATTGTTGGAAACACTTTTAGCTCTGGAGAAGATAACCGACTCCCATCCATCAGTTACGTCAGTGTTATTGGATATCACGTTTTCTCCGATGTCCAAGATAGTCGAGGTAATTGATGAGAAATTTTAAGAATGCACCCATGACCAATCTGGGTTCTCTCCATGGACTAAGATCTCTTCATCATGAACTGAAATCCAAACCTTGTGTGAATTTCCTCTGCGTACAAGCCTCGAGAGCCAATCACCAGGCTCCTGCATTATTTTCCATTAAAATCCTCTCCATGCAGATCTCCCTGCCAATTCCAAATTATCTGCCAGTAACGTAACATTTGCGAGCTAAAGGGATAGATTTGGTTGAGGAAGAATGGCATCAGACACTCCCTCTCTTGTTGTTGTTGAACAGGGCACAGAATCTAATCACATTTGTTTCTGTTTGTTTCCCATGACATCATATATTTGAGCGTACATAACAGTGTGTGGGGAGGAAAATCAATTAGGAGCAACAGAACGGACACAAAATCATCATACTTGCACCGTATGCAAGTTTCAATAATCATGTGTAATTTTATTTTGACTCGGTGTTTTTATTTCATTTCCAGCATCGCAGAGTAGCTTTGACTCACTGTTTAGAGAAGCAGGAGGTTTTACTGGAAAACGACTGGTTTAAATCACTGGAAAATGTGGGCAATGAAAGTGAGAAGCTCCGTCGTGTGAGTGTGTGCAGTCGTGTGACTGCACGAGCTGTGGGGGTTGTGGAAAAAAACAAAACAAAAGGACAACTTTTCTTCAGAATAAATACAGTAATGCGATGTCCTGTATAAACACATGCTCAGTCTGATTTTTGGAAAGACGTGTTTGAAAGCTGAGCTGAATCCTTTTTTAGCTGAGATCAATCAGGACCACTTCAGCAGAAAGAAGATCATCGTTTCCATCTGCTGTAATCGGGCCGCGTGGCTCTGCTCTGCATCCTGCCAGTTCTTCCTAAAGTCTCATCCACATATGAAGTGATTGCTTGTTTCACTTAGACTTTAGAACATCATTATGTATGTTGTACTTGTATTTCTCACCTCATCACATGCCAGTCAGTGGTATCAATTTCTCCTGTTGGCAGTTGCTTCAGTTGCTTCCCTCAAAGTTGAGAAGAACATATCTCAGGGTGTGCTCTCTTCTCATTGGTCAGTGTTACTCTGACTCATCTCTGCAAATTGGTGAATTTCAATGACATTCCAGGGTCTGTGGTCATTGAACAGTTGCTAGTCTTCTTCTTTCTGAACACCCCTCAATGCGCCATTTACGGTCCTGCGTCAGTTTGTCTTTGTCTACACAAAGGGATTGTGGGACATCAGCCCATGCAGAGACGAGCTTGTGGAAGTCCTAAAAAAGCCAGCGATTCATCCCCTTATGGTGAGAGAGTTATGTGTGGGTCAAATGCTCATGGCTGGAAAAGTTGGCTTGAAAAGGGGAACAAAGATGAAGCATCAAGGATCAAAAAAGTTTTTAACACTTGGCCTCACTCCACTCCAGATGAGATCTTTTTATATTCCCCAGAGCTAAACACCAACAACGGCACAAACACAAAGAAGAGGAGCCCATGTTGCAGGTTCCTGTATTTATTTCGTTACTACCCCCCTGGCTGCAGTTAAGAGCTATAGAAAAGCTATGGTCATACGTGGAGAGCTGCAACAAGAGCCCCAGTAGATGACAGAGCATGCATGGCAGCAGACGTGACATTAAGTCAGACAATTACAAGGAGAAGCTGTGCAGCAGGCTGAAACAGGTTACATGTGCCCCATATGAGATCTGAAGGTATGATCTGAGCAAGCCAATACCATGATTGCGGTATAGATCTATATAGGAACTAACTCTTTCAGTTTGAAACAAAATCAAAAGATATATAAAAATGTTGGAAAAGGCTAATGTTTTACATGATTCAGTATACTGAGTTTGCCCTTTGACCTTTCAGACTGTGACGATAAACACTGGGGAGCGAACTGCAAGCAGCAGTGCAAGTGTGAGAACGGAGCTCTCTGCGACCCTGTGAAGGGATCATGTCGCTGTCCTCCAGGGTTCAATGGACGCTACTGTGAAGAGTCGTGTCCAGCAGGCACATTTGGGAAGCGCTGTCTGCAGAGGTGCAAGTGTGCAACCGGAGGATCCTGCGATAAAGCAACAGGAGAGTGCATTTGTCGGGATGGATTCACAGGGACTTAGTAAGTCCAAACAAACAAAACAGCTTAGCAAATTTCTAAAATCCAACACTGACTTTGTAAAAAGTGATAAAAATTTACAGACATTGGCAATGTTTCTCTATGAAGAACTTACTTTTCAGTTTCATTCAAAATCTGACTCTTGGGTGAGATTTGCATGAGGCCACCTCACAGACACCACAGCTGTGCAAGCACGATGATGACAAAATGACAAATCCAAAGTGCCGACATTAACCATATTCACCAGCTTTCCTTCATCTGTTAATGCTAACATTTTCTTAGCAGTCTGTACTTTGTATATGTATATATTGCATACTTTGACAATTATCTCACAAATTCTGGCCCCATGATGGTGCTGGATTAAAACTCAAAGGGTAGGCAGTTATTTCACATTTCTGCTTGGGGAATAAATATTGAAAGCACATCTAAAGTCTGTGAGTAACCTTGTGGTGACACTAGAAGAAATGTTAGTAGATGATTATTGGGAATGTAAGGTACAAAAATCGACTTTCAGCTCCAGGCTATGGAAGAAATTCTGATGGAGAAATATGGTCAGATTCTTGATTAATCCTAAGAGTCGAAGCAGATATTCATCCTAATGTGCTGAAAGCGTCTGGTGAGCAAAAGTAAGATCACACTAGACATTTGTGGGACTATATTTAGGTTATCGGATGCAAGAAAATATACAGCTTGAAGATTGATACCTTGTTAGCAGTTGTGTTAGCGGTAACCAAGAAGTTAATCAAATCAGAATGATGCCTGACACACTAATTAGAAATGCTGAAGAGATGCACACCAAAATAGCTCCGACCCCTCGGGGCCTGGACCTCTGTGAGACGTTGGCAGCAGATTTTTTGGGTCCCGTTTATTATGGAGGTGCGGTGGGATGAATTTAGGATTGGGAAGCCATGAGTGCCTGTATAAAATTAGATTGCAATCCATCTAACAGTTCGGATATTTTAGCAGCCTTCTGCGAGTCGCTCTTGCTAAAAGTTAACAGTGTATTTTCCTTTTCATTAGGAGCCATTTTTAGAATATTGTACTTTGTTAGTTATTTCTTTTGGGAGACATTTATTACAGCACTTGATTAGACCCTACTTAATTACCCGAATGTTCTCCAGAGGTATGTTAGACCCTCATCTTCCTCTTTGCTGATCCATCTTTTTATTTGTTTCCGTGAGTTAATTCGAAGATTGAAAAGAGACCCCGATGGTCTACTCTGTACTCCATGAGTCATCTGTTACGCCCTGTTTTTTAGATGCCCCTGAGGATGAGTAAGCAGTAAAAACATTTCCCCACTACACATTAGTGGAAACTCTCATTCTGCCAATGTGAAAGCACAACACTCCACTTTGAGCTAAATAAAAAAGGCGGCTTGGCAACAGAGATTAGGGGATAAATCTGGGTCAATAATTGTGTGCATTTGTAGCGTTTTCATATCATCCGTTTTAGAAAATGTAATATCCTTGCGATGGTTGTAATCTCTAATGTGATTGGTTAAAGACACATTCCGCATTACCGGAAGAGGAATTGATGGATCATCTTGATTCTTTTTACATATTCAGCTACTTTTAGACATAAAAACTGCAGGAAAAATTCTAAAATTGAGTCCAGAAGTTGATCTATTATGTTTTTCTGTATTTTCACAACTTGTTACAACAAAAGTACGCAGACCAACATTTCACAATGCACAACACACATGGGCTATAGCAGCAGAAGACCACACTGGATGCCGCTCCTGTCAGCTAAAAACAGGAAACTGACCCAACAAAATCAGATGACAACAGTTTGGGAAATATTACCTGATCTAATTAGTCTCAGTTTCTGTTGTGACATTTGGATGGCAGGGTCACAGTTTGGTGTAAACAACATGAAAGCATGGATCCATCTTGCTTTGGATCAAAGCTTCAGCTTGTTGTTGATTTTGTAATGATGTGTTGGATATTTTTCTTGACGCACTTTGAGGCCCTTAGCATCAAGTAAACATCAAGTATTTATGAGCACAGTGCAACCTTCTTTTGACGACTGCTTCCGGCAGGATAATGCACCATGTAACAAAGCTCAGGTTATACTGAGCAGCTTTTATTTAGCATAACAACGTTTAAATGATCCCAAGATCTGAGTCTAATAGAGCATCTTTGGGATGCAGAGAAACGGGAGATTTAAATCATGGATGTGCAGCTGACAAAACCACAATATAAAGAACATGCCTGCAAAGTGTTTCTTTTCTTTAAGTTGAAAAGAAACTTAAAGAAAAGAAAAAAATATTCGCCAAGATTAAAGAAAAAAAAAGCTGGAACCATAAGTCCAAGTGAAAGACGCCCTTTAACCCATTTCCGGTGAAATTTGCCAGACGGCAGAAGGTCCTATAGCTTGTGAAATATATGTTTCTTCTTTATTGAGCATCAATCAGTTTTCAAAAGGATGAATAAACTAGCTGCCTTTTTCATCTCAGTTCTTCCACATTCATGGAGTCTGCAAGTCCACCCTGGAAAGTTTAAAGATTGATAAGGTTTATTTTGAACTGCGTAATATTCAACACCGCTCTACAATTTTTTTTTAATGGAGCTGAAAATGAGTACTGCAGGTTTCTGAGTAATGTACCAACACAAATGCAGTCTTTTGTCGCTAAAAGCAGTTAATTGCAGTCAGGAGACATTAAGCCATCTTTTTTCTCCCCCCAGCTGTGAGACCTCGTGTAGGAGGAAATGCCAGGCGCGATGCCCGTGCCAGAATGGTGGCATCTGTAAAGGCAAAGGGATCTGCGCTTGCCCACCTGGATGGACGGTATATTTTGAGGCTTTCTGTTACTCATGCAGGTTGCCAGGTTTTAAATTAGCTCGTGTTTCATGTTCCAGCTGGCTTCGAATTCTGGAAAAACAGTCACGTTTTTGTAACACTGACATTTTGAAAGTATGCACTTGCATGACTTGCACATGTTGTTCTGATTGCGAGCCCATCTGACAGCTCATTATTTTCTCAGTGAGTGCAGAAGCCGATGGCATTTTAGTTCATATTTTTGCAATAACGCATCTATATCCATTTGTCTTTTTTGTTTTTCTGTGTGCTTAATGATTTTTCCATTCTGCTGTTCAGGGTCCAGTCTGTACCGAGCGATGTCCAGAAGGAAGGTTTGGGCCAAACTGTACTGAGGAGTGTGTTTGCCACAACAACGGAAAATGTGACGCTGAAACTGGACAGTGTCAGTGTGCTAAAGGTTTCACTGGTCACAGGTAAGCAAGTGAAAGTGGATCTTTGGACAGCATGTGGTTGTTTCCGCCTTTTCTTGCTTTTCCTGTGCAGGTGCCTCTCCAGTATGCTTACCGGTGCCACGTCTAATGTTTGGATTAGTCACCGACAGAGAAAAGTTGTCTTCTCGACATTACAATTGAAACCTTTGACTGGAGAAAGCATTTTAAATTGTTTTGACACTGTCATCCATTTTTTTGTCTTCAAATTAAAAGGCAGCCTGGTTATGATTTCTTGTAAGTGAACAGGAGTAATTTGAGCATGTTTTTCTCCAAAATTCAGGCAAAACCAAACAGCAGAGGCACAGGAATGCAGAACGTTTAGATTTGGTTTGTGCATACTGTGCTCAAACACACATTTGTATATTTTATCCCATTGCCCCAGCTTTTTTCTGTCTGTGTGTTTTCCTGCATTAAGGTGTAAGGAGGAGTGTGCTGCAGGTAGTTACGGACAGGACTGTAAAGGCGTGTGCGACTGTGCTAACGGTGCGCGCTGCTACAACATCGATGGAGCCTGTCTGTGCGAGCCGGGCTTCAGTGGTCCGCACTGCAGGGACAGGATGTGCCCAGACGGCATATATGGCATGCACTGTGAGCGCACGTGTCTCTGTCAGGACAAACACACACTCAGGTAAGAGCAGCTCTTACATGAGTCTGGCAAAAGCTTCATTTACTGCTTTGAATAGTGATGCATGCAGTGTGAAGTGAAAAATTGAAAAAAACATTCTTGTAATTTGAATTCACATATTTGACGCTACCCTTGTTCTACACTTTATGTTGCGCTGTTTAACCAAAGGGTGGTTTTTTTCTTCTTCTTTTAATAATGTTGTAGGTTTTACAGGACACACAGTTTTATTAATTATATAGTTCGTGTTCACAACACTCTCAGATATTTCTCAAAAAGATCCTGAACAATAATATTATAATAACTGGTTCATAAATATGTGTTATTTACTTTATCTGCATAGTATTGCACCATTTTAACTGAGGCTGATGGCATGTTATTTATATTATCCAACCATCCATCCATCAGTGCTTATATTAAGCCAGAAAGCCATGTTTTCCAAGTCCTTCTGAGGGATCCTTCCCAAATGAGACCAAATGAGATCTCCTATAATAATCTTGTCTATTCCAGGATCTTCATCCAGTTAGGTTTACCTGGAAATTCCCAAGTATAGGTTAAATGTTATCATATCGTATCATAATGTTGCAGCACAAAATGTAATTAAAGAGCTGCTTTAAGCAGACCACACAGCCACAGATGTTTTCATTTCTCAGGCCTTTGTGGGCATCACGGAGCCTGATTAACATCTTATGCTGCAGTGGCTCCATCAACCATAAAGTCAACCAATGAGATTATTCTCCAGCTCAGAAAAATGGCAGCATCAAATATAATTTCTTTAAAGTGGTTTCATGCCCCTCTGCAGTATGAAGACAAGTACTGAAGTACATGTAGACAGGCGCTGACTGTGGGTTTTCTTTGGCATTAGGTCCTCTGTTTCTCACTGCTCCATTCATATTTATGTCTGCTTACACTCTCCAGCTGCCATCCAATGAAAGGAGAGTGCACATGCCAACCGGGCTGGGCGGGACTATACTGCAATGAGACCTGCGCTCATGGTTTCTATGGTCATGGCTGCCTGGAGCCGTGTCTTTGTGTGAATGGAGGGGTGTGTGATGGGGCCACAGGACGATGCCATTGCGCCCCGGGCTTCACGGTCAGTGGTAGAGTAGATTAACGACTCATGACTCACTTTCTATACCTGTTGTGTCTTCATGTAAACCAAACTTTGGGGGTTACTGCAGGGGCTTCACTGTGAAAATCCCTGTAAAAGTGGCACCTATGGCAAGAACTGCTCCCTGGAGTGCTCCTGTAAAAACTATGTGGACTGCTCACCGATTGATGGAACTTGTTTCTGCAAAGAAGGTGATGAGTAAAGAAAAACAATCATGAAGGAAAACTGGCCAAAAGGAAAACAAAGACTTACAGTTGATTGTGGGTCTGCAGGCTGGCGAGGTCCGGACTGCTCCATCCCCTGCTCCGAAGGAACCTGGGGTCCAGGATGCAATGCCACGTGTCACTGTGCCAACGGAGCAAAATGCAACCCTGCAGATGGATCCTGCACCTGCACGGCTGGCTGGCAGGGGGCGCGCTGTGACCAACCGTGCCCGGTGAGTATCTGGAGATACTGGCAGGAGTTATATATAATATTTACCCTTGAAGTTGTAAAAGATGTTGGAAAACCAGGTATTAAATAGATTCATCCTTTTACAAGACAACAGGGAGCGCTGTTTTTGTGACACGTCTGTCCTATACAGCAGTGTCTTTAGTCTCAGACAGTTTTCTCTGTAGGGCGACAATAAAACAGCCTTGAACCTTGAATACGGATGTTGTCAGACACCATACCTGCACACAAGTGCACAGAGTAACAGCAATAATGCTTTTATGACTCAGCTCGATGGGGAAACTGGAATGTAAACAAATATATAACATATATTGTTATTGTGTATTTAATAAAAATAACCTGTCACAACAAATCAGCAGATAAAGGTAAATGGAGATCTTAATTAATAAGTGTGCAATAACACACTGAATGCATATAAAATATAAACAAAATAAAAGCAGTGGTTGTCACTTTGTCACAGATGTCACTTTGTCACTGTGTAACATAAATGCTCTCCAAGATAAGAAAAGTCTGGTCTGTGTTTAGTCCATGTCACACTGATGAGACGAATGGCGTCTTTGATAAGACTGACACTCAAATCATACGGCTGATAATTCTAGGGGTTGTCTGTTTTCTGATTAAGCAGCCCGTAGAAGTGTCCAGCTTTGAATCCCTTACCTCGCCCTCTGTATGCTTCAATCTGCATATTGGAAAAGTACCCCTCTTGTCTTTGCGATGCCAGCCCACCAGGCTGTCTACACAACATCACATTGCCAGTGTAGTATTTTGTCTCACTCTGACTGGGCTGGCCAAATGTGGAGGAGATTCCCCTGACAGTTCTTTGCCCGTTGGCACTTGTTCATTGTGCAGATGGGCACGTTTGGGCCTGGCTGCCTGAAGAGGTGTGATTGTGTTCATGCCGACGGCTGCCAAGCTACCACTGGGGAGTGCCACTGTCTGCCAGGCTGGTCTGGTAAGTGATGACGTCCTGCTGATGTATCGCTGCCAGCTTGGCTTTGGTGTCACAGATGAGTCTGGTCTGATAAACTGTGAGCCACAGGTTTTAAACCATCCTTGCTCTCCTTTATTCTCATTGTTGTGTGACTTAAAGAAAGTCTAGTTGTAAATGTAAGCAGTGTCAGAGCCAATCAGATTTGTACAATTAATCAAGTTTCTTACTATCAGTTACTAATCTCTGTCTCTCTTATCCTGTCTTCCTTCTCTCACCCCAACCGGTCGCAGCAGATGGCCCCGCCCCTCCCTGAGCCTGGTTCTGTTGGAGGTTTCTTCCTGTTAAAAGGGAGTTTTTCCTTCCCACTGTCGCCAAAGTGCTGCTCATAGGGGGTCATACGATTGTTGGGTTTTCACTGTATTGTAGGGTCTACATTACAATGTAAAGCACCTTGAGGTGACTGTTGTTGTGATTTGGTGCTGTATAAATAAAGCCGAATTGAACTGAATTACTAAACACCAATTCCTTCCTCCTTCTTTTTCATATATGACCATTTAAAAAGGGAAGGCGGTGATCTTAAACATTTGTTGCCTTACTCAGCTGTCCAGATGAAGTTTTTTCAATCTGAAATTCATTTTTCTGATTGTCGCGACACCACCTGACTCGACCTGTGAGGTCTAAACTGTAAGCCTTTGAAAACAGAGCATTTCATTTGTGAATACATTTTTCTCCTGTGTTTTAACAAATATGGGACAAAAACTAAACCTTCTAACATGCATGAAATATTTTTTACATTTGTTCCAAGAAAGTCATTTTTTTGCTCTGTCTAAGAGATATGATCTGGCTTATGTTTATGACCTCACAGGGTTAAAGTCATACATATTGCACTCTTATTGACCTCCAACAATTCTTCTGTTGACTCGATGAGACTAATATTTTGGGGGTTTAGAGAGGACTCTGTTAACCTAACACGTGTGTGTTTCGTGCTAGTGAAGGTGAACATTGACATGCTGATGTTAGTGTTTCACTCTTACGTCCATACCCCAGTGCAGCCTCGTAAAGGCTGCTAGACTGGCCCAGTATGAAAAGCACTTTTTTCTGGTTTTGCACCTCCCATCCATGCAAATAAAACAGGCTCTTTGTGTTTCGGGGAAAACGTGTTAGTTACAGTTTTGAAAAATCTTTTTGGTGAGAACACTAAATTACCAAATATTTCAGAGTTGGCTGCTCAACAGCAACATTTCTGAAACTGCTAACCACTAAAACCCCTCATGTTCCCATTTCTCTCTGTTCCTGCTTATCATTTCAACTACATTTTTATTATACAGTTATAACCATGTTTTTATGTATTTAGATCAGTAACTGATTTACACTTGGGATAGTGAAAGGCATTCTGCTCTTTGCTTTAGCAGATGTAAAACTGTAGGTCCTTTATTAAACTAAATGATGTGATTAGAGTCAATAAAAGTTGTAATTTCCTGCTTCGTTTATGTGCTCACTGCTTCATTTCCTTTAGGTCCCCGCTGCAGTGAGCCGTGTTCAGAGGGCCTGTGGGGGCGCCACTGTAACCAGACCTGCTTCAAGCATTGTCCAAACAGCGACACGTGTTTGAGGGAAACTGGAGCGTGTGTGTGCCGCCCAGGCTACTGGGGAGTCACCTGCCAAAACAGTGAGCGTTGTATCTGATGAGTTAATAAAAAACGACTTAAAGACTCGCTCGCTGTATGCATTGTCTAATATCAGCCCTACTGTTTCCCTCAGAATGCAGAACGGGTACGTACGGTGACCAGTGCAGTATGACGTGTCAGTCCTGCGGCCAATCATACCGCTGCCATCATGTGACAGGAGAGTGTGACTGTCTACCTGGATACACTGGGCCAAACTGTGACCAAGGTGGGCTTTCTCACTAATCAGCAGTCATCACAAAAAGCCGCTGATCTTTCATTTACAAGTGAGTGCAGGACATTTAGCAGGTTCTTTTCTGTGGTTACAGTTTGTCCAGCTGGCTACTTTGGAAAACAGTGCTCTGAAGTGTGTCTTCCCTGTGCCAACAACTCCACGTGCAACCACCGGAACGGTCACTGTGAATGTTTACCAGGCTGGACCGCTATCGACTGCTCCAAACGTGAGTGCCACAGGATTTCATGCAGAGATGAGAGCGTGGACAGTACGGTGCTTTTGATTTGTTTAGAGTATCTACAGGGTTAGAACTTGAAGTGGTAATCTGTTGATTTTAATCACTATTTTAACTTCCCAGCAGCTAGGGCCTTGCTTTTATCCATAGACCCACTCTAATCATTGGAAGCAGCCAATGTGAGGCGTTGATCTGAGCATCTTGCTTTGCTTTAGAGCTGGAAGTGACCATATTTAAACTACCAGCTGTTGCCAGTTAGCTTAGTCAGCAAGCAGCAATCATAAACTGTCCAGATGCATCACAGAGAAACAAACACCTGCTAATTAGTGCTCGACTAACAAAATACTAGAATTTTCACCAGAACAACTGAAACAAAACAGATATTTGCATTAAAAAGCAGCACAAACACAGGACCAGCTCAGTGACTCAGATTCGCTGAGATGAGGCCTAACAGAATAATAGGAGCAATCAAGTGAGTCCTGTAAAACGTCAACAGATATCTCATACAGATGCTGCTGAAGGGGAAATAAGTCAGAGAAATGTACTTTGTTTTCCAGCGTGTGATCCGGGACGTTTCGGCCAGCTCTGTGCTCAGACCTGTTCCTGTCCAGCCAACCTCCTCTGTGACAGATTTACTGGAGACTGTGTGTGTGAAAACAGAGGCGACGACTGCAAGCAAGGTACGGACCTCATGTTAGCAGAAGTTTGGGAGTTATAACACTGACATTTACAGTACCTTACAATATAAAGCTCCTTGAGGCGGCTGTTGTTGTGATTTGGTGCTATATGAATAAAACCGAATTGAACATGTAACCTGTAATGTGTTCATAATAATAATGAATTAATCATGAAAGCTGCTCTGGTTGTTGTACTTGAGCTCTCCTTCCACCCTCTGCTTGTCAGACTCCTTTCAGCAGACGGGGAGCGTCATGAGTCGTCTTAATCCTGGAGAGAGGGAGTCGTGGGGGGCCATCGCCGGCATCGTTGTGCTTGTCATTCTGGTGGTCCTGCTGCTGGCTCTGCTGCTGCTCTACCGCCGCAGGCAGAAGGAAAAGCAGAACAACACCCCGACTGTCTCCTTCTCCACCAGCCGCACCGTCAACTCTGAATATGCCGTTCCAGGTACAGTCTGAAGATGCTTCTGTCTGCTCATGCAGAGAATGGCTCATCCCACTGAGCGCTGCATGCGTAACATAAAACGGACACAGATTCAAAGTAAAATCTGACACATCCAGTCAGACTGTTCAGAGTTTGAAACATCAGAATCTCAACACAGGATTCATCTCCTGTGGATATGAGGTTGAATTACAGCAACAATAATTTAGCACTGAACTTAAACCTACAATGTGGTAGTGTGTAGCACCATGCAGTTTCCAGTAAGGTTTGGTAAGTGCAGACGGGGGGTACGAGAACATCGCTGGATAATGACAATCTGACATGTTCAGTGGGAACAATCACCCAGTATTTTACTGTCATGCTGGAGCGTGCACAGGCAGCTGCACCTGAAAATCCAGTCACCTTAGAAACTGCTTTCATCTTTACTTTCATACGTTTGCTCTACTTTTTCCAGCACGGCTAATAACACACTTTATGCACTTTGTGGCAAAACAGGAGAAGTAATGTATTTGTTCATGTTCTTGGAGACGAGTAACTTTTTTTTTTTTTTGCAGTAAAGCTAACGTGTTTCAATGAGAAGAATGTTTTGTGTCTGCAGCACGTATGTTGTTGATCCTGTCCAGCTGGAACACGTCACCCCGGCACGCAACAAACCGCCTTTAAAATAAAATCGAGTCATTGTATTTGAACCAAAACCAGGGTCTTTTTCTAAATCTTACCCTGTGCAAAATCGAACAGTAGTTTTTGATCTCTCGTGAGGGACCAGCACTATGGTTCTAGTGGTTTCCACCAACATAGGTCACATCACTGCCAATCACTCCACCCTCAAACGTGTGGATTTTTCACTCTTTTGGAAAATATTATATATTTTGTGTACATAGACATAAATTAGTAGATGGGAGAATCGTCATTGCAGCCAAAAAAAAGGAAAATTTGTGTTTGTGGATATAAATTTGACTCTTTGATTAATGTGTTGATGTGACGGCTGATTTTCCCTTTTTGACTTCCCTGCTGGAGGTTTAAACTGACACTAAAACACTTTTTAAGCCTTAAAAATATAAAGCAGGATGTCAGAAATCAACATAACTATATTTTTAAAAAAAATATGTTTTCTTTTGGTACAACAGTTGATGACCGAATGTGATTTAAGTGGACTTGAAGGCCACCTGAATAAGGTTTATTATGAAAATAAATCACTGAACAAATTTTTCATATAGTATGTTAGAATTGGAAGAAGAAGGCATGGTCAGATATGTTTCAAACTTCCATTTAATTCAGCCAAACGTATTTGATTGTTTTACAAACTGGTGCAGTAAACTAGATAGATATCATGCTCAGTGTCAGCCATTTATTAACTGCAGTAATTGAAGTCATCTTATACATAAGGGATAAATTAAATGTTGCAACAAGTGGGACTGTGGCAGATTTTGTGGTGTTGTTGAGGATTCTTATTGAATCCCTGTAAATATTTATATTTGTGACTGCTGTCACTGCTGACTGCTAACATGCCTTTGCAGAAGAAGATTCAGCCGGTCAGCGATCTACGCTGGATATTGAGTATTTTTGGAGAACTGTGATGTTGATGTCGTTTGTATGCACAGTGCGGTTTCATGTCTATCTCACTCTGTGTGATTGTGGAATGCATTTTATTGACCTTGAGGTAATTTAATAGCAGCAGACGTGATGCCATGTGTTTGTTTTCGTCCTGCAGATGTTCCTCACAGTTACCACCATTACTACTCCAACCCCAGCTACCACACACTGAGCCAGAACAGGCCTCCGCTGCCACACCTCCCCAACAACCACGACCGCACCATCAAGGTGAATGTCATCTCTGATATCTAAGGAGAAAGCTTCATGCCTCATTGCAACTGAAGGGCAGCAATGGGAGGAATATGTCATTTGGACAGTCAGCAACAGCTGGCTATGTATTCAGGGGGTTGTGAAATCATATGATACCAAAACGTGTAGACGCAGTAGGTCATTGGTCCTCAGCGCTTCATTTGGCTTTTGTACATTTGCGACGGTTTATCATTTTTCCTGCCTTACAGAACACCAACAACCAGCTGTTCTGCAGTGTGAAGAACGCAGAGAGGGAGAGACGAGGTCTGTTTGGAGTCGAGACCAATGCCACTCTGCCTGCAGACTGGAAACACCACGAGCCTCGCAAAGACTCAGGTCCGTCTAGGTGACTCTCCACTGCGTGATTCACATAAGGATCATTTAGAGGGCACACCTGCAGCTGTAGACTAGAATAAAATGAGCACATTAACATTTACAAGCTTATAAAAGCAAGAACCTGGTTTCCTGACCTTCTGACCACAGCGGCATTAAAGTAATCAGCAAAATCTGCAACTGCTGGCTGGCGGTGAGGGGTGTGTGTGTCTGTGGGGGGGATGTTACAAAATAAGACATTACTGTCATCACATTATCTTTGCCTGTCTCATAGTAATATAACAGAGTGATCAAATTGTAGTCAATAATTAAACAGTTATGTCACTTAAGTTAAATGCATTCTTTAATTACGGTCATAACAGGTGGAAAGAAAACGTCTTGTGCAACATTAATCAGAGTTCATGTGGGATCAACCAAACGTCTTTATTTTCACTGAAGAGCAAGTATGAAGCTGAAGTGCAAAGATCTCATACGTGTCCTTTCTTAGAAGGATTTGTGCAGACTTCTGATGATATTTAAAGTTTAATATTATATTATTATGACTAAGTGGTGACCTCTGGCAAAGTGAGAAAGCAAAGAACTGCTGTTCCTCTGATGGCCATGGGGGGGGGGGGGGGGGGTGCTATGTCATGCTTTTCTCATTTTCTCTCATGTCCTGATGTTAGATGATTACAATCATGATCAAAGTTTTAAATTATGAGGTAAATGTAAAATAATCCCTGCGAGCCAAAAGCTTTTTTTAAAGTCTGACATTTTCTTGTAATTTTGTGCTGAGCTAACATCAGCTCAGTGTGGTCTTTTTACACAGTCATCTCAGGGACACCAAAGGCACATGAGTAGAGAAGCCTGGCTTACAGGCACCAGGGTTCTGGTTGCAGGAGAGAGGAGGGGCAGCCAATCAGAAGACAGTGGGGTTTTTAGGGAGGGGAGGCCTTTAAAGCGATAGGAGCTAAAACAGTTTGTTGACAGACCTGGAAATTATTGTTTGAACAGTGAAAAGTATTTTATTGGTATCTGAAAATGAAAAATTGGAATATAAATGAGAAGAATAAGTCCCTATCTATTTTTGATCCAAACACATCTGCTGTAGTTCCTCATTGGTAATGAAAGAGTTAAAACATAGCTGATAATGGAGAATAACCTCAGTAAGCTGAACTGTCAGGGATCAAAGTGTCTCAGTCAAATTTAACCCTTTTTTTAGGGTCTTGATCAGAGTTGTGCGTGAAGCTTGGAGTGGAGTGCAAAAGTTTAGATTTCAAATATTTCTTAGGCTCTTTTCAGTAACTGCGCCAGCATAGCTGCTTAAACAGGTAATGGCTGAGAGCCTCAGGCCAGGAAGAAGCTTAAGTAGTTCCTGCTTATAATGTCGAGCAAAGTTTATCGACCATCACATTTCCTAGTCAGCGTGGCACACTCGATATGAGACTATAAAAATAATAAGGACTTCGTAAAAGGTGAGAGTTGCATTGCCAGCACCTATCACTCACCTGGGATTGATTTTTACAGGTTTCCACAGCAGTTTATCTGCTTTTGATTAGCTCGCTATAAAGCAAAATGAAGACGTCTGATTTGTCTTTTATTGTTAACAGGAGCTTTTGGCATCGATCGGAGCTACAGCTACAGCGCCAGCCTCGGAAAATATTACAACAAAGGTAGTTTATCACCTCATTTTCTCTCTTTTCTTACTTACTGCTGAAGTCTGAGGTTAGCTGTGGAAAAGCTGTCCAAAGTATGCTTACAAAGTATGCTTTATTTAGACAGTCTATGGATGACAGTGTTCTCCACCGTCACACCTTTATCCATCAGATGGCTTTTCATGAATTTTACACAGACATTCATGGTCCACAGAGGCTTTAACTGTGGGGACTTTTCTTCTAACACCCGTGTAATTTTTTAACAGCAAGCTTTGAGTGAATTAGATGTCCATGTAAATTGGTTTCAAAGGCCCCCTCTGGGGGAACTCTATGTACTTGTGGAAAAATGTAGCGTTCGATCTCTCGCCGCCATGTGATCACATTTTTTTTCTAGTGCTTGTGACATGTTGAATGTTTGTTTTCCACATTTTTACTTGCATATTGTTGTTTTAATTTTTATTTGATCTTATTCCTGTTTCCATGTTTTATCACTTCTATTGCTTAAATGTTATTTTTATATTTATATTTTTTTATTTATTAGTTTCTATTATTTTCTGATAGTCTGGGTGGAATTGGACCCAGGCCACACAAAAGATCAAGCCTTCTGTCATGATTTGCACACTCAGTCAGATTTTATCTTCTTCGTTGTTTATTTTCTTTGCATTTATTAAATTATTTGAATCTCATTCATTTTACATTATCTGTAGGTTGTTTTGTTTTTTTTACTCACCTCAGCTCACACTTGACCTTGAATGCCACGTCGAATCAAGTGTGCTGTACAAATAAAGTTTGGCTTGCTTGTTTACTGATGACATTCCCATCATCCTCAGCTGGACTGTTTGTTTAGTCCCATTTAGCAAATGTTAAAATGCATGTTAAACAAAGACAGTAAGCTCATAACATGCTCGGCTGTGGGCTGTGTGTAGTGGTCCTGAGAGCTCCTCGTAGCGCAAACACATTTAAGCAGACTGAGAAAACATTTTGACTGGTCTGAAAACACAGACGCAGCAGACGGCTGAGACGTGTTTGTTGCAAAATTCAGTGACTCATGAAGCGAGTGATAAAACAAAGAAACCATCAGACAAACCGTAAGCTTACATCCATTTTTTTATTGTCCCCTGGAAACATTTCAGTTGTAATTGGTCTTTTTTCAGTGTCTCTGTGTTTGCGGCTCTTTAAATGCTGCACCTCTGCTGTCACTGGGGAACATTTTTTCTCATCTTGTTTGTTGCTAACACGGCATCGTTCCATAAAGAGACAAAGAAGTCTGAAGCTGCTTTTTGGATTATTTAAATATCATTATTGAATATTGCTCATGGAAAAAAACACATTTCGTCTCAACAGGCTCACTTACTTTAGGCAGATCTGTTAAGCCTACAATTTCATCAGCGTACAATTAAACTAAAGCTGATTCCTTATTGCTGTAAAAGATCATCAGCACTTTATAAAGAAAGCTGAAACTTCAGAAGCTGTCGTCGTCCTCTACTGTCATGATTTGTCTCCTGAGCCCAGAGGAATTCTCAGGCTTGTAAAACTGCTAGAAATTTCAATTTCCATGTCAGTACTCGACAGTTACTGGAAGTCATTTGTGCTGCCTACAAATTTACGTCAACAGTCATTAACTTGCAGCTGTACAGCAATTTACAGAGCTGCATACTGATGAAAATCTCACTTTTCATGGAATGAATGCTTCATCTAGTAGGCTTAGGCTTTAACTCTCAATCATGCTCCATTCTCGCTCTGCATGGACTTCATATGCAGTTAATCTCTCAATATTTGTTTCCTGCAGAGCTGAAGGATTCGGCAGCCGTGAGCAGCAGCTCTCTGAACAGCGAGAATCCGTACGCCACCATCAAAGACCTGCCCGGGCTGCCCCTGCCCTTCTGCCCCCCGGAGAGCAGCTACATGGAGATGAAGTCGGCCGTGCCCAGGGAGCGCGCGTACACCGAGATTACGCCCCCGCCGCCGTTCCACACGGCCACCTTACGCAGAGGTAAGCAACACTTCTGACCTCAAGCAAGTCCGAGGAGTGTTTTACACTTCACCACAACCTTCTTAGTTATTGTTATTGTTAAACGTCCAATATTTCCATCATACAAACATCAGTGGGTCTGTTTGTGTTTTTGAATGAACCAGTCTATTTGGATCCAGCTACTCTAACGCTAATTTTAATAAGAACTATGAGTTTTTAAAATTAGGAATTGTAAAGTAATCGTAAGGTGGGAACTAACTGCGATTTACACTATAGGGACAAAAATACTGGACCACATTACACCTACAGCAGCTGAAACCTGTGCCGTGCAGCTCCTGGTACAGTCTTTGTGCTGATGTTACTGCCAGAGGAGACGTGGAACCCTGCAGAGCGTTAGCACTTGCTGATCCCACTCCTTAATGTTATGAATTTTTATCAGTAGAACAATCCGTTCTTTTGACTACATGATTTTATACAAGCGCGGCAACAGGACAAAAACACCTGAATTCAAAGATTAAGAGGTGTGGCCCAATATTGTAGTTGATTTTACATAATTCTTTGGATTAACTTGAGTTTATTAGGCTACAGTGCTACCCACGGCACCATGGATCCACCCGCTTTGGGAGAAAAAACAAAAAATAGCAACTCTTTTAAGGTCCTTATCAGTCAAACCTTAAAACAGGTCTGTGGCCTGTTAGACAGCTGGGCAGGCCAGACTTCCTCAGGTCATGGACCAATGAATCAACATCTGTTTGCCACAAATAAAAGACTAAAGGAAGAGGAAGGGCAGGGGAGAGGAGAGGAGAGGGAAAAACAGGAAGCCGAAGGATTTTCTTCCTAGCTTTTATTGTATTGTGGACACTAGTAATGCATCAATATGCAGTCAGAGGAACGAAGTGTAGGTCTGCGGGATCAAATCCTTACATTCATCCACATATTGGATTGAGTCCAGTCTTTTTTTCTTAGACAAATCACTGCAATTTGCATTCACTCTACCTGAAACAGAAGACTGTGGTTGTAATGACAGAGCCAGCTTTGTGGCCGCTCTGTTGTTTAAATCACTGATTCTCTTCTCTGTATGACTGCAACATTTGTAGCTGGTTTTTAAGATCTGACATCCAGACAAGACTTTTGAAATGAAGAAAAGCAAAGTGCAAACAAATCCAGTCTAGCCTAATTTAACTAAAATTGATGTTGAAAATTAAGCTTGGAAAAACTTTTTGCGTCAGCACATTTTGCAGCTAAATACAAACGATTGTAGATGAGATGGATTCTGAGCAGCAACTTTTTCTGCAGTATATTCTACAATAAGTACGCATGTCATAATAAACGAAATTACCTTTAATGTCTTTAAATACTCTGGCATGGATCCAGAACACAATGACTAAGAAAATGAGTCATTTAGAGAAAATACACACTTCATGTAATAAAGGGTTTATAAACATAAAAGGAACAGTAAAGAGTAAAGACAGGGAGGTGTTTCCACTTCATGGCATGACATCGACGTGATTATGCGACACTGCTGTTTGTTACTGATGTTTTTAGTTTATTTGCTAATATCCTCGTTCAGGGTGCCCACATCTGAGAGCTAGACTCTTATTAAACGATTTATAGATGATGTTATTTAAATTTAAACAGAGGGTGAATGCACGCTTTTCCACCCTGGAGTGTGTGGGCTTTTAAAAAGCTTTATTTAGGACCGAGTTCAACAAGTTGAATTAAACACTGAGCACAGAGTAAGCTCAGACTGTAACGCCAAACCAACTCATCCAGTCAAGTCCAAAGCAGCAGGACTGAATGCACAGATGGGTTTTTATTTAAAAAATAGAGTCAGCATATTTTCCAGCACTAAAACAAAGAATGGCAGCCTGTTTGGTCCTCACAGCGAGTTCTTTTCCCCCTCAGAGTGTCAGAGCTCCCACGGCCACGCTCCTCATGAGGACCCACAGAGCCACTACGACCTGCCGGTGAACAGCCACATCCCGGGACACTACGACCTGCCACCGGTGCGCCGCCCCCCCTCGCCCTGCCCCTCCCCCAGGAGAAGCCCTCAGTGACAGCGTCAGAGCAGCAGAGCAAATTGTTCCCTTCTGCTCGCTCCGAGGTTGATGAAGAAACGGCTAATTTTATCTCTGAAAATCAGAGCTGCAGACCACCAACACAGCAGGGGCGAGGAGTCTGTCCTGCCAGACGAACCTTTGTTTACAGTGGATGCTTTGCTTTCAACTAAACACCGCCCCCTTGTGTGCGCAGAGCGGTACTGGCGTCTCCGTCACAGACCTGTCATCCAGACTGAGGAGCCAGCAGGCTGTGTGGTGACGCCCGCGGGGCTTCAGCTGCTTTTAACTCCCGAGGGCAAAACCCACCAGAGGATTTGATGGCTAAAAGCAGCGACTTGGGAATGTTTGTGTGTTTGAACTCTTGTAAACATGCTGAAATATTTGTTTTCCACACCCTTTGCGTGCTGCTGATGCATTTTTAACGGGCCTCTTTTATCAGAGCTCGATTTTTCCTTCGTCTCGCTTTTCAGGGTTTTTATTTCGAGTTGAATTTCAGTGCGTTACATTTTCAACATTTTTTTTTTTTTTTTTAAAAAGGCAGCTTCAGCTGAGAAAAAAGACGTCTTATGACAAACCAAATTTTATAAACAGAAAAAATACCACAGATTTTTCTTTTTTAACACCTGGAAGCCAAAGTGAGCAGCATTTTACAAAAGTTCATGTTGTGTTTTTTCAAAAAATAAATGCCATTTAAGGACTGAAGTGTGTTTCTTTAAAGAAATGTGGCTTATTGCTGCTGTCTGAAGAAAACTGTGTAAATACAGAAATGAATATATTGTCAGCCTCTGAGTATTGTTGAAGCGCAGCTCTTCTGTTCAAATAAAGATGCTGTTATGGGTCTCATAGGACACCTTATGAACTTCTTGTGTATATATTAATAGATGTTAAATGGTCAGTGTGAGTTTGGGCACAGATATTATGATAAAGCCATCAGTGCAGTGCCTCTTTTTGTCACAATTAAAGGGCCATTTCACCCAAAACACAAAGATTTTATTATGTTTCGGTTTGTTTTTTTAGACCTGGTGCCTGTGTTACCCATAATGCAATCTCTCTGAATGGATCGCCTTTTGAAGGATAGCCACCAGATACTCAGGCCAGGTCTTCTGCTGCTCATTTTTTACACATGCAAAGACAAAGATAATAAAAAAACTAAATGTGTTGCTGGCTGACAGATTTATGAGGCTGCATTTTGGGGAATTAGTTCGTTGACTGTTTATTGTAATTGAAGCACAGCTTGCTCAAACATGATTGGTCAATACAACTTCAAGAGGACTAGAAATGGAAACCTCAACATGCTGGGTACCAGAGCTCATCGTCTATAGATTTTACAGTCATATTTAGGTTATGGACGTTACCCTACTATGAGTGGATTGTGCATAGTGATTGATGACTTGACAGCTGCCTTTGAAGTGAATCCCAAATTTTAAGGACAAAGCATTAAACATTGGGAAGGCTGGATTACTGAAGAGTGTGGGCCAGACAGAAGGCCTGAGCTCTATTGTCTCCATCGCTGGACAAAACTGTGGAGACTTTGGGTACAAAGCGGTGTTCAGAGATTCAGCGTCACGCGGCCTCCTCTGCTGCAGTTAAAGGTTTACAGAGTATTTGTCCAAATATGCAACAGCTCACACCCAGTCTTAAGACGTCTCCCTTCACCCTGACCTCACCACCAATAGGTTTCAGTGGAACTATTTTTTGTCAAGTTAGTCCGATAAAAAAATCATTGACATTTTTAATGATGAGAGTGGAAATGTAATGTGATTGGCTAAAATTAGTGGCGATTATTGAACTCTGTGTGTGTGTCTGGGGAGCAGACTGTAGTCCCGATTGTGTTGTGGTTCAGAAATACTGAAATTGGTGCATTAATGTAAAAATATTGACCTGTGAAGTTCATTTTCCTGTCAAGTTGTTAACAGAAGCCAAACAGAATGTACGTCGTGCTTTTAGTGCTACAATATTGTGCAGTCATTTATTTTTGAATGTAATCCTGGGAACATGTGTTTGTATGATGTAAATAAAAACTCTCTGCACTTTTCATGGACTCGACCTTTTTCAATAACAAAGAAATAATCACAACCGTCACTCATTGGAAAAAATACTTTTTACTCAGCATCGCTTTAGAAAATAAATTGCATCAAAGTGTGGCTTTAATGATTTCATGATCTCACACAAATCTCATTTCAAGAACCTTTAACATTAATGGCTTTGGGTGATATCTTTAAATCTCAAGCCCTTCAAAGGATTCATGAGATCTCCACCAAGACTCGAGGAAGGCCGGAGTTTACAAAGACCTCACAGTGTGTTTGTGCATCTGTGGTTGTAGCGAGTCCTTGTTACTCTGGTTCTTAATTACACCCCTGACGTTTCGATGACCTGATCTGAAGCATTATGTTGTGAATATACTGCACAACTACAGTTATCATTTCTCATCACTTTACATATAGACATTTGACAACTACAAGATTTCTGTTAATACACATTTATACTGTAGACGTCATTTCTCTGATTGTCAGTGACTTCATGAGACACGCTGAGCATCAAACTACCTAAAAAGCACAATTCAAACCATAGTTAGGTTTACATATTTGTTTTTCTCCTGCCTGTAGCTTTTCTGTGCATCTAGCCCAGTTTTGAAGAGATATCAGACTTCTCTTCAATATGTTGAAATTAAAAGTGCCAAAAAACATTTGAAAATTCAGCATCAATGTTTCCAAAAATCATGACCGGGTCATACTACTGAGCAGTTTGATACAGGAAGTTCTTTCTTTGTACGACACTACATCTGATGCTTTCCTCACTCTGCTGGATAAACGCTGCATCTTCCACTGACGAGCAGCTCATGTCAGCTAGCTGCACGCTACTTTCGGTTGGTGGATGAAGTTAGAAAGAAAGTCGTTCCTACAAGAAACTGTTCATAAAAGGTCTGTAGATTTTTTTTGAGTACCAAGGTCATGATTTCTGGTTTGTTCAAATGCATTTTCCAGTACTCTGAGCACCACAACATGAGTTGCATTATATTAACGAGAAGGCGGACATCTCTGCAGCCGTCTCCAACCCTGGAAACACCAAGACAGCATTAAAGGGCAGAGGACACAAGTTTCATTTTAGGGGTGAACTGTCCTTTTGTGGCCGAAAAATTTAAAAAATTAAACTTTGCAGAAATTGCCTCTTTTTTTTTTTTTTTTTTTTTTTAAGTATAAAAAGAAAAAACCCACACAAAAACAATACCACGACAGCTATCAAGTATCTTCCACAAATGCTTTGATATGCTTTCCACTGGAGTATAAATGAGTTAAGCTGCCAGACTAGACTACAAATCTACCTGCTGTGCATAACTGGCAAAAAGCAGTGCATGAAGCCAAAGCTACAAAGTCACACAAACCCCTCAATCTGACAGAGGTCCCAAAATCAGATCAAGGGATTTGCAAAGTCGGTAAAGCTTAGAGGAAAGAAAGAAAATTCAAAGCCCTTATGACCAGCTTTTAGGAGCAACACGGATCGGAGGACAGCTGACGGTCACAAGACTCCCATATGAAGCATGTGAGCGGGAAAAACAAAAACTGCAGATGTTGCCTCTGAAGGCACATCTGTATTTCTAATCGGTTAAACAGTCATGTCCAAAATCTACTGCAAATAGAAACAGAGCCTATTAATATATACTCTCTATATATGGCACCCAATCTATCAAAAAACAGTACCTTCTGCTGACATTCCCCCAGGTACAAAATAAACCTCTCCCATCATGTTTAAACGCACTCAAAGCCAAGAAGCACTTAACCAGACACATTACCCAATAATTCCCTTCTTTCTTTAAACATTCCAAAAACATAATGAATACATTCGTTGGGGAGCGAGCCGTGTACATATATTCATCTCAAGTACTCATTTTCTCTGTGTGCACCACAGCTGCCCGACAGCATCACATAGAAAACATATCATCACCCCGTTTGTTTAAGGCTAAGGTGAAAAAAAAAACAAACAAAAAACCCTGAGCTTACATCGCTTTGGCTTTCTCTGGAGACTTTTCCTACAATATTTTATCCATAAATATAGCACAACACTGCTCCAAAAAATGTTTTAGTTGTAAACATTGGCTTTAAACAAAGAATTGATCTGTTTGATGGGAAACAAACATGATTAACAAAGTCCAGAGGAGCCATCCTCCTCTCGCCTGTACGGCTGTTTTCCTGATAGGGTCCACTAGCTGTGCGTGTTGAGTGTTGACAGCCTGGCCATTAAATGTGAAACCCCGTCTCGGATCGAAGCACAAGCCCTGGTCACTGGAGCTGTGTGTGTGTGTGCGTGTGCAAGCAGAGCGGAGAACAGCACGAGCAAACAGCAAACATGCAGTAAAATAAGCTGAATATACAAACTTGAAAGCTATATGTGAAAATCCTACGCCCTCTGCCAAAACCTCAAAGCAAATCTAACCCGCAGAATAATCTGAATACAAAATAAGACACAATCGTATAAAAAAATAAAGACAAACATCCCGACGGTAGAAAAATGATTCTCCCCTGTGGGCTGCAGGAGGTGCTGGGTTCAGGTGAGGTGCTGTCTGGTTTTTACATGATGGAGCAGTTCTCCGGCTTCATGCGGCCCTGAGGAGGAGACGACAGGAATATTTGATTTTTGTTTAACAAAAACAACTATTTGTGTAATTCGACACCAAATGCTTCATTTGCGGTCCTGATGCTTAGAATACAGATTAATAAAGGTGACTTTTTATTGATAGTGAGTCTTTACGAGGCGTTAAAATGGGAGCTGTGGAGAAAACGAGCGCCGTGTTTCTGCACTGAAATTGTGCAGCTGAACTTTAGAAATGTCCTTTTTTAAAAGCCACATGTCTCAGTTTAAATCCGATTTCGGTTTCGCCTCTTGCTACATTATCTTCTGAAGCTTTTGGTAAATTGGGGGAAACAACCATTAAAAGTGAAATGAAAGAAGCCGTTTGTTCAGCCCTGAAGTGGTGGAGGACTTGTGTTCATCATTCAGCATGGGTGGGCATTTCCAGGCCTCGAGGGCCGGTGTCCTGCAGGTTTTAGATCTCACCCTGGGTCAGCACACCTGAATCAAATGATTAGTTCATTATCAGGCCTCTGGAGAACTATAAGACATGTTGAGGAGGTCATTTAGCCTTTAAATCAGCTGTGTTGGATCAAGGACATCTAAAACCTGCAGGACACCGGCCCTCGAGGCCTGGAGTTGCCCACCCCTGGTCTAGAGTAACAGAGAGATTGATACAGATTGATGCATGTTCAAAGTCTCCATAAGCTTACTCTGCTCCACCACCACCACCTCCTACCTGCATCTAGGATTCTGCTGCTCTGAGCACCATCATGAGCAAATCCACACACATCCTGTTGTTTCTCATCACCTCAGTGTTTGCTGTTTCTGTGATCATCATTTATGTTTTTGCATCTAATAATAATTCCCAGTCTGCAAAGTGAAAAGTAACATTTTTTTTTTGCTCATGTTTGATGTTTGGGAATCTGTCAAAATGCAGCGCAAACCAAAAATTTTCTGCGACTCTAAACTGCACTTTGTATCATAAAACAGTTCTTGGGAAATAGAGAGAGGGAGTATTTGCAATCTTGGATCCCATTTAAACTCCAATTTTGTTGATTAGTAATTAAATTAACTGCAGATGCCACACGCCAAAAGTCTGTTTCAGATGCTTAAACATCTTACAGTACAGAACTCCAAAACATGTGGAACATCTGGGCATTATTGTGCAACAGGAAACTCTAAATTTATAGATGAATAAGCAAAAAAACCCACACATGTTGTCAGTTTTCTGTGCGTATTCGCCGCCAACAATTTTAATCACTAATAGAACCAAATATTATACGCTTTGATCCTAAAACACAGTTATTAATGATGCTGTATAATTGCTGCAGGGATGTTTTGACTGTGGAGTACCTGTCTGGGCTCATTGGTGCCCATGAAGTAGGAATGTCCTGGGAGGCCTTCAGCTAGACTGCTGCAACCACCGGCGCGCTCCTTCGGCTGCCCGCAGGAGTCGCACATCACCTTGCGGCTGCGCAGGTTGTACTCGTTGTCTGCGCCGCTTGTGCTGTGAGCTCCCTGCAGAGGGCGGCACACATCAGTTACTCAACTGCTGCTTAACTGCTTAGTGGTCAGGTTACTATAGACTGTATATAAAAGATGGGCAGAGTGTTCAGGTCTGAAAAGTGAAGCTTAAGCCTTAAACCTGCATCCGGTCAGCAGGGGGCGCCTCCTCTGGTCGCAACAGGAAGTCGGATTGTTTTGAGTCTTATTTTATGATCTCGGTATTGTTTATTACATCATTTTTAAAATTAATACAGAATAAAAGAAGGTGGGGTTAAAGGCGTGGCAGCTTTGAGTAACATGCTGAACAGAGTAACACAGGAGGAATTTACCATGTCATCATCTTCATCATCGTCACGGAACAGGGTACGGGTCACTTTCCTCATGGCCATTTCCTGATGGCAAATCAAATAAACTCAAGTCAGACACTGCAGTTAAAAAGAAGAAGAAAACTTTACAATACAAAGTGAGTGAAGTCGGACCTCTCCATTAGCACTGATGAGGGAGGTCTGCAGCAGGTCGCCAGTACCCCAAGAGCTCTGGCTCTTCCACACCAGGTCAGTGGGTGGGTTGTGGGTTCCACCACCAGATGCAGCCCAGACCTGTAAAAGTCAAACATCAGAGAATTTGTAAACTGCACTGAACCAGTGAAGGACTGAAAAAGGAAGCAAAAGGAATATCTGCCAGCTATTTTGTGCTTTTTGAGGTGATCATCTCAGTCAAATTTCTACTTGTCTTGATTTTCCTTTGATACATTTACACTCGTTGAAAACTGAAATACAACTTTACTGTTTTGGGGCTTTTATCGATTGTGTTTGCAACAACGACTGCTGGCTGTTTGTAACCATGATGGATTCCACGTGTGTCACCCATTCTGCTCATTTTCAGCTCCATAATTCTTATTCTTCAACTCCGCCAGAGAAGCTTTCGACGATTTCCAGCTTAACACGTATTTAATCTCATATTGAGCTTTTTTCATGCATGCACCAGTTTGTCCTTATATCACTTTGTTTTTACTTCATTTATACACAACTGGTCTCTCTAAACTGCTAAAATGTTTGTGAAGCATTAAACAGAAATTCTTGTGTTGACATTCAGTGTTTCCCATCTTTCATTTACAACATTTTGAGCCACTGGCAGGAAAGGTGAGAAGTAATTCATCACAACATGACTAAAACAAAAATGGCACCTTCGAAGCATCGCAGCATCATTAGTGTCCAAACATATTCACAGAGTCTCTAAAAAGAGGCAAAGAAAGGAAGAAGGCTTGGTGTAACGTACAGTCACAGTCCCGCCGGCCTTCAGAGTGAACTTGTGGGGAAACTTGTAGATGATTGGGGTTGAATTCCCAACCTGTCTCTTCACTTGCCAATTGCCCAGTGATTGGTCCTGCATAAGAGAAAGTTGGAGAATGATGATTAGGCAGAGTCACAAATAATTCACCTAAAGACACTGGAAATATTTTTTATAGCAGAGGTGAGGAACTCCAGGCCTCGAGGGTCGGCGTCCCGCAGGTTTTAGATGTGTCCGTGATCCAACACTAATCATTTGATTCAGGTGTGTTGACCCAGGGCGAGATCTAAAACCTGCAGGACACCGGCCCTCGAGGCCTGGAGTTCGCCGCCCATTTCGGTGTGCTTGTATAGTAATGCACAATCTCAGCTACCTCATCAGCCTTGTTGCTGAGACGGATGTATCTTCCCTCCATATCAACCTCGTCCACCGTGATGCGTCCACTGGCCGAGGCTTGCTGACTGATGCGAGTCTTGGTCACAGTGTTTCCTGTCACGCTGGAGGTCTCGCTGTCATTGTCGTTGAGGCGGCGCTTCTTTGAGACGCTCATCCCAGAGGAGTTGCGGCTGCTGGAGGCAGCGGCGGCGGAGGAGGAGTGGTGCACCCGGGTGGTCTGAGAGTGGCCTGAGCCAGAGGTCCGCGACACCGTGACTTTTGTGGGTGGAGGACTGGGTGACAGACGCAGCCTGGGGAAAGATGGTGGGAGAGGATACATACGAGGTGAGTGAGTGTGCAAATGCACCTGCTGGTTAAGTGCCAGGATTACATCCTTACTGCTCGGGTACTCCATCAAACCTCATCAGGTTAAAGACAGTCAACAGCCTCGTGTCATAATCGCCATATAATTATATCTCTCACTGATTCTGCACCTTGTTCTCCGTTTGTTTTTTTATGATATTAACAGACTGTGGTACCAATGCCAACAACACCCTGAACTCATATGGTCCCATATCGTCCTTTTTACTTTATATGTTGTAAACTATAAGAAATAAAACTTGTGCCCAACACCATGAAATTATCAGAAAACTGTTTCCTGAGGTCACGGATAAAGTGAGCAGCAGGGTCATTTTCTCAAAAACCTCTATACAGTTTGCCTTGTTTTCATAATCACACATGCTGCCCCCTGCTGGCCATCAGAAATAATACAGATTTTCTACACGTTATTAATAGGTTTTGTTTTTTTATTTCATATTTAGAAAAACTTTGTTTCTGGTGCAAGCTCTTCACATGTGATACAAACGGCTGCAATGAAACAGATTTATTCCAGGATGAAATGCGGCTCTAAACTCTGTCTGTTAGCAGCTCTCCACAAGAGACGCATGTCAAGACATTCAGGTCAGCCCTTCATGAGGAGGAGCCGATGAGCTGTATTGGCTGGATAGCAGTAGGTTACCTACAGCGACATAAAAGCCACATTAATTTTGATTTGTCATTAGAAAAACAAACAGGCCCAAATCACATTTGAAGAATATCTGAGTTATGCTCTTCAAACTCATGAAAAACTTTCATGAAAAATCCGAGTCAAATAAGAAAATGAACAATATATAAACTGAACGAAACAAATTGAGCTCTCATGCAGATATTTGTGACTGTAAATATACTTCGGTCAGTCACGTTTCACCGGCGTTGCTGGCTGCACGCCATTAACTTTCTCTTTACCTTAGTTATGTTTTGTCCTGTCTGTCGTCTCTTTGTCCCTTTTTCCGCTTGTGTTTTCTTCTTATCCCAAACAGATGGCCGCCCTCCCTGAGCCTGTTTCTGCTGGAGCTTTCTTCCCTTTGAAAGGAAGCTTTTTTTCCCCTTCCCACTGTTGCCAAGTGTGCCCTGTGATACGAGTGGCAACCTGTCCAAGGTGTACCCCACGACCCTCCCTCTGTGGGTGTGGATAAGTACTCGGATTCCTATGTGTCCCTGAAACTCAGCTGTTGTTGGTAGTTAATTAAAGTCAATTTGGCATTTTTCTTGGTTTTTGTTTACTTTATATATCACGTCACGATGCACCTCACAACGCCCGTACTGAATGCACTGATAAACACACTTCATATTTATAATAATATTCTACTTGTATGAGTCCTTGTGATATTTGTTTCCTCCGCACAATCAGCCAACAGTCCCGCTGGGTGATGAAGTAAGGCTCGCTGTTGGCATTTCAGCTCGACCAAATGCTGCGGTGCGTGGTGAAACCATTTTTTATGGCTCTGACGAGGTGTTTAAGGGCAGGGTTTTAAAATAGAAAGAGTACTTTCCTCAAAGTTAGAAGGACTCTATTTACACCCTCGTTACGCTAAAAAAGAGAAAAAGGAAAAAAGAAAGACAAACAGCCCCAAAGCAAAAGCACCAAAAACAAAATGAACCCAAGACTGGTCCACAGGTGTCCACCTGCAGCATGGCAGTGACTCTAATTGGTTATTTATTACACTGCTTGGAGCACAGAAGTCCTCGCCGAGGTTATGGAGCACTGGGTTCAGTTTTCACTCGTTATCCCCACAAACCAATTTTTCACTGACTTGTTAGTGCTCCCTCTTTTCCCATAACAACTTCTGGCCTTGTGGGCATCTACATGGTTGTAGAGCTGTTTTACAAACAACCTCACCTCTCCTCCTCTCCCTCCAGCAGCTTCCTGTAAGCATGGATCTCCATGTCCAGGGCCAGTTTGACGTCCAGCAGCTCCTGGTACTCATCCAGCTGCTGCTGCATCCGGGCTCGGATCTCAGTGATATCCCGATCTTTGTCCTCCAGCCGTCGCCTCATCAGGTCGCGCTCGCGTGTCAGAGCCTCCTCAAGCTCCCGCGTCTTGGCCTCGCTTGCCGACAGCTGATTCAGAGAGAAGACGCACAAAGGACGCCCAGTTACATTTTCACCACTGCTTTGTCTTGGATCCGAGAAATCCACCTGATGGTTAACAATCCACTGACACGCTGCGAGTGGAAGTACCTGTTTCTGCAGCTGGCTGAGCTGGCCTGACAGGCTCTCCATTCGGATCCGGGTCTGCTGCAGCTCTTCGTGGGCAGCTCCCACCAAGCTGCTGTTCCTGTCAGCTGAATGACGGGCATTTTCCAACTGTCGGGCAGAGAGAAGAGGCAGTCAGCTCCCAGCAGGGCTCAACTACAGCAGAAAAACTACACTGCTTCAGTCTGACCTTCTTAATAAAGCTCGAATGAACAAACCCAAATAAAGTTATTTCAAAGTAATGGGATGAAGGAGCATTACTTATAAAAGAAACTAAACCACAAGGCCCGCCATAACCACGGTCACAGTAACAGGACAGTTCACCCTTTGGTCTGTAGTGCTTTAAATCCATCTGGGTTCTTTTTGTACGAGTTGCTCAGTTTTGGAAATATCAGCTGTTACAATGTTGACCTTTCCATCTAATGAATCTGAGTAACACTCAACTCGTGGGGCTGAAAAGGTAAAAAGAATGAAGTATAATAAATACGACACACACCCCACAATAATGTAACAACCAAAAAAAATGTGTCTCTTTCCTTCTATCTACCAACATCGACAGTTAAAAGCTCGCCAGCAGAGCCGCCTGATCTGTGCAGGAAGCAAACTGAGCATCTGAAAAAAAACACTCCTACCTCGTGTCACACCTGGAATTCAAAGGGGATTTTTTCCCTCATAGTGTTGCACTAAAGTAACTGTTACTGACCACATGGATGTTATTTTCATATCAACAGGTGTTTTCTACAAACAGGTTTTCTTTCAACTTACTGTTAAGATCAATTTCTGCGACTGCAGAGCCCTCAGTTATCTCAGTGTGTGTGTGTGTGTGTGTGTGTGTGTGTGTGTGTGTGTGTTACAGAAATTTGTAAAGGTAAAGCTTAAAGTTGCAATTTCTGTTGAAAATTGGAACATTAAAATGATTAAAATGTGATTTTTTTCAATATCACTAATAACAGAAAAGTACAATATATATATATCCATTAAATAAATTTAACTTTAATTTTTTTTAGCCCTAAGCATCTTACTGTTTTGTTCTTGGATGTCAAAGTTCATACAGGTTTGAATGTAATGTCCTGTTTTTATCTTCGTTCACAGAATCAGCAAAATCTTCTTCTACCATTTTGTAAGAAACAAACATGATCTGTTTCATAGCTAACAAAACCAAAGAGATCTAAAATCCTACAATGTGTTGCAAACGTCTCCGACACATTTCTCAGATGTTTCATTTCGGCTTCGCTTTTAATGAATATACTTGTACACAAAAATGAAGCATTTTGTACGCTAAGATGGTGACAAATGAATTCTTTGAATTATATGAAGTGAAAATGATGTCATACTTTGACTCTAGGTGGTGACAGAACCGTTTTCCCAGGCAGAGAGCAAATTACCTTGGAGTTGTAGGTCTTCTCGATTTCCTCCTTGTAGAGGCGGACCTGCTCCTCGTGCTGGCCTCTAAGGTCAATCAGAGCCTCGGCGAGCTTGCTGTCGAACTCCTGCTGCCGCCCGCTGTCAATCTCCACCATGCGGGTCTCAAAGCGACGCTTGGAGTCACGCAGCTCCTGCAGACAGTGTAAGATACAAACACATGTAAACTCAGAGTGGCAGTTCCCATCCTTGTTTGATTTTGTCACGCGACTTGTATGAATGATGCTCGAAAAAGACTGATCCGCACTGATGTTTGGTCCATGCACCATAAACAATAATACAGTCACCAACTGTTAAAAAAAAAACCAAAAAAAAAAAAACTGCCCTTGTCAATTAATGTAATTGTATTAATTAATTGGTTGCTGTGCACGAATTCTTTGTTCAGAGGGCCAACAGAAAACAAATCTCCAAGATATTCCTCATTTGGAAAAAGCACAAAATTGCCAACTTTGGGAAATGAACATTTCAGCTCTATTATGGCATCATTATATCTGCTCTTTCTGTGCAGACTTCTATCTGTTCTGCATTACTAGAAGGAGAAGAAACAGCTCTGAGACAGATCTGAAGGGAAACATGCAAAAACAACAAGTAGGTGGTTGGAAGCAAATCAATATCCTGTGGAAACGATGAAAAGTAGGACAGATTACTGAGACAGCTCTGTAAAAATAGAAGTGCTAAGGTGAAGAGCGGGAACCTCGTTGTAGATGTTCTTCTGGAACTCCAGCTCCTCCTTCAGGGTCTGCAGGCGGTTCTCGGCGTCCACTCTCCTCAGCATCTCATCCTGCAGCTGCCTCTTGGCATCAGCCAAGTTTACTTCCAACTGGAAAGGACACACGAAGAGAGAAACGAGATGAGAGAAATGATTTTTAGACGAAGCATGTAAGCACACAAAAAGAGATCTAATACAGAACAAGGTCCAATCTGTGCTGCTTAATCTGTGAGCCTCTCTTAAAGAAAAACCTTTAGTTCCTTGATTTGGCCAGTAGGTGGAGCAAGGCCACAACCTCAGGAGTAACGTTCATTGATAAAACAAATAGCAAAAGATGCAATTTTGTCTGTCTCGCCTCCACATCCTCATTCATAATCAGCTGCTGGAGGGTTTACATAAAATTACCAACTCCACTGGGGTATTTCTGCTTTGAGATCAGCACCACACAGACAGCCAAAGAGGCTCTGCACTCCTCTGACTGCTGTTCAGCTGATAAATAGCTTTAAACAATCCGTGCAGGTCTGCAGATATTAAAGAGCGACTCCTGCTTTATCGGTGCAAAATGGGCAGTAAATATCCAAGCAGCCTGCACGGACATCTCTCTTCCATTTGCAAATTTCAGGCTAAGCTTCAAACCGCAGTCTACTTCTTTGCCTATCAAATCGCAGCTCAAGGGGGCGGGACAGAACGCACATTGGTGTTTGTGGGATTTTCCCCATTTGAGACCACGAATAAACCACTTCTGAGAGGTACGCTAAACCACAGGACCACGAGGCTTTCACTGTCTTTCATTAATGTAGAGGGAACTTCTTTTACTTTGATGCTAAAGCAACAGAGTAAAAGAAGAAAAAAAAACTGAGCAGTAAATAACCAACAATTCAGACTCCATAAAATGAAATGTACTCGTCCTGCCCACGTTAACCATGTAAGACTTAAGTTTGGATAAAAATGTCTTTTACCTTCGCCAGCTGGGCCTTGAGGTCCTTCACCTCTGCCTCCAGGGTTCGCTTCTCCCCCAAGGCAGTGCTGAGGGCAGCATCTTTGGAGTTGAGCAGAGCTTCTAAGTCCCTCAACCTGACCAGAGCTGCCTCCAGGTCAGACTCCTTCTTGGTGTTCCTGTGACGATAAGGATGACAGGATGTCATTTATAGATTTTTTTGGTACTTTATGTGTCGTTGTTATGTATTCTAACTGTGCTCATCATATCCCTGCTGATAAATGTAATTTTATTCCCCACAGACAAGCATTTTATCAGCCTTATTGAAGCACTACAAGTGGCCGCATCCAGTACTGAGAAAATAAGCTAATCAAAAATGCCAAAAACTGCAGTTCTGCTAACCACCACTTGAGGCTGGTCCTGAAAGTGAGTCGATCCCCACAGATTCTCATGTTGCAGAAATAAACACAAGTTAGCTCTCCATCCTCTCATCTAAACACTCACATTAGGTCTACAGCCTCTTATAATCTAAATCATTTTAAAAAGGTGCAGCTGTGTTAGAGGTGCTATATAAAACAAAGCTGCCTTGCCATCCATGGAACAGTTTTTGTAGGTGACCCAAGAAAAAGAGGAGAAATAAATAAGAGAACAAATATAAATGCTTTCTATAAATAAACTTCCACTTAGGCTATTGTCTGTATTTCAGTGGAGAAGGTGAAAGAAGGTCCTCACCACAAATCCTTCCATGTAACAGAAGGTCACAGGCATAACATTAAATCCAACATATTTTTTTATTAGGCCATTTATTTCTCTATGTATTTATTTAGCTGTCGACTGGTTTATTACCCTCCATCAGTCCATCAGTTAATGTATTTGGTAACTTGCAGTATAGATTTCCTGTTAGCTTCCATTCAGGTTAAAATCTACAAAGTTATAAAAGGAGAATCTGTTCTTTATCTGTGCCGAGCGATAAATAGCACCAAAGTACACGGCAGTGAGAGAAGCTGTGGATGACACGCTGTGCTGTTATTGGACTCCCAAACTACACATGAACTTCTCTCTGAGACAACCTGTGGCGTTTTTAGAGAACTCGTGTTTGTTCAGAGAACTGTGTGAGGGGAAAAAGTAAAAGAAATCTTGGAACTGCCTGTGGAAAAACTATATATTTCCAGCACAACGTGAAGACAGGGGACGGGTTGGACAGAGGCTCATGCACGACTGAGGAGGAAATGGGCTCCCTATTATTCTATTTGGCCCTGTGGGCCAGGCTTCATTGTCACTAATAATGACCATCTGCTGCAGGAGAAGGCTTCCAGGCTGCTCACACAGACCTCAGAGTCCTCTAGTCATGGACTGCAGGCTGTTAGGAAAGCCAGTGTATGGAGAAGCAGGCAAAAAGACACACAGATACCCCACAGCAGAGTGAACTGACGGATATAAACTCCAAAGCAAAAATGCATTTATGACACAGCAATCAATATCCGTTACTGCTTTCAATAAAACCCAGGACTTCTTTTTAAGAGGATGAAAGCGAAACTTTGTTTTCCTGAAAAAAAGAGCCAAAACAAACAGCAGGCCAACCGAAAAAACATGCATCACAGGCAGAAAGCGGAAAACCGAAGCGGATTTAGGAAAAAAAGAAAAAAAAGAGCCTACAAGACTGATTATGTTCAGATTTAAAAAAAAAAAATTTTAAAAAGGGAAAAAAAGAAGCAGGAGGAGGAGGAGGAGGAGGAGGAGGAGGAGGGCCGCCCAGTTTCTGATGGGCCCAAATCAAATCAGCGTCCTGGCTCGGCCTGCTCACAAACACAGACATACGCAGCTCAGGGAAGAAAGCAGAGACTGATTCACACGTGCTCTTTAAATAACACTCTGGGAAAAAAATAATCATCAAAATTCTGCAGCACAACATTTTTTTATTGTTGCTCATGAACACAGCATTTCATTCTTTATGAACAGCTGAGGAATCAAAGAAGATTTTTCACTGTTTTCAGATCTGTTGGTTTTTTTGTTTTGTTTTTAATATTAATAAAGATATTATTGAACTGAAGTGCCTGATGTTCAGACCACACATCGCTTTCTATAAACATCACAAATACTTGCTGGAGTTAAAAGCCTTGCTCATGGGCAGCTTGCCTTTCTGCCTTTCTTTGAATCAACCTCTGTTTGATATGACTGCACCAGAGTAGGAAGGAAGAACGATATCGGTTCCTGCTTATGTGTCGCAACTATTTGTCATATTTGACTTGTCAAAGAATGACTTCATGGCTCAGGTGTAGTGCAGCACAAAATGCACTATTAACACCTACAACAGTTGTTGGACCAACAAAGTTATTGCCTCATTCTGACATGTCAGTCATCACAGAGCTCCGAGCTTCTCCCACTGGACAGATTAGTAACTCGTGTAAAAAGAGACGTGACAACTGCTATAAAATGTCTTAATGGCTTATACTGTTGTGACTGTAATAACAATAATATAGCTTAACAACATGAGGAGGTGCCATGCTCCTCGAGGCTCATATACGTTTCTGGAAACTTATTTACTAAAGTCGCTGCTTTATGTTATTGTGGGATATTTTAAATTCACCGCAATGCTCATTAACATACCCAGTGCACGTCTATAAAAGAAAGAAAAATAACCCAAACATGGCTGTAATGAGAGAAGGAGACAATGAGAGGTGTGTTTTTCATTTCACTTATAAACTCATTTGTTTACAGCTGGAGATAAACATTACCAGAAAGTATGCAGCTCTTTGTCTGGATGTTAATATTTTCTCCAACAGACTGTTTTAACAGTGTGACTCTGCAGCAGACGAGTGTGTGTGTGTGTGTGTGTGTGTCTGCTGTGACATTCATTAAGGCTAATGGGCCCAGTGGATCAGCTTCAGCAGTGAATTAATGGATGGATGTGCCTCTACTGTATCAACATGCTGCTTTGCAGTTTGTATTCTCCTCGCACATAAAAGAATAAGAAAAGCTTAGAGCTAAAAGACTTGCAGGCCGGGTGTTTGATATTGTGACTTTATACTATAACTAGATTATATATGAACTGGGGTGATTGTTAAGATGTTGGGTCACCCTGTGCAGCCAAGTTGTCACAAGTCTACTGAAAGTAGTGCTCTTGTTTTGTTCTGGTTTTAATCCCTCGTAGACACAAAAGCAGGTCAGTGCTGACAGCATCCATGCTGATGTTTAAAAAAAAACACAAAAAAAAAAAACAATGATGATTTTTTTTTCCAGTTTGTTTTTGAGATCCTCAAAATCAAAAACTTCTTCCTTAATGTGAACAAATAATAAAAACAAAAATAATTTGACATAACAGATCCCAGGTCCCTGATATCTGTAAATGGCATTTAAATGTTGATATGAGTCAACAAAGACAATAATGGCTCGGTATATTTATAAAACGCATTCAAATAAAATGTTTGATTAAAAGGAGAAAACAGACGTTACAGAAAAAGAAAGCATTTTTAAACTTTGTACAGTTTGACTACGTCCATCTCTCCTTCCAAAGAAAGGTTCTTTCTTGCAAACAGCTCAAATTCCTGACATTCACATTCCTTCAAGCAGACACTAAATAGGGCACAGCAGGAGGGGAAAACTCAGGAGGTCACGAGCACGCTCCATCCATCATGTAACGTACGGGTCCGTGGCTTAACCTCTCAGGACCTTCCTATAAAAAGGGAGACCAGCACCAACACGGACACACATGTGGTGGTGTTGATGTTTTTATTATTACCACCCTCATTAGGTGTTCTTAATTCGTTTAGAGACTCCTCATACTGTATGGATGGAGGCATATACACTCAAACCAGGCCAAAAGGATTGTTTCTAATCAAAACAGTTCAAATGTATGTTCTTGATCACAGTTAAGTCTTGTTTGATTGTTATTGATTTAACGATGGCCCTATTTTGTCTCTGATAAGCTGACTACATGTGAATGCAGTGTCCTTTGACTTTCAGTCACATCCAGCCAAGGTGCTCAACCTAAGCTTTCAAAACGTGACCAATGGCTGATTTCACCGTGTCGCCATCTTTTATATACAGGCTGGAGATCAAAGTCTGCAGGCTAGATGTGGCAGAATGAATTTAATCCCATCTACTAGATAATCGAAAGATACCCTTCACAGGCTGAATGAAAATTTCTGCTGGTAGCACTCTGAAGCATTTCTGTACAGAAATTTCACAGTAATCCGATTGCTGCTGAGATACTTCAGTGTGAAGCAAAGTGGTGGAGTGAAAAAAACATACAGACACTCACGAGAATCCCTAATGGCTTGGGAAAACCCACTTATTTAATTACTTTATAGCAGCTTCTGTACTGTGCAACGCTTTGAGGGACTAAACCAAAAACTCACAATAGGATCGCATTCAATAACGGTTTTATTAAATGAGTATTGTCAGTGGCTTTGAACAGGGAGGTGCAAAGGTGCACATTTGTCTGCAAAACTGCAACTACTACTAATTTACTCACATTTCTCTGAACGTAAAAACTTCGAGCACAATTTCAGCTTTAAATAGGCAAAAAAGGCACGCATGTGAGGTAAAGAACGTTTGAGCCGTTTGCACTCTAACTTCACTTCCTATTATATGAACTACAAAAGAAAAAGGAACTAAGTAATTATTTTACTATAAGTCAGGAACATTAGGACGCAGGATTAAATGGCACGACTGACTCATCCCGACTACAGTTATTATAGTCAAACTCTAATCTACGTATTACAATTAGATGAAGTTAAGTGAAACAAAGAAATATATAAATAAATAAATTACATTAAATAAATAGAATGATTTTATGAACTACAAAAGGAAATTTCTTTAGTTTTAGTCTTTGTTAGTTTTGCTAAATTTTTCAAAGCGACCTGTATAAGCAGGTTCTCATGGATTCATCCCTGCTTATAAATACTGATTTGAGTGCATTATAACATCAATTCTGAACTTTTTACATTTTGCATCTGCAGAAAAATGAAAACAATTCTATGTAGAATTTTTAAAAATGCCAAAATTTCCACTGACATGAATGAAAAGTACAACTAAAAACATTTTTAATGGTAAAAACTGAACTAAAATGAGAAAACCCATCTGGGAAATTAAGTAAAAAGAAACTGAAGTGAAAATAAAAATTGCAAATTAAATACACTCCAATAACTTTGCTCCTGGGAGGTAAGATTGGCACCTTGACTATAAGCAATTTTTTAAACTGAGAAGTTCTGACACACAAAAAAAAACGAAAATATTGCAAAAGCTATTTTTCCCCCTGATGTAATCACAAAATCAAAATCACAAACTGGAATCAGAAGATTACTGCATTACAAAACGCATCTCAATGATGCGCTTCTCTGACTGGGACCTCTCCAGGATGCTGTTGCTGGATGTCTGCTAAAACAGCCAGCGGTGCCTGTGGAGGATGGAACAGCATTGGAAAACCTCATCTGTGTGGCTTTGTGGAGTTTAAGTCTTCTGCAATGCAAAAATTGCAAACATGACAGAGTACGTGCATCTGTGGACCCAACGTCTGTATATACGACCTCAGTGTGTGCTAATGTGAAATGTGCATGCCGGTCCCTCCACGTTCATGTGCGATCTGTCGTGTGTGCTCTTCATGCAGCCGTTTGCTCAGAATTACAGGTTCATATATAAATTAGACAGCAAACACATAAATATTCAATCTCTGAAGACTCAAATTGTTCTCAGGACACATGTGGAGAAACTCAGCAGTTATTTTTAAGAAACTTATAATTAATATTTACAACATCATCAGCAGGGGAATAAGCAAGGTGGTACTGATCTAACAGCTGAGCAAACAAATGCAGATTCGATTAAAATTAAAAGTTTTATATTCTGCAGAGAAAAAACAATTAGATCAAAAACTGAATTTTGTCAAGCTTTCTTCTTGTCTCTAGACAGTAAAACACTTCTTTTTATTTTATTCCACACATTAATACCTACAGCCTAAAGAAGAAGGGAAAAACATAAAATCGTAAAAAAAATAAAAAAATAAAAAAAAAAAATAAAAAAAATGGTATTGTTTACGTTTCAGCTCTTTGGAGGAATTTCATTACACATGATTTAAAACTGGCACATGCTGAGGCACAGAGACAAAATGGGAGCTTTTCAGTGGAGTTGGTGTGAGATGGGGGAGAGTAGGAGATGGTGGTGTGAAATGGAAATACAAAAAAAAAGACTGAGACAACAAGAAAAAGAGAAAGAGGGGGAATAATGGAGACAAGAAATCTGAGGAGGAGAAGGAGGAGGAGGAATGTGTTGGCTCCGCTCCGAGCCTCGAGGATGACTCACAGCTATCTTTGTCCACCCCAGTAACAAGAAACGAACTCCGCCTCACGGAGTGAAAGAGAGAAAAAAGCCCGCCGTGTCTCTCCCTCCTCCCCTGTTTTGCTATGCCGTTGCCATGGCAACCAAGGCCTTGTCGTCAGGCCTGCTAGCGTGCACATTTCCAGCACGCTGTGGACGCAGTGGAATAAAAAGGTGTAGAGTTTTCTGTGCAGATTTTCAACACACCTCAGGACTTTGAGTGTGGTGCTTTGTTGCGTGCAGCCCCGAAGGAAAGTCTAACCTTCTATTCCTACAAGCTATGAAGGAAAAATGACTGTGACCAGAGCCAGAAAAGAGGCTATGCAAAGACCTTTATGAGGCCTATAAATCTGGAACTTAAATTTAGACATTTTATAGAAGAAACACATTTAAGTATGGAAAGAATTTGGTTTTTGTGGCGCAGTGCGCAAGATACAGCACAAGCAGTGTTTCTGTGTGTCGCTTGCAATTACTAAAAGAAGGCAGAAAGCTCAGGGACCAGAAACTAAAGCCAAAGCAGAACCTGCAGTACCTCCAACAGCCACTTGAGGCTGCTCTGGAGATTTTTTAATTTTTTTTTAAATTAACAAATTATAACCCAGCTGGGGTTAGTCAGGCATTATTATGGTTGTGAGAGTTAGCTGTCTGCTAGGCTTCAAGTCGCACTTGTACTTCTGATGTCCTTTAAAGCGCTGCTAAAACAACTTTTTGGCTTTTAATTTGGCTCCTTCGGCAGTTGGTGGGTGAGCACCAGGTAACAAAGCTAACACTTTTTATTCTATCTTTTATTTACAGTTTGTAGTGTGTAGTAAATAAAAGCTAATGCAAGTTACCCATGTGTGCAGAATGTGCTGTTTTAAGAGACAAAATATTTGAGACTGTACAACGTCATTGTCTAATCTCTCCATGAACTGAGCCGCCTTTGTTTTTCCTTCTTTGCAGTGATCTGGCAGCCTGGATCATTTTCCTGGCTGCACACAATCAGATTAAAAGGTTGGGGGCCTCCTCATGCAACCCTTTCATCCATCCATACTGACAGTTCTGAATTTGTGGTTTCTGTAGTATTGGAAAAATTTAACAAAACAAAAAAAAATCCATAACATCCGTTTCCAGAAAGTCTGGCTTTCATCTGCTGGTAGCACACTCTGTGTGTGTTCATGTTTAAATTAATGACACAAAATCAAATGGTTACTAAACTCTAAAAACAAGATTTTTTAATGTTATTTTTCTGTCATTTGTGCTGAAGAAAAAAAATATCCACAAGCCCTCCAAATTCCTCGCAGGAAACCTGGCCAACATATTGCTTCTATGTAAAGTAGCTGCAGAGGCTTTAGACAGCAGCGTGCACACACCGACAGCTGGGAGCTGCTCACTACGACTGCAGTGTTTACAGGAGCAGCTCCCCTGCAGGAGTAGGGGCTTCAGCGCTTTGCACACGTGCACATCAGAGGCTGCAGGAGGAAACCCACTGAGGTTTTCCCTGTTTAAACCGCCAACTTATGCAAGTGTCCACCAAACTATATGGTATGCTGCTATATAAACACAGACACACCCCCTTCTGCAAAGCTTGCTACGGTCTGTGTGGGTGGGGTTTCCTGATGACTCACTGCTCAAACACAGAGGAGAAATTGGGGGGCAGGAGGAGGGGGATCTTCCACATTCCCTATAGGCCATCTAAAATGTTCCCTTTTCCTTTTATAGCCCAGTGTTTCCTTTTTCCAGCTTCACCACGTTTAGTTTAGCAATTCACAAAGCCACTTTATGTGGAGAGCACTGTGGGGAAAAGGTGACTAAGAGGAAGGTTGGTGAATAATGAGGCACCAGGAAAACATGCCAGAGTACAGCATGATCCTCTGCTAATGGCCTTTAAAATAAAAACGCTTTTTATTATAGCGCCTGTATCCAAATGTGCTTTTGGTTATGACTTACTTTCAGAAGTCAAATGTTAAAATAGCAACAAATAAAAATAAATAAATTGTTTTGTTCAAACAAAATTTAACTGCATAAATTATTCTCCAAAGGCGACTTACTCATCACAACAACCAGCTGAATCCCGGCCAAAGTCAAATCATTTGAAGTTTCCCGCATCACTGAGGAAACAGTTTCTCGGTTATCCAGCACAAAACAACACGCAGGTAAAAATCGAAATAAAGCCCGATTTCTGCCTTTAGCAGACATCAAAGAGTTGTTTTCATTTCTAGTCTTGTGCACAATAACTTAAAGTGTAGAAACGGTAATTACAGTAAATCCACACACATTTAAGAAGCTGGAATCTATAATTACAAATAATCCATCAACCCATAAACAATTTCATTCTTCTGCCTTACGTCTCTCACTGAATGTCATGATGGCGGCCGTCCTGGATGTGAAGCAGTGTGTGTGAAACCGCATCCTGTACTCATCCTTAAAATAAATCAAAACCTTAAATATTTTGCTCATTTAAATGAACTACAGATCAGCAGAAATGCTGTGGTGGCCGTTACGCGCGTCCCTGAAATGCCCAGCCCAGACATGACATGAACTGCTGAGGTAACCACAATGAGCTGAACCACAATCACATAACATCAGATATGGTAAAAATGGCAACAATGCGAACACAGCACCTATCATTTACTGCCACTCATCTGCCACTCTGTGGCACTAAAACTATGTGGTGCTACACCTAAATGAAAAATGCACCAGTGCAACCAATGTAAAAAGTTAGGACTGGAGGCCTGATTTATTATACGCTTTTAAAACACGCACTAATTGTGGACATGTAAATGCAACTTTGAACTGGTTTGGCGTGTGTGAGGAACCAGACGGTGTTCTGACACGTTCACACGTATAGCAGAAGAGTTTCCCTGCAGGCTCTGAGATGATATCAGATACGACGGTTGTTGAAGAGAACCTCGAGTGTGGCCTGTGAAACAACAAAGAAAAACTCTGCAGCCTTCAGCCTGATGGTTCGAGTCAGCTCTGCAGCATTTTGTGAAACTTTCTATTGCTGCATTTTTCAGTGAAACAGGCTGGTACTTGACTGTTTCCTGTGTCTCTTCTGGGATGAAGAACACAATGACAGGGATTGTGTGTGTGCGCGTGTGGGATAAATCAGCAGAAACCGTCAACAATGCGGCCTTTGCCAGAGACCGCCCGTTCGCATCCACATGTGGCAGATGGAAACAGAGCTTTTAGTGTTTGCTTTTTCACAGCAAAGCAAATGGTGACCATGGCTAATCGGCTTCAGAGAGCCAAGAGACGTTCTCTCGTATCAAACTCGGTTTTGTTTGAGCTGTCACCAAAGCAAAATTTGCACGTGGAAATGAGTTCCACGCACTCGCTTTGTCTGATTCGTGCCTGCAGAAATTTGCATTCGCTAAAGCTCAAACACACCATCAGTCAACAAATGAAGAAAGAGAGCGGAGTCCCGCCCGTCGACAGAGCCTGTTAGAAAGTCTGTGTGTGAGACCGCAGACACCAAAGAGCACATGAAACGCCTCTTGTTCCCCTTTGCACGATTAGTACATGACTCATCAGTGGGTGAGTCAGATGCTGGTCGCTGCTCTTTGTGTCAGCTTTTACGCTAACTCTTCACTGGTGTTGAATCAGAACAACTCACACGATAAAGAGCAACGCTGGTACACGACTGCCTCTTCTGCCCCTTGCTTTCAGGGGTTTTTGCAGCCATCATTAAACAAAAAGCTAAATAGATCTTAAGATAAGATTACGAAGAAGCGTTCATGTTCTTTACTATTCAGCGCTTCCTGTTAATCAGACCTGTTAGACGTGTGAATTCCAAGTAAAAAAAAATTAATAAAATCACAGCAGTCCTCCTTCATTAGCTTGCAGGCATTCTGACAACAGGTTAAAGTGCTTTGACTAAACAAGACTATCCTGCTGCTTCACAAGACTTCTTGCAACAAGTCGATCAAACACTTTATTGCATCCAGCCCGAACTGTGCGACAGTTATCATCCGGCTGAGTCCCATTTTAAGTAAAAAGAAAAAAGTCTCAGCCTCATATAGGCATCAAGTTGTAACAGCAGGCTGTTTCTAGTTGCTTCTCCAGCTGCACTGACTTACAACGAAAACGCCAGAAACAGCTATCGTTAGCTTTGAGCTAAATAAAACCCATGTGGACTTAATGAGTCAGGGTTCTGTAGCTTGTGCTAGCGTTTAAGCGGGTAAAAAAAGAAAGAATTTATTCTTGGAGTAAAACCAAGTTGAGGTTGTGGGACGAGTCTAGCGACTGGGTGCTCTCACGCAAAACAGTAAGAGGCTGGCACCGTCGGACAGGAAACACAGGAGCGCTCGCTGTGAGTGTGCAACAGATCAAAGTGACAGAAAAGGAAGAAAAGGCGGGTTTGCTTCAGGAAGACTCAAGTAGTGCCAGGTGAGCTCTAAAAAAACAACTCTGCTTCCAGTAATTGTGTAAACTCTGATGCTAGCAAGCCACACCCATGTGCCACAAGTTACAAAACACAAACCAAAACATGCAAACTATTTCCCAGTTTGCCAGAATCGTGTTTGTAAAAAAAAAAATTTAACGGCCACTTCTGTCACACGCAACAATGCAAAAGCAGTTCACACATACGGAACACAATTAATGATACTTTTAAATGAAACTGATCAGCTTCTTGAACAATAAGAGCACTGCAAGCTAAGATAAACAAAATCAAGATGGCAAAGCTTGGCTTCCAGTCAGTCCTGAGTCCTAATAAACAAACGCAGCAGTTAATGCAGAACATATGAGCCTGATAGTTGAACGAGATCCCTCACAAACTCAGTGCCCTGCTTAGATTATACAGCACAACTGCTCCAATTTATGTCAGAGAAAATGAGATTTTACAGGTCTGGAAACTGAAGCATTGTTACATAAGTAACCAGGTGGGAATGGAACGGTGCAGGATGAAGAGCGGCCACTCAGTCTACGTCCCAACGGGAAAGTCTTTGGGCAGAGAGAGAAAGCGAGCTAGAGACACAAAGACACAGAGAGAGAGCGAGAGACTCTTTGGTGTCCCACCATCTTAAAGCGATTTAGCCTGTCCATGTGCGAGTGACTCATCGAGGGTTTGGCTGCCTCTGCAGGCTCTGTGGAAACTTTCATTCTATAAACATCACTAAAACACACAGAGTACGACAGCCTGCCAAAATCTCAGTTTGGTACCAAGTTCTGGTCCACTGAAGTCCAAGGCTGAGTCTCTCATTACTCGCACACCAATAAAGCCAGCAGAGAGCTGTGTAGAGCGCCGTTCAGCACATTTACAGGCCTACTGCATCTGTTTTCCATCACAAAGTATTCTGCGAGGGCCCGAGAGAACAAAACACCACCAGCACTCACAAGCTTCATCTGCAGAATATCTGCATCAGAAAAAATGCAAATTTTCAAGAAGTTTGTCACTTTTCTGATCTATGCGATTACACATTTATGGGATTTTCCTACTTCTCAAATGAAAAGTTATGAAGCTTCATATCAGGGATTTGGGAGACTAATGATTTCACTGCTAAAGCATAAAATATGGTTTTGTCAAAGTCGCTGGCACTGCGTAGCTGTCCCTTCACTTCAGCCCACAACACACTAGACTTGGCAGTACTGGGATGCTCATAAATACTCGTCAGCATCACGTTTAAATGCAGGACAAAAGGGTAATGTTGTAACAGGCCGTATTTGAAACCAAACCAAGATCTTTCCGCAAAGAAACCATTCAGTTTTTAGTGCCTCAACCAAATCAGACTGAGTCAAAAAAAGCAAAACAGGAAGTGTGGCTGTAAACAACCACACCTACAAACTCTACTCGGGGCTCTTTAAGCCTCTAAAGGTGACTTATTATGCTCATTTCCAGCGACGTGTTTTCACTCTTCTGCTTTGCATCATTCACAGTTCAAACTAATCGTGTTTATCATTATACTTGGTGCAGGTCCTGAGCCAAGCCGTTTTAGCTCTCTTCCCCTTTTAAGGGCATGATTCCTTTATACCAACCTTCATCTGATTGGCTGCCCCTCACAAATACAAGATCTGAAACGTAAGAGTGAAGCTAATGTGCTCTGTGTCTAATATGACCACATCAGAGATATCCCATCTCTGCTGAAACGGAGTGTTTCGATTATTTCTGGCTCAGCGTTACTCACACATACACTGAGCTCATTATTTGACACTTTGGTCAGCATGTCTATACACCAGTGTAACAGTCAACATGACAGAAACACAAAGGATCCCAAGTTTTCTTTTTCCAATTTATGAAAAAAAAAACAAAAACAAAAAAAAAACACTTTAGATTAATCAATAAGGGAAAGTGTAAATTATTGGCAGAGCTGACGTTTCTCCTGCTTTTTATGTGCAACTTTTCCCTGAGTGTGTAAATATGACAGAGCTGAATATAGACTTTAAATGTTTACAGCTAAATATAAAAAGCAAGTCAAACACACAGGATTAACCATAGTTTAAAGTATTCTTGATTAATCAAACTAAAAAATAAAACACAAATCTCTTAATCTAAAGCAAGTAAAATGAATCAAAAGCTACTCCTGCTGTTTGAAGTCAGCTTAAATGGAAATGCCCCTCAACGACTACGTCTCTTTAGGACAGCTCAGGTATAAATGAGTTATGACTCTCGGGCATTTTTGGGGCGTCTTCAGAGCTGTGACACAGCGACACAAAGAGCTGCATGATCCAATTTACATCCCTGCTGGAAGACACCCAAAATCCTGGACTGCTCTCCGAGCTCTTATCTGCCCGGCATGACTCAGTGTGACAGACGATTGTCCGCTGTCACGTAATACAAGCTGAGATCATCACGAGGGAACGCAGGGCTTCCCCCTCGAGGCAGCCAGAAGAACAGAGGAGGATGTGATCAAACGACATGAGAAAAGATGTCGAGCAGTGAAATCTGCTGCGGGTGCTGGATGGTGGTCCGCTGCCCGCTTCTGGCCTTAATACAGCGGAAAACCTTTCGTATTTTTTTTGAAAAAAAGGTTTCTGGAGAGATGGATTTGAGAATTAAATGCATTTATATTCTTTTATATGACGAGTTAAAATGTCTGCTGTAACAAAAGGTCCACTGATGCAGTGATTACTGAAGCTCATGATGGAGATGGTTTGTAATGGCAGCTGCGATGGTGTAATGGTGATGCACTCAATTATGAATGAAGAGGTCAGACCTCGTGCTTCTCTCTTTGTGTCCAGACACATTCGAGAACTCCAAAATGGGTTTTTCCCGAAATTTAAATAGTGACATGAGCATCAAACCCTTTTAAAAAATAAAATAATCCTGCTCTAACCTAATAACAGCACATTAATGGCATTCATTATTAACTAGTCTCCATAATCAGTCTTTAAGAGGTTGGGAGGGGAATTTTGGGTCTTATTATAATTTTCAATTTTATCCTTTGTCTTTTGGTAAAAGCCCAGTTTTAAATTACTGCAAACAGAAATGTTTAAAGCATTTGATGGTTTTTGTTTTGGGGTTTTTTATATTACACTGCGCATTTTCAAACCTTTCAAACATTTTTCTTAGCTGAACATTTTAGAGATTGCAAGGAACATTGAGAAAATATATATAGAGAAAAATCAGCCGCAACATCCACATTTTTAATATTTAAATCATTTAAAGTAACGATAATAAAGAAAATATAGTAAAGATGAAAGAAATAAAAGAACTTTCTGTATTTTTGAAAGGATTTGTCATTTTTCTTAATTTTTATTTTGAGAATAAAGTCAAAAATGTTGAGAAAGGAAAACTGCTGTGTTCAACACATCACCGACTGGCTTCATTCTCTACTTGTTAATGAAAAATATGATTTAATGATGATTTTTTTTTATTAGGTTTGACTATAAAATCAAAATAAAACTTATTCTCCACATTTAATTCTTAGAATCAAATAAAAAAATACATCTTCCACCGCACGAGCCTCCTGACAGGCTCCTGCTCATTCAGCAAACCAATAGTTTAATGATGGTGTTTCAAGCAGACAACTAAAGAAATTAAAGGCCCTGAAAGGCTGAATGATCTGGAACAGATGCTCTTTTCCATTTTAGGAAGGAACTTTTCCAGCAAACATTTTATCTCAACAAAGCTGACAGGAGCAGCTTGAATGGATCCTCCTGTTACACATCATCACCCATTAATAGAGCGGATGTATAACACGTTACCTTAGCGACAGGTTTAGAATTTACCCCGAGATAAATATAGAAACTTTACTCACGCGAACTCAAGCTGTGACTAATATTAGACGGCTTCCTATGACGTCCGATACTTGAGCGGGCTCCCCCTTTCACTTCTCGTTTTCTCCTCACAGGAGAGAGTTTGGTCAGATATTGAAAAGCTTCTGTTTATCACACTGTTGTTGCTCAGGGTGCTGGCATGTACTGTGCAGCTATGTGACATGTTGCACAGGGGGAAACAACAGCGCCGGACTGCAGTAAATACAGCTTTGAATCTAAATGAAGCGTAACAAGGAAATTTAGTTTATCAGAAAATAAACAAACGCCTAAAACTGACCATAAACATAACAAATGTCTGAAACATGCGCAAGTCATAGTTCATAATACAGTAGGCAAATTGTAAAAGAAAGTATTCACAGTTGAGGAAATGGGATGTGTGATGTGATAAGTGCATTTCCTGCAGTGCAGTCTGATAGCCGTTCTGTCATAGTTGCGCTCAACATTGCACATCAGTCCATGAATGCAGTGTTAGTGCATCTGCTGCATCTTTGTATTGTACTGCCTTTCAGTCTGCAGCTGCTCCTAGACGTGCTCAGCCACGTCTGCTAAAGTATATTTAATTGATTTTTGTACCGTTTCAACAGACTGCAGAAGAAAAAAAGAAGTCTGAGCGCTTCATCAGTGTCTGCCACACCTTCACGCACATCGTTCAGACAGGTGGGGCAAACTCCTCCATGGAAAATCCCTGCTTTGTGTCTGATCCTGAAAAAGGACTTAGCTATTTACTTTCAAATGCTGCACTGGTGTCTGAGCAGCTCAAAGTTGAGTGTTTTAAAACGTCTGTTAAAAATGGTTATGCTGGCATAATGCTACAGCTACAATCACAACACTCAAGCCTGTGCATGCAGAGTCAGTGCATTTATTTATTATTTTTTCTAGTTTAATTTCTTTCCTCCACACTTGGATTTACTTTTCATTTCCATTTCACTCCACACTAAAACCAAAGGACACGCCCAGAGATCCTGTGTTAATGCTATTATGTTGGGACAATATTAGGTGGTGTTTCTTTAGTGTCGTGGCCGATGGGTGAATATAAACCTTACATCATTACAGTTGACAGTATTTAAAGTTGTTTCCATATAAACACTGAAAAACGGTTTTGTTGGCTGTAATAACTTCTCCTGCTCTTACAGCAATACAGGAGAAGAGCCTTCGTATTGTGGTGAGTAATCATTAGTAAATATGAGCTTTATATGAGGTTTCATTCACTTAAGTTTAAATCCACAGTACAAAATTCCCTCTTTGTGTTTTCCTGCAGCAGACCAAAGACCTGACGCTTCAACTTAACTCAGAGCCTTCTGCTGTTCAGTGTTAAAACACAATTCCAGTGTTTGTCTTGTCAGTTTCCACTTGAATGGCATTCTGAAGCAATCTTTTAATGGATAATCGAAGTTCAAGGGGATAATCGTGGATATCTAACCTCAGGGTCGATGACTGTATTTTGTTGCCCCTGTGAAACACTTTGTACTGTGGATTTTGAGAGGTCGTCTATAAATAAAGAGCTTATTATATAAATGCTTAGATTAGTGTAGTTTGCATAGCAGCACAAAGCTAAAATAAAACGTAATATGATGACCAATAATTCCTTTATCAGCCTGGTTAAGGATTAAAAATGACCCTGCAATAACACCCTCATACAAACAGCTAGACTTTAGACTCTACGTGAGACAACGCAGGCGCAGTGCTCCAAGTATTCAATGAAAAAGACCTTGACAGTAACGTGTCTCCTCTTTAGTGTAGCTTTGCCTGGTTTTCAAACCTGAGCCATTTCAAGTGGCTCCAGGCTTTAAGTTTAGACCTGTTTTAAAATTTCCCTCACACCTGCTTTTCACCACAATTTTAAATTATATATGAGAGAGGTTGTCGTTCTGACCCCTTGTTGCTTCGCTTCAGGGGATGAAAGCATGTGTCCCCTGCGGTTGTTCTGCATACAAAGGCGTGTGTGTGTCTGCCTTTGGGCTGAACAGGCGTGTCCTGTCAGCCGAACTGCACTGAAGGCTCCACCTGTTGCTGTGTCATGTTTGGCAGCAACAAGCAAGGACACCAGCGAAAAGTCAACACATTGTGAGACTTAACAGCCGCATGTTCGTTCTGCTGCTGCTGTCGCCGCCTGACGCTCAGCCCAGCAGCGTCACAGCAGCCCGTCGGTGTGTATTAATAAAGCCGACTTCCCGTCACAGAGAGTCCACTCAGCCCATTCCAGAGGCCTTGAAAAAAGGCTCTGAGTCACAACCCCGTCACACAGCCGAGCCAAGGCTCCCACTGCACCATGGAAACCAAACAGCAAACACGCCACTTAAAGTCTAGCAGATAAAGGCAGCTCAAGCCGGACTGAGTGACTCCAGCACACATGCATCAAAAGAATCTGCCTCCTTAGGAAAGTAAAACTGCTGTGGGAGCCGTGGTTGCTCCTGCAGGCAAGAAGCACCGTGATAAGGCAAAGACTGCTGAATGCAATATGTATTAAGCTGATGAGCTTAGGACCACTCAAAGAAAGGTAAGCCACACTAAAGACGCATTTCTCGCAGAGTTATGGATCTTATATTACCGCTGCTGTGGAGGTTAGCCGATTGATTTGTGTGCTTATTTTTCCTTTTAGCAGGATTTTTTAAAAACTTAAGAAGGGACTTGTGTGAAACGTTTCAACAGGACCCAGCCGAGACCTGATGTGCTCCCAAACTTTGGGAGTTTATATGGAACTGGATTCAGAAAAACTTGCATTTGTAGACATATTTCTACAAACATACATCAAATAAAAATAAGGGAAAAAAGGGAGACACACATCAGAAAATCATTGATGTAGATATTCTACTAGACTCAAGGACACCAGTCACGCATGGTGTGGAGGAAACTTTCAGCCTTGTTCTTGTTTCTCTTTGCAGTGAGCCGGCAGCTCAGGCCACACCCACAGTCACACTGTTTCATAGTTCAGATCAGTGTTGGTCAAGTTACTTGGAAAAAGTAATCCCGTTACTTTACTGATTACTTACTTTCAAAAGTAATTAGTTACTTTTTAAAAACATGATTTACAACCTGAATAGCTGATAAAGCGATAGATCTTTCAGCCCAATTCTACTTCTTCTGCATAATCCATCATACAAAATGTAATCAAGTTTAGCGGTTTTTCGCTGTAAAAAGAAGTTTTCTTCTCATGAAGTGAACAACGGACGCTAATGTTTTTGTCACTTTTTATGGACTCAAACTCAAAGTAAGGTCAGTACTTCCACGCTTTAAACACTGCAGCTCATACTCTCTCCCGCAATCGATATATGATCCATTGTTGATCTGCACACAGCTGTTGCTACGAACGTCGCACTCGCTTACGTCACTGTCATGAGACACTCTCGCAAAGAAAAAAAAAAAAACAAAACAACCCCCACGGCTTTAGTAACACAGTAATGCAACGTGCTTACAGGAAAGTAACAGTAATCCAATTACCATTTTTTACAATAGTAATCCCTTACTTTACTCGTTACTTGAAAAAAGTAATCGGATTACAGTAACACGTTACTGCCCATCTCTGGTTCAGATGCAATAAAACGTCAAGTCTTTGAAAAGGAAGCAATTAGCAACTAATCAGATCAAAGGAGTCATTAAATTTGTGGACACACACACACACACACACACACACACACACACACACGTGAAAACGCAGCTACTTTATTCCTGAAAAAATGATTTTGGTTTGAGGAACAATCAGGAAACAAAGTGCTGACTGTAAAGAATTAGAGTGCAGCGAGTCGGTATTTTGCATTTTCTCTTTCTCTAACATGAACTTTGCTGCCAACACATTCCTGGGCAGCACTGCTGGCCGAGTCTGATCTGCCGACAGACTCCCCCAACATCTGAAGACGCGCAGACATTCAGTAAGGCACCGAGTCGGAAATTTTGTGGACTCGGGCGACTTACAGGGGGAAAAAAATCTGCTCACAATCCTAATAGCTCCTCAGCTAGCTGAAGCTGTTAGAGCTGCTTGATAATGTGGCCTCGGCTCCAACACTCCTCCAATAACACCAGCCTGCATGCCAAGCTACACACAGGGTTTCCTCTAAATGTTGTTTTCAAATAATGAATGCAGCGTCAACCACCTACTGTAATGGAACCGTTTCCATTCCGCTTCCTAACCTCATTTAGATGTAGTGACGAATGCTGTAGCCTAGCTTGATTAGTATCTGGGAACAAGCAGCCATGGATACCGTTTGCTCAATGCATCACTGTAAATATGACACAATGCTAAATAATATACCAATATGTACAGAAAACTCTTCATTTTAGTACAGAGTTGTGTAAGTTTTGAAATAATGACTCCCTCTCATGTGCCTCACAGTGGTTTGGTTCATTGTCCACCATTCCTCCTGTGCTTTGAAAGTTTCAAATAAAGGATGAATGACAGACATGCGTGTTCTTCACTTCCACCACGCAACAGAATTTAACAAAACAAAAACAGTAAAATTAGACTGCATTTTCATTCAATTTCATGCTTCAGTACGAACTCAATTCACAAATGCCAAAACTCTAAAGTCTTTATGCACCTGTGCAAAGTAATCTCGCCGTGTGTAAAGCTGTGAGTCGACATTCTGTCACGGGGACAGTGATTCCAGCTCAGCAGAGCAGGCTGTGTTCAGCCTGTTTGCCTGGAGGTGTGTCCTTTCCTTCAACGGGGACTGAAGTGACATGACTGCACCTGAAAACTGACAAACTCAGGAATGACATTTACAACCCTGATGTTGGATCTGGCTGCACATCTCACACCGCATTCCACAGACGACAGGGTGTTGCACCTCCTCAGCTGTTCATGCAACACAGGGTGTGAATTCAAAGTATTGCAGCACAAAAGGTAAAATCACAGCAGCTGCATCCACACGTTCACATCACATTCACTGTAGTTTAACCAGCTGCTACGAGACACACCGACAGGGTTTGAAGACATATTTTAAAAGAAGACAAACCTGCGCTGGCTGACGCTCAGCAGTAACAACGCCAGGGAATCCTTAACGCGTCCCCATATAACAATCTGATTCATCGTTTTTTACAGCGCCACAAAGTAAAAATTGCTGACCTATAATCTGAAAAGCATCATTCTTATGCAGCAGGAGGAATACGAGAACATATCAAAGTTACTGTGGAATCACTTGGCAGAAAGTCAGGGAATTCCCCCACACAGATCCCACACAACGGCAGATAAACGTTACATCATCAGTGTGCTGCTGCTTGAAAGATTTATGGATCATTCCCAGTGGCTCTCCTGACTCTGAAGCAAAACTGCATCAGTGTTTGTTTTCATCTGTCCTCTGAAGAGAAATGACACATGCACAAAATCATCAGTGTGTGCTTCTGATATGTTAACTTATTTACACATGAAATCAGTTACAGTGTAGTTTACATCCACAATGTGATGTCAGTACAATAGCAACTGTTTGATAAATGGGTGTAGCTATCCCGACCAGCTGGTTTTTGAACATTTGTTTTGAAGGTTGCATTTTAGCATTTATTTTTGGTCCTTCTTGGATCTGACTAACAAGGACTCTGCATGCTCAGATGTTAGTAACAAAGTAGGCATTTATTCCCACAACAAGCGTGATGCTGTATCAAATAGGACTTAAAATCAGCGACTGGGAACATAAACAACAGGGAAAAAAGTGAGGGCATGTTCTCATAGACTTCTATACAACTGGACCAATTCTTGAAACCAGGGCAGTCGCCCCCTCCTGGCTATTAGGAAGAAAGTCCACGCCCATTTGCTCTTCTTACCTGGCTTTGAGCTCTTTGTGCTCCTCCTTGATCTTGCTGAGCTCCAGCTGCAGGCGTGCTCGCTCCTTGGCCACCTGGTCGAGAGTCTTGCGGGCATCCGCCAGCTCCGTCTCATAGGCCGTCTTGATGCCCGACAGATCACGGGTGACCGAGGACTCAGACTCGCTGATGCGCAACCGCAGCCCGGCGTTCTCCGACTCCAAGGAGCGCACCTTGTCGATGTACACGGCCAGCCGGTCGTTGAGGTTGGACAGCTCCTCCTTCTCCTGCAGCCTGGTGATGCGGGCCGGAGAGACGGCGCTGCGGCTGGTGCGTTTTTGGCTCGGGGTTTCCATGGTAATAATGGCTCAGCAAGAGACGCAGATGGGGTGAGTCACTGGCTGTGGGAGAGGAGGAAGACTTAATGAGAAGAGTATCAAGGTTGCCTTCCACAGAAACACACTGCACTGATTTAATGGCTGAATCACAAGTTAAACTTTAACTGAGGTGAAAGCGAAGAAAGGCTCCAGTCTTGCACCACAGTGATTCTTATCTGTCCGCCTCCAGTCCTCCGTCTGCTCACAGATTTGTTTTATTAACTCGTTTTGATTTTTTTGGGAAGCATATGCTAAAAAAGATAATGCTGAACTTATCACAGCTACCTTTTCACTTGTTTCCTGCTCCCTTTTACATTCATGTCGATATTTCCAAAACAAACTAACCCACTGTGATAACCTCACCGTCCGCTCTGCTTCAGCTACATTAAACTGCTGTAGGTGCTGTTAAACCACTTTACGCAGCTTGCTCAACACATTTCCCACAAAGACCAACCCACATACCTTTTGCAAGGCTGTAAACACTCTCATAATTACAGTGAAAATATGCAGTTGTAACCAGGGACACTAAAACAAGGCATTACCATGCTGCTCTGCCATCCACAGAGACTCTGGTAAAAAATGCTTTTATTTGTTTAGAGATCAGAATGTTCAGTGGTGATCATTTTGCCCACAGCCACTAGCAACAGCGCTCAATATAATTCCAAAGTGTTGACTCATAATCTAAACGATTGCTGCAGGATGCCCTGATATGGACAAGTATCCATCCTAATATGAGGAGTGTTACATCGAAACCTTAAAAGCTTCAGAGCTTACAGTTCACTGGAAAAGTATACAAAATGAATTAAAATAAAAATGCATGGAAGCAAGCCACACCCACACACAAATAAATACATACATATATAAGAGAATTTTACAAACGAAACACGCAAAGGGAGAAGCTCTACAAATCAAATTATGAGGCTTTGACGAAACTTCTCAACGAGACTTATCAGCACTGTTATCAGTAACTGTGGCCAAACAGGTGAGACTGAAAACTACTCTACTTGTCAGCAGTTGCTCCACTCACAGCCTAACAAGCCTGTCCCACCAAATGGCGGGAATGGGCTCTCCAGATTGGAGTGGGTGGACACACCAAACTCTTCCATCCATCCCCTCTCGCTCATTACCAAAAGTGCACGCGAGAACATGCACGTGGGTGGGATGCATGCACACGCCCACAGGAGCACACACTTACGAGTACTCTCTCTGGACTGACTTTGAATAAATGAAGCATCATTTCAGCTTCCAAAAGCAGCTCCTGAGCATTAACAGGTGCTGTCTGATGTTCAGCTCTTCAGCCACTGAAACGAGCTACAACTTTGACAAAGTTATGCCTCAGAAAAGGAAAATGAAAGCAGCTTTCAGCTGACTGAACGAGTTTAACCAGCTCAAAATGACAAGTATACTAGAAGCACAGACAGCAGCAGTGTCAGTGAGACATAAAGAAAAAGCCTCACAGGAGACAAACATGAGGAAACTCTCTGAAGCTTACCTTAGCTGTGTGAGAGCCTTTTGACTGCAGCCTGCTGAAGGGTGTAAAAGTGCGAGCACAGGATCTTTCTGGAAGTTTATCTGCTGGTTTCAGTGCCTCAGATGATCGCAGTCCCAGATCTGTTGAAGAATGCTGTCTGCTGGTGGGTGTGTGCTCCTTTGGCTCGTGCCCTGGACTGCTTTCGTAGCCGAAGCTCACTGCACATGTACCTACTGCTGAAGAGGGAGACGGGGCGGGAGCACAAGAGAGAAGAGGGTGGGGTAGCGAGGAGGAGTCAGGCTAGGACAGACTGTGTGTGTGTGCATGCAGAAAGCAGCTGCTGAGCTTTATCTCGCTCTGCACTGGCCCTATCTTTTCCTTTCTCTTTTCCCCTCACACTGAGCCCTCGCAGACACACTGACCTCAGCAGTTGGTGCAAGTGGTCTGTCAATAAAACGCTGCGACACTGATGATACCGAGCAGCTCCCAGGTGGGTGAAAGTGTGTGAATGTGCGGATTACACCCTGCTCCTCCCTGCTGATTTGAAGAACACATTCTTTCAAGCTGAAAGGCCAAAGACATGAATGAAGAATTCCAGTTCCATCAAGAAATCCTGCTGCAGAACGACGCAGAGGTGACCTTGAGCCCTTGTAACGCACCATAAACACAGGCAATGAAACTAATCCAGAGTACATGCATATGATTCATCACCTTTGTCCACAGTTCTCGTTTTACCCATGGCAGAAAAATAGCCTTTCAGCAAGGTTATCCAAAGGATTAAAGGAGGAAAACGTCCAGGGAATTCTCATATTATAACCCCAGATGATAAGAGAATAATTCCCAAAAGGCATCTTGACAAGCTAAAAGTCTGACACTCAATCCGGAGCTCATCTGGACTTATATTTGTTTCGGCGGGGTGGAGTTAATGGTACCACAGGTCCAATCAAGCTCTGATATTTTCTGTGTGTCTCTGTGGGTGCACACATCTTCTCACCATGGAAATAAACGTTTGTCCATTCATGTGTGCGTCTGTGTATGCGCATGTGGTTAGACGGGGGCAAGACAGCACCTCTGTTTTTGGGCATGGGGCAGGTCCAGTAGCTAAGGGAGTATCCCGGCTACAGCGCGGCCTTCCAGTGGAAAGCAGCCGTCAGAGTCTGAGTCACACGTCCCTGCTACAAACAGCTCACATTTTTAGCCCTTCTTTCCTTTAACCCTTTTTCTTTCTCTTTCTCTTCATCATCATCATCATCATCATGTCCACATTTCAAGTTTTTCAGCTCTCATGTTTCCATGGAAGTCACACAAAGATAGGAATGCATGGTTGGCAGCCCAGATAGCTTTTCAGTAAGACTCTTTTCTCAAGGGCACAAACAATAATAGCATTTCTCATTTAAAATGCCATCACATGGAAACATGATGACAGCAAAGCACCCCGAAGCAGAAAAAGGTCCTAACTGGAATTTCTTTTCACCATACCAGAACAAATCTGGAGATGGGTGACTGATAAGCACTTACAATTTCAAAATCTTACAAAATTCTCAGCTTGTTAATACTTGAAAACAAACCTAATGTTTTCTAAGTGAAAGTTCACATGTAGCAATTTCATCAACTTCTTTTCAGCGTCTATGAGCAAGTCAAAAATAACTGTGTAATGTGCTCCTTTGCACATGTGCAGGTACCAGCACTGGATCAGATTTAACCCCGTGTGTGTGTGTGAACAAGCCTCAAAACTCATTAATGGTACAGCGGACATTGTTAAATATCTTATTTATGGGGCTATGAGTTAATTTCTTAAGTAAATGTGGTGTCAGGACATTTAGGAGAATTTTTAATGTATGAAGAAAAAAAATACATGACTCACTTAGCAGTTAATTGTACTCACAGACCACCCTGAAGTCTGAGCCCCATCTCTGGTAATTTTAGCTTTTTATCTATTTCAGTTATGTCACAGTAATTAAGTGCCTCCATCTTACATATACAGTCTATGTAATACAAACAGATGACACTATTCTTTTATAAATGTGGTTTGGACAAACCATCATGTTTACGCCCAGTAAAGCACACCCAAAGCATTTAAGCCTTCATCCCCTCAGCCGCTGACTGGTGCACAGTTTGATTCCCAGATGCATTCATCAAGTCCAAAAACAGGAGCTAGCATGACAGACCGGGATGCAACTCAGCAGCCAAAACAAGTACAGAACAATATGTTATCAGTCAGCTTTCCCCCCCAGACTTTACTCACTCGCGCTCTCCTTTTCTACCCTCACCACATTCCATGCAGGCGCACACACAAAGACAGAAAGAAACCCACAAGGCATGCCGTCCCATTGTGCAATCCTGACATTATATTTCCCCATCCTGAGCTACTGACTTACTGCTCTGCTAGGAGAAAAGAGCAGCAATGAAGAAGAATTTGAACCAGAGAAAATCTGGCATGGGAACGAAAGGAAAGCTACTAGATTGTTTTCGTTCCTGTTCCTCCAACTGAGGAACGCATAAAACATGCACAGCAGTACACACTAATGCTTCCTGGGGTTTTTTTTAAATCGCACTACCTGCGGAGCACGTCTTGGATTGTGCACGTTTAAGATAATGAAAAATAACCACACATATTTTATATTGTTTGTTTTTTTAGCCAAAAATCCCTCACCCAGAAAATATCCTTGACTGTACGCTTCATTTTCATAACCTGGTTACATCATTTTGAAGCTGAAAGTTTGCATTTTCAGGGACATGTTTGCTACATTTTACAGCATTTTGATTGAAATACTTGAAAATTGTACAAAGCACCTGTGCTTGTAAAATTCTAGCATTTATTAGCACGTTAAGGCTAATTGGCAACTATACGCACCCACACAGTCTAGGATGCACCTCAGTAACTGAGCTTGCTGACTCGGCTGATGACGCTACATTTGTTTTTAAATGTGGTCAAACCACATTTGGACACATTAAAAAGAAAACAAAGACAAATTCTCACTCAGTGCTTTAAGGACCAGCATGTCACATCATCGTGTCCATCTTTTACATACAGTCTGACGTCATCTCTGCTGCTTAAGAGATCATTGTTCATCTTCCTATTTTTGCCTGAATCATTAACAGAAGACTGGTGCCTAATGTTTCTATCCAGCGTAGACGAGCCTGGAAATAGAATAATATTTATCTAAATTCATTTTTTCAAATCTTTTAAGGCAAAGCTGAACGTTAGTTTGACATTTTGTTTACAACTACAGTGCAACATCAGCGTCATGTCAAACAGTTGTTTCTTTATGAGCCTCTGTTTTGCTTAGCGTGCAAATTATCTGAAAGCCTTCAGTCTTATGTAAATTCGCCTCATGATTTTTCACAGTGTGCTGGAGATGTGAAAAAAATATTGCCGAGACGGGAAACACGATGCGCCATCTCTGATGAGGGAGTATTCTAAACAGATAGAAACCACCAGGAAGATCAAAAGCTTGACTCATTATTTCAATCAGCAACATGAGGAAGTAAAACTCCACCGGGGAAACTGCAGATGACACACAAGTCGCTTGGAGGCTGAATAATCCTCAACTACTGCAGACTTAACAACCTGATGTCTACAATGGACATTTCTGTCACCGTGGGAACAACAACAGAAAATCTTGCTATGGAGTCACATGTGTTTCCACCAACAGCTTTACAACAGTGTCTCCTGTTACCAGCAGAATTAGTCCCATACTTCACTGTTCTTACAGTACAGATGTACCATCATTTCATTAATTTTATGTTCTACACTTTTAACAACGTAGAACACATAAATCGTTCTTTTAGTTAAGCTGATGTAAACGTAATCAGACGTACTTAAATAATCACATGCCTGCATGTACAGTAAACTACGAGGGCCATGATCCCCTCCATCCTCCTGCCACGAAAGATCCCATTGTAACATGGTTTCAATGAAAAGAGTGCACGTTCATGATGCAGCAGAAAAAGCATCTGTATGTTCACTGAAAACAGATTCAAATTCAGTCAGACAAATGAAAGAGCTGTTTTCAATATACACTGCCTTCTTGTCGCTCTGTATATTCATCATGAAATGTGCACAGAAGTGTTTCCACAACAGTGTTTTCAGCATTTTATCCTGAATTTGTTCTCTGTTACCAGTGTTTCTCCTACAATGAGTCCAGCCTGCTCCACTCTGTGTAGAAAGAAGGACTCGTTTAAAATACAGCCGGGCTTGTTGGACTGCCTCTCAACTCAAGGTTTCACCATCTCATTTAGCTTCCAAACGCTTATCCCAACCTCAAATATAACCCTAAAATGAAGCGTTAAGCCTCAAACAGGTGTTTGAATGGATGTGGAAAAACGAGAGCTGGACAAAAAGTTGTCAGTTTTACAATATGTAATCTCTCTCACGGTCTAAGACTTAAACTGGCTCTCACAAAGATGACAGAACAAGTTTCTATTTAATTTCACGGAGGAATGATTCTCAAGAAAGCTGCAACACACTCCCTGTGCTGCACAGCCACAAAAACAAGTCCGCGCACACACACTCGCTCTCACAAACACAGTATATCTTTTTAGCTGTCTGCTTTTCAAAATAGCCTCTTTGCGACTGCCTGTGTGAGTCATTCAGGAAAAATCTGTAAATTATAGCTGTAACAAAATGTCCTGGATTAAACTCTCTCCAAACAGACTGTGCAATGAGCTGCTTCTAAAATAGAGTTGATATTTGTCTCTGACAAGCCGTCTTTTTAAAAATCAGGAATCGGCCCAAACACAATATCACACATCATGAAGACCCTGCAGAGCCTCATCCTGGACCAGTTCACCTGCCGACCCTGAGTTGGAGTTGACTGAGGTCTTCATCCCCCCCTTCCTCTTCAGCCTCTACATTGCAGACTTCAGCTACATCTTCAGCAGTCTCCTGAACTCTGCAGCAGTGTTACGTATCAGAAGCAAGGAGCACGGGGCTGTGGTGGGTAACTGTAATACATAGTACAACCAGAACAGTCTTCAGCTGTTTGTGGACATTAAGAGAATTACAGCTCTATTGGCACCGTTTCCATGTGCAGACACCGGAGGCTTACAAGTACTCTGTGTTCATCCTGATGCAGAGAATGGCACAGGAACTCATTCCTGCCAGGAGCCATCAAACGTTACAACTACCCACTATGACATCGGGACTGTTTAGACTCGCCATATCTTGTGTTTATTGTCTGTAGTATCATTAAACTTTGGAGTATTTATTTTAACTTACTGTACCTTGAATGTGGCCCTTTTTAAACGTATTTTCATATATGTTGCTTACATTTTTCTAGCTTCATATTTTACATCATATTGATATTTTCATTTATCCCTCCACCTCACCCACACACCGTGATTAATAAAGTATTCTGATTCTGACTGATTTCACAGCGTGGATTTCTTTGGGATTTCCCCGGTTCACGTCGAGAAACAAATAACAAAACTGAACAATCGATATTGACTTCGGTTACCGGTAAACCTGTGTGGCTTCTGTTTTCTGAGCATCAGTATGAGTGCAGATTTTCCGGAAGTCCCGGGTGATCAACAGGTTCAGTAAAACTCAAACCAGGACAGCTGACACAAACCTCACATTTATTCCTATTTTCTGGAGTATGATGTCATCATTGGGCGAAGCGGGTGTCGCGCACCGCTCTGCTGCCGCGTGATTGGCTGATTCTAATGTGGTTTCTAACAAAGCGCTCACTCGGTGTACATGCATGCTTTCGTCACGAGTTATGAGGACGCTCTCACTCTGTGCCTCTCTGGCGCCCCCTGCTACCACTTAGTACATATGACATAAATAGAACCCCACAGCCTTCCACTGAAGTCATTCACAAGCACAGCACATCCACGCCATCCACTGGCTGACACACTGAATGGAAACTGTCAGCATGGGTCACGGAGTTCATGCACTGATTGAACTCTCTGCCTGCTCCCTGTTAGAAACTATAAGAAGCAGAATAAATGCATTTCATCTTCCAGCTGAAACACATTCAGCTCTCCGTCCTACCTTCGTCTTCTTCTGCCTTTTCTTCTGCAGCGCTTTAAAACGCGTCTCCTGTCTCTGCGCTCACGGGTGACCTTTCCAAATGTCGCCAGTCCCAGTTAATCGCGATATCATCCGCTGGGACGCGTTTCCTTTGAACAAATCGGAGAGCCGCGGAGCTCCGAGTCGAGTCGAGTCGACCCGGGCCAGCAGCCACCTGCAGATCCACACACTTGATTAGGCTGCCAATCTCCGCTAATTACAATGCAGCCTGCAGGCGCCACCTGGCGACCATGATTAACGCTTCGGTAGTGACAGTATTTTTAGCTGGTGAGGGCTTCAGTTGAGCAAGGAATGTTTGGAGAATATAAACCACATGTGTGTAAGGGGTGACTAATACTAGGGGTACGGAACAGGGGTGTGTCCAGAGGGCCGGCATGAGGGGTGGCACAGCCCCCTCATGGTGCCCCCCACTAAGGTAACTAGAGCAGAGTAGTGCTGAGAGCATGGCTACTCTGTTTCTGTATATTATGCTGCTATCCTCCTCTAATCCAATATATTTTGGATGAATTCCTTGCACTGTGTACTCCCTGCCATGTATTTTAATGATTTTAAACTATGATTCTGCTAATACATGATGCTGGGTTATTGTAGACAAAGCTACCGAGCGTTGTATGTGATTAAAACAGTCAAGCTGCAACAACAAAGTGATATACATGGTTTTATTTTAAGTACTTTAAGTACATTTTGAAATGATGTGTATGCTAGTATTTAAATGAGGACATGACTTTTACTCGAGTCACGTTTCTTGTTCCTGGAATAGCCCATGCAAACATCGCTCCCAGAGCACGGATGGCTTTTTTCTTCTCCTCCTGCTGAACAGCTGATGATAGCACCACTGAGTTCAGGTTTTAAAGATTAATGAGAGTCTGCAGGATGTTGTGCTTTATGTTTGTGTTTAAGTGCTGCCTTAATTTCTGAATTCATCTCCAACAGTGACACAAGCAAAATAGAAAGTGCTTGTACTGTAGTTATGCTGTGATATGAGAGTGATGTAAACTCAATTTACTGCAAGAGGCCAGATGGTTGGAGTGCCAGTGAAAAAACAAGTTAACCCAGTGGTTTTCAAATAAACGTACACTTTAAAGTAATCACTTTGCTGCTGTGTATCTGAACATGTTACTTTTTTGTGTCGTTCACATTTTTACTGTCAGGCATCATATTAGGCCTGTTTAGACCCAAAAAGCCAAGATTACGTTGCTGTAAGTTTAAAGTAAAATATTAGATGGCAAAACAAATCTTTAATACCTCAAAATCTCTTTTTTTTTTCAAAACTTGAAATGGCCCTGATTCTTTTTCCACACAGGATCCCACTGAAGCTTGTTTTGGACTGAAGCTGATGCTCAGGTAAAATTACTTCACATCACACTTCATACACCTGTTACTACAGCGGTTAGCAATACACTTTTAATGAATTAAATAACTGTGGTTTTCATTTCACTTGGGACCCCCGGAGAGCCCTCAGGGACCCCCCAGCTCCATGGACCCCACTTTGCTAGTGATTGATACACTGACCTGTGCCGGGCTTTCCATGAATTGATAATTTAATTAAAGTGGCATCCAGGGAGCATCATACAAGCCTTCCTCAAGGCGACTATAGCAGCACGACTGCCATCATCAAGCTGTACAGATGGCCCAGTTGAATGTTGCAGTCAGTTTAATTCCCTGCGATCCCAAACTTGTTCTAAATACAAACAAAAAAACACAAATTAAAAACAACTCGAGTGTACTGCCGAAAGATATTCTACAGAGCTCTTGGTGGGTTTGCTTATCATTATGTAACGGCTGAGCATGAATTTTACATGACCTATGTTACTGAGCTGTAAATGGTTTGTTTACATCTGTAACGTTCATAAATGATGGAATAGGACTCTGGGTCACTCGAACGCATCGTGACACTGTGATGTAGACTCCTCTGGTCTTAATGCTGTACCTTATGGGTGGCATATTAGTTATATTAATTCAAATAAATTATTTATAAATAATATAGTTGAATCCAGAAAGCACTGAAAATCATTTTTATTAATAAAATATTCAACAATTTCCAGTTTAAAAGTACTTGTTAGGTTAAATGGAAGTATTAAATGGAAGAGTTACGACACTTTTATTAATAAGATTAACAAGAATTCAGGTGGGGGGGGGGGGGCAAAAGGTGGGGTGCATCCTGGGCAGGTCATCAGTCCATCGCAGACAAAACACACACCTGCGCGTCCACGTTAGACTCATCAGCAAACCTGCAAAGCACGTCTTTGGACTGAGGAAGGAAACTCCTGCAGCAACAAGGCGGACATGCAAACTGTACACAGAAAGGCCCCACCCAACCGGGAGGTTCACACGGGGACAGACGAGATGACAGCGTTAACCACACCATAATCAGACTGCTCCATAATTAAATACGTCCAAAATAAGATCATTAAAAAACTGCTCAACAGGAGATCATAAAAAAAACTGCCACATATCAAACATCCATAAATGTCTTCTGTTCAAGTTCAAGTTTTTCTTTGATTAATGACAAAGGCTTGATCACCTCTGTTAACTATCAAAGATCCGTAAGAAAAACCAGCAGTTAAGAAGATGGAAGCCAGTGAGTTACTTTGTATGATCCTTTATTTTCTTGTACTGTGCCACTCATGCAGTCACTCGTCTCATCCTGTGTTGCAGCTTCCTTCATGCTTCCTCTAAGCTCATTTTCTTCTGATTGGCTGCCACTCTCAAAAAAATAAAGCAAACATCAGGTGATTTGGGCTTCTGTGCTCACCGCCTGAGCTACCTGCCTGACGGGGGTATTCACTCTCTGAGACCTGAAATGAAAGAATGGAGAAAATATCTGAAAGTGAGTGTGTAGAGCAGTCTGAGCTTTGGGCTCACAGGGATGATTTATCCTCACATTTAACTATTCTTCATATCTATTACTGTAGATATGAAACATGGCTTACATACCTTGCAATATGAAGGCAACCATTGTCATAATTTGGTGTTATATAAATAAAACTGAATATGAGCATCCTCCTTATATCAGTATCTATGCGACAGAAAATAAGGAAATGCATAATAGATCCCTTTACAATTCATAGACTTTTCATTTTACCCTTGAATAAATGTTAAAGTGCATTCAAGCTTCAACTTGAGAGCCATCCGACGTGAGACATTTTATTTGTATCAAGCCATCATCATTTTTAATGAAATTTGACCCAGTTTGTGACTCTGCCCTTCTGCAGATTAAAAAGTACAATCTTTCATTGTGAACAGTAAAAGCAATATCCAAATCACCCAGCTGTCTGCAATACATTCAATAAAATGAGACATTAATGCCAAGAATCACAAGAAGGCCAAGCAGGGCTCCTGAGTTCAAAGCGCTCTGTGAGATCACTGCCATACGGGAAGCGAGCGGTGAGGTGAGCCTTACTCATCACTAGGCGTGTCACTAGCTGTACAGCATCAATATGATTAGACACACAGACGGGGGGAGGGGAGAGGCAAGAGGGAAGGGGGTGGAAATAGGGGAAAGTGAGGCAGAGAGATGACCTAATACCCGTAAAAAGAAATGAAGTCATACTAACCTGACTCATATTCCCAGCTGACACCAGCTCTCCCAATCACAGCATCCCTAGTGTGTTCGTTGACAGAGGTGTGTATGTGTGTGCCGGTCAACAGCTTCATTATGCATGTAAGCTTTTCACAGCAGGTGAGATGACTGTACAATACTTTTGTGATTGATTTGCACTTTTGTGATTGCAGATAGAAATAAAGTCTGCTGTGTACACGAGAAGGCTGAAACACTCGTTGGGTTCTGGACAATTTGTTGGACAAAACAAACACTTTTAGTGAAGCTGTGGAAGGCTAAATGATTAACTGGTAATAAAAATAACTGACATATGAATCAATAATAATTTTGTTGGCTACTTGTGTGTCACACTGCTCACTGAATAAATCCCAGAGCACTGCAAAAAATAAAAAGTAGCACAAAATAACAAATAAAAACTTCCATTTTAACTTGATCCAATTTAAATGAGAGTGATTTCAAGTTCAAGTCCTGAGCAGCAACCACACAATTTTACAGCTAAATTACCACAAACGTCCAAAGATGCATCACAGACTCATTTTTTAAGTGGGAGGGTCATAATATTATTTTATTCTAAATAAATTAAAGAAACTAAATAAACCAATATTTATGAACACAAAGCTACTTTTTGTAGTTACCCTCTACAAAATGTTCTATTTCTCACCACCAGGTGGCAGCGTGTTAGTAGCAGGTGCCTTCAGAAGTCTGTCTGCGTGCTGCTGTTTAATTGTTGACGTTTCCTTTGAGCTGCCCCAATTTCATCAACATGCTTTTTCTTTTCCCAGGTGTTAAAAAAATAATGTGCTCTTTATGACTGTTTGTGTTTAAAAAAAAAGTCTAAACTGACTCACTGCGCCATCTTTTGGTACAAAGTGGTGTTGCAGCAGTAACGCAGATATTTCTGAGGTCGCAGCTGTCGCCTCTGTAAATCGGTTTAGTCAATTTTGAAAGGTTTTAAACTATTTCTCTATAAGGGAATTTTACAGTAATTATCTTCAAAGTATTCACCAGTATTTCAATGCTACACGTACAGACCTGCTGCAGCATTGCCTGCTCTCAAAAAAAACACACAAATTAGCAGACGCGTAAAGAAAACTTACAAAAAAAGAATAAAGCAGGGAAGAGTAGCCTCTACATTTAGCATGTTATTTATTCAGCTGATCGTCTTCAGGGCTCTCGTTGGCTTATGAACACAAGATGTGGTATCATTTGCATGAGGTCTTACATCATCCCAGAGTGCCCGTTCACTGTGGCATCAGCACGTGGTGCTTAGCCAACATGTCCCTTTGTGCTCGCAGAAGCCTCATTCAAGTGACAGCGGGGCACCAGAAAAGTCTTGAAAAGGACATCTGGCCGTGGAAGTCAAAGGGATGTCCTTTAGGGATTCTCGGACATGTCTTTACAGCCTTTTAAGCTCGTCCTCCGAGAGAGACAGATACTGTCCATAGGTGAAAGCAATATTTGCATGAGCTCTTGGACAAAGAGATGGGTGTGCAGCACACAAAACCACAGCATCTCCCCAAACATGCCAGTCAGCCTTTCATTAAGCACAGGGAGGAAAAAAGGAAAAAGGAGAAACAGCACTACTGTGACGAACAGATGGTCAAAATCATTGAGTTTTTTATGTGCAAGTAACATGACCTCAGCACTCTGGGTTTCACAAGTATCCTGTAGCAAATGCACACACACACACACGCAAGCACAAAAGGACAAATGACAATTGTAGCCTACAGCTGAAAGATGTGAATGAAATCTCAACCTGCTGCGGTCCATTCAGAGCCAGAGAAGATTTCGTTTAGGGTCATAAAGATTATGTGATACAACAGCATCACCAGTGGGCAACACCCAGACTCACACATTCAGGCAGAGATGGGTGTGTGGATGTTGGGGGGGGGGAAACACTATCCCAGATCCATGCTTTTTATTGATTGGGGCTCTGGACTCCCAGCAGACCCCTTTTAATGGAGCCAGACGACCTCCTGGACGCTCATTGAAAGGCTGGTCCTCGTGTGGGTGCTTTTCTCCATCACAGCCTCGTTCTCACCCAATCCTCAGCGTTCTCCAAAGGGTGGGGATTGGGAGCAGACCCCCTGGGCCTACACTGTGGTCCTTCATAGATCACGCCATCATGCTCTCCTCCTCCTGCTGGTGCTGTTTTTTTGTTGTTTTTTCCCCTTTTCTCTAACCACGTCGTTGGCTGGAGTGGGGGATGTTTTAATCCTGGCCTCATACCAGGAGTTGTCCTGTGAGTTCTCATCTGCAACACGTCCTTAGGGAACAAACCCCTTCCTGATTGGCACCCAGAGAGCGCGTCTAGACTATGATTACACATGTAAATACACCTGCCGTATCAGTGTGACAGAGTCTTATCACGACACCGATATTGTTTCTATTCTCAGACCTGTTGTTTGGATATTTGTGATTATATTATTGCTCTGTTCTACGTGTTATTAAAAGGCAGAAGGCATTCTCACTAGAGATGCAAAAATATTCATGCTGAAGAGTCACATGCCATGCTCAGCCTGTCACTTAAGACTGTTTATTTCATTACAGCTGCAGCCCAGTTGCAGTCTGGGAAAACACCATGAACGATGGAGAATAAGAAAACAGTACATTAATGGTTGGGGTTAAATGCAGAATAATCTCCACAGTGGGAAAACTATTAGACACATCAACAGACTTCACTGGAATTTTACCCATCAGCTGTTTCTTGTATTTTCAAGTGCTGAACCTGAACTTGCCATGAACCCACAGGCCAAAGATCTGAATTACAAATAAATTATTGTGGAGTGGAAATAAAGCAGAAGAGCAAACATCCCCATAGTTCGCTTTGTCATTCAGGTAGCCTTACGCAACACATCCTCACTGTACAGCCCATATATGCACAGATGGTAAGGACAGCCTGAGTTAGACTGACACTCTGAGGAAGCTGAAAACATGGACATCAGTTGCTGCTCAGCACTGTACCGCGATTCAGACACCAACAACTGACACAACTTAAACAGCAACGTAGAACTTTGCAATAAAATAATTATAAATCTAAACGGGTTCCCACTCATCTCATTGGCTTGTTTACTGTGGATATCTGTAAAAAAAAAAAAATCTGCTTTCAGCCTCAATCGAATTAACTGAAGTTGCAGGTACTTTGCTGAACCTTGAGTGAAACATGAAACCTTCACAAAGGAGGGAGGAAACCGATCACGTGGGCTGTGATTTCAGTTTCAGGATAATGATTTGATTTCCTATCGCTGCAGTTGGGATCTTTGTGCTGCGCCGAGCTACAAGCGAGCCGTCGGCGTGGCTTCAGTCGAGGACATCTTGGGGAGTCGGCGCGGTTCTTTGTTCGCGGCGGCTCCGTGCTTTAAAAACAACACAAGGGGAAATGCTGTTCTCATGTTCCCCCCACTGCATAGGGTCTGCAACGCCTGTCTGACAACTCCCTCTCCTCACCCCCCAACAGACGCCCCCCCTCCACCCCCCGCGCCTCCTATATAGCCTACATAACATCCTCATGCGCAACGGCGCCGGAGACAACAGCGCGGTGACCTGCCGCAAAGCACGGCTACACCGAGGTGGGCGGACCCCCTCCCCCCCCAAAAAGAAAAGAAAAATGCCACCAACTCCTTAAATTCATCTCAGATGCCGCCGCTTTTTTCTAAAACCTCCTCATCATAAAGTTGACATCATCCGTTGAGCGCCATGTGCGCACTGTGCCCGCACCTTTTAATACGCAACTGTTTACATCCCGGCTGCCCGTCCTTACATAAGTGGCCAAACAAAAATGCGGCTCTCGGGCTACACTGCGGCTCCGGAGCCGTACCTTTCCGCTCATGTGATTGCAGTGCGGGGTTGTGAGGCAATGAGGAGCCGAGTCTCTTTCTTTCTGCTTTCTGCGTGGAACGCGAGCTGCCACATGTTCGTGAACCTGAGACTGAATGGTACAACGGGAGGGCGGCTCGTTTTGTCTCGGCGAGGAGGGGAAGCTGTGTAAACCAGACTGGGTGGAGCAAAGCATCGCCCAGCCCCATCTGTGTGCAGACGGCCTTGTGTCCCGTTTGCCCGGAGCTCGGAGAGAGACTACTGTACCGAGAGTCTGGCGGATAGAGAGAGAGGGGGCCGGTCTATGGGAGGGGCTAGCGCAAAGGGGGGAATCGAGAGGAGGAGGGGGCGAGGAGGAGGAGGCGGCACGGGTGCTGTTTCTCCAGTCTCTTTCCCCTGTCTTTGTCTCACACACTCTTTTGTTAGCCATGCCTAGCCTGCTGGTTCTAGCAGGGATCATGGAGAAAAATGGGGGCTACGGCAGGGATCTGGCCGGCTCCGGCTTCGGAAGCGAGGGTCTCCTTGTGCCGCCCGACGAGGAGGAAGACGACTCCCGTGCCCTCAGGGTCGCGCTGGGCCAGCTGTCTCTGCTGGGGCTCGGGGAAGGCGAGGACGGCGGCGGAGCCCCAACAACAGGAGTACAGGACCGGAGCAACAATAACAACAACCACCACAACCACACGAACAGCGTCGGCGGCGGGGACACGGCGATTCTGCAAGGCAAGAGCAAGTTGTGCGCCCTGTACGAGAGCTCCTCAAGTGAGACGAAAGGACGAGGCTGCAACATAACAGAATGCGTCCCAGTGCCCAGCTCTGAACATGTGGCCGAGATAGTGGGGAGACAAGGTAAACCGCTGGCTCGCGGGTCATTTTCCCTCCAAACTTGAGCTTTTATCAGACAGCAGTGCATGCGCCCCGCCGTGCGTCCCCGTGTGCTTTGTTGTTTGTTCTCCAACTGTTACCTGGTGTTATTTGACAAAGAAAAGGGAGTGGTGTGTCTGTGTGTGTGTGTGTGTGCGTGTGTGTGTGTGTTTTTTCCCTACTCCCCCGAGACATCAGCCAGCCTCCCACTTTTCCTGCTTATATTGTTACAAGTTCTCGTGCACTCATGATTAGAGTCGGAAACGAGGCGTTTCGCAGCTTTAGCCTCGTTTTTCTGGACTAAATTTGCACGAGAGGGAGAGAGCAGGAGAGAGACCCGTTCCCTCCCGGGCGAATTATTCTACATCCACGCCATCAATGTCAGCGCACAGACACACACTGGAGCAGGGAGAGCACTTGCTTCCTTTGTCGTCTGAGACGCGCCAGACTGTTCAAAAAGGCAACGTGCGCCTGGTGTACACAAGAATGTCTCTCGGCGCGAGCCGATGGCCAGGAAAATCAGCGAAATTACACATCTGGCCTCAAAAATCGAGTGGATGTTTTCCCCCCTCTTCCTTTCTAAATTTATTCTGCTCGTTGTTTATGTTGCGCACTGCCCCAGTGACACAATTGGACAATAGAGCGAAGCGTGGTCACCGTTTTTGTTTTTTGGGTTTTCTTTTTCCTCAGATGAGGGAGTTGGAAAGTTCAATTCCAGACACGTTGCAGGTTTTTTTTCTTACAGTTGGAGGTTTTTTCTTGAACAAAGAGCTGAAGTTGAATGACAGCAGCTGTCAAACAAAGGTGTGAGTCGGGGGATGAGGGGAGGGGCGCATTAACACAGTGTTGCTGCTTGGCACACGGGATCGTCTTAAAGGGGTGACTCAGCGAGAAGTTGCACCCAAAGGTGGGAATCCTTCTTTGTTTTTTGGAGGGGGAAAAAGCAGAATATTGATATTGTTTGTGGTTATTTGCAGTTGTGCGGTTGTTTGGTTGCATACATGCTTTTTTCATTGTGTAGTTGCAAACAAGCCTGAACTTAAGTTTAAAAAACAAAGGAAAAAAAGGAGGGACCCTGGTGTTCATATGGAGCACTCATTGGTAACTGCTGTGATGAACCCATGGGTGAGAGGGGCAGGGAGAAACAAGGAGTGGGGGGGTGGGGGTACGGCGTCTGAAAGCTGAATGGGAGTCACGCCTTGGAGCTCAACACAAGGGACTCCTCATGAGCCCCACTTCACTGCACACTCTCAATGCCACATGGTTGTCTGTCAGGATAGGGGAGAAATCAGGGGGTTGGATGGAGAGAGGAGCACAATGACTGCAGGGTGGGTGAGGTCCCATCAGCAAATCCCGATTTATCTGCCAACAAAAACAAACAGGAGTTGTGATAGCTCCTTTCACTGACACTCCCCTTTCTTGCTTCGCTGCTGTAGTAACGTGGCTTTAGTGTGTGCTGCTGAGCCCCCCCACATCTCCCATGTCGGCTCCCATTCTTTACCCTGAAGTGTAAGTTTTGAATTTTAATGGGCTAACCGAAGACAGACAGAGGGTGGATCCAGTGTGCACAAGTGCAGCAAGAGGGCCCTTTAGCCTAGACCAGGAAGAAGTGCTGATTTGGGGTGGGGGGAATTTGAGATGAGCTGCTTTTGATCTGGGCCCTTCGTTAGCTGGCACTACATACACACCCCCTTCCGCTCAGAGCCCGTCTGGTGAATCTGGCAAACGAAGCATCCTGTCTTGGAGAAAGGGGTGGGTATGATTGTTTTCTCCTGTCAGAGGCGCAGGCATTGATTCTCCACCTTACGCTGGAGCTCGTCAGATCACGGGTGGCTTTGTTTTGAATCACACTTCACTGCTAATGCAGCTGAAAATTACGTTTCTTCACAGCGACCTTAATTTCTGGGTGTGATTAATTGGCTTTTGCCTTCTTTGTTTACATACGTTTCTTTCATCGAGACATCAATTTCAGCTAATTAAAATTTAAAATCTAGTTTGAGAGAAAGAATTGTTCTTTGAGCCTTTCGTGCCAGGAGCAGGTCTGTTAGGCCAACGCCGGGCAATGACCGCAGAGTGCATGTTCAAATTTGGGGCATGAGGAATGTTATCACCACCCTTCTGCGTGTACCAGCGGTTCCTGGGAAGCCAGTGCCCCTGAACAAAGTGGGTCAGTGTAGTAGCATTAGGGAGATACTCTGCTTCACCTTCAGGTGTCTTTAAACCTTTTGATACCTGCTGCTGTGCTATTCAGCTGGTTATGACACGCTGCGAGCTCTGAAGCACCTGGACTCTGTTACAGTGAGATCAGGGCGTTTTTTCTTTTTTAAATATGATGTTGTCCAGAGAGCCACAGTGACACAAGGAAAGCACATTTAATGTGTCAATAAAGGAAGAAATCTTAATGAGGAAGCTGGCAGAGTTTGAATACAAACCTGTGTGAGGTTAATGAGGTGTAATCCAAACAGAACTGCTGTGTCTTCTCTTACCATTGTCTTCTTGACCTCAGGTGTTCCTGGCAATCCTCCTAAATAATTACTGATTTATTATATGCCTGTATCCTCCTCTGTCCCATTACATTGTCAGGTGATTCGTCCTGAAATGACATTAACCTGCACTCTTTCACATTAAGAGTCTGCCTTAAAAGCATTTAACAGAGTAAACTATTCCACGCTGATCAGAAACAGGACCAATGCAGAGCAATAAGTGGCCCAAAAATAAAGCATATGTGGGTTGTCTGTATTGTCTGGAAACAAGTTCAAGGAGAGGTCAGAAAGTAATTGCTCACCAGTACAGTGAAAACACATGGCATCTGCCACAGCTGTGTCCACGCTGGCCGGTGCCTGCACCATGCGTCTTAGTAAGTTTTGTTGTAGTGCAAATAAAATGGCCCTCTCAATAAAGACACTAATGATTACACCCTTGAACTCTCATAAATCCTGGTAATTACTCAGCTTTTGCTTTGGCCTCATTAGGTTAAAGTGGTCATAAGCAGCTCAAACATCAGAATTTTCACTGGACATAGCAGAGACGAGCATTTCTTTCAGCTCAGGCTGATCAAGTGTGTTCCTGGTTGTAACCCTTTTAACTTGATTTGTGTCCCCGAATTGAGCCGGCGTGTCTTTACTCATTTTAAAATGTATGTTGGTGTCTCTGCAGGTTGCAAGATCAAAGCCTTGCGGGCCAAGACCAACACCTACATCAAAACCCCCGTCAGAGGAGAGGAACCTGTGTTCTTAATCACTGGCCGCAAGGAGGACGTTGCTCTGGCCCGTCGTGAAATCATCTCTGCTGCAGAGCACTTCTCCATGCTGCGGGCGTCCCGCAACAAGCTGGGAGTGTCTTTTAGCGGCTCCCCGCCCACACCTTTGCCAGGTCAGACCACCATTCAGGTGAGAGTGCCATACCGTGTTGTCGGGCTGGTGGTGGGGCCTAAAGGCTCCACCATAAAACGCATCCAGCAGCAGACCTGCACTTACATTGTCACTCCGAGTCGAGACCGCGACCCGGTCTTTGAGATCACAGGCTCCCCGAGTAACGCCGAGCGGGCCCGCGAGGAGATCGAAGCACATATCGCCTTTCGAACGGGAGGCCTGCACGACCACAACAACGAGAATGACTGTCTGGGCCCGAATGGTGGAAGCAGCCCGGCGGGCAGCAGCGGTGGTCTGGAGAGCCGGCTACAGCAGGTGTGGGGGCTGCAGGGGGGCCAGCGCAAGCCACTCACCAGCAGCTACCGCCAAAACTTCTCAGATGCCATGGTTGGAGGAGGGGGAGGAGGTAGCGAGGGAGGGGGGATCTACAACAAAGGCAACTTCTCCAGCTCTGGAGAGAAGCCCTGCTCTTATTTTGGATCTGACGGTACCCAGAGCTGGGGTGACCCCGACTACCCCAAACAGGTGGCCTTCTACGCCCAGCAGCGCTCCAAAAGCTTCGGAGGCCTCCCGCTGCCCCTAACCAGACTCTCCCCTGGCTTACCCGAGTCCTGTGGAGGCGGAACCACCAACAACTCTTCAGTCACCAGCATTGTGCCCATATCCGGCTCACCTCACGCCCAGGCCCGCCGCGCCCACAGCGAGCCCACCTCAGCCGGCGAAGGCTTTCCAGGCCGTCTGCCAGTGCCGGACTCGCCGCCGGCCACTGTGCGGGACTGCATGACCTGCTTTGAGAGCAAAGTGACGGCTGCCTTGGTGCCCTGTGGCCACAACCTCTTCTGCATGGAGTGTGCCATCCGAATCTGTGAGCTCAACCACCCGGAGTGCCCAGTGTGCCACACCCAGGTCACACAGGCCATCCGGATATTCTCTTAAGGAACCATGTCAGTTTTTATCATTAGTTTTGTCAGTGTTTGTTCAATAATTATTTACTGTTATTATGATTATTATTATAATACACATTTTGGTTTTTCAGAAAATTTAAAAACAATCAAGCAGATATTTTAGAAGGCACTGCTTGCTTTACTAAAAAGTATAAGAAATATTTTTAAGTTTTTCTTTTATATATATATATGCATATATATTTTATAAAAGTTTTGTTTATAAGAGAAGTATAGTACCTTGCATTTTCAGTTTTTTGACTGCTGCTGTTTTTCATTCATGAATCACAGTGAAGGCAGAGGTAGACAGTAATGTGAACATTTTATTATTCAAATTTTTTATTTTACCGTGAAGTGGGTTTATATTGAAGGAGGAAGATGATTGTTGAGGTACCCAGTCTGCACCCGACTAACCCAGAAACTCACTGTTGTTATTAGAAGGAAAAAAAAAAAAGATTTCTCATTGCACCTTACAATCATCTTGGTCTAAAATAGGATTGTCAATCATACCTTGAAATTTCTGGAGCAGATGTGAAGGTGAATTCAGCCTCGAACTGTGATTGTGATTTGATATAATTGGTCCAAAATATTTTGGCAAAAATGAAAATGTGAATAGATTGGTTCTAGTCAAAAGAAACAAAAAGCAGACTTTTATTTTAGAGTCTTAGAAACCAGATAATCCTAAAAAAAAAGGGATAGCTCGTTACATGATTTATTTATACTAATTGGTGGAATTTTATTGGCGTCATTAATCACAGAGATGGATGAAGGCTGTACAAAGTATCAGTAAAAGTCTCTTTCCAGTAGCCATTGATTAAACTTTGGCCACTGCAGTTTGTTGAAAAGATTCAGTAATGCTTGCTCCTCGTGGCACTTGAAAAGCATGTGGTTCCTTGGTTGGCTTAAAGCACTGATTTAATTTGTGAGGCGGAAAGCCTTGGAATTCATCCAGTTGGCTGCTTCTCGATAGCCGTCTCCCCGATGGACTTGTCTCAAAGCCACCTTAACCGCGCTTTGTTTTGTGGTGGTCATTTGGCCGAACAATGTAGGACAAAACACGAGCTCCAGTCAACGAGCGTTTCACTGTAAATAAGGAAGAGAATTAGCATGTGGACAGAAGCCGAGTAAAAATTGTAAAAGTGTTCCCTTAATCAGCAGCACATTAAAATAGTTGACACTGTAAAATACAGAGTCCCGAGTCAGTAATCCCCACTCTTCGTGCCCTCCGCTAACAGCATTATGTGCGAGCTCTGAGGGGCCTGCTGTCTCCCCTGTAATTAGCAAAGCTGTACAGGAGCAGGTGTTTCATGACACACTGTGGCTGTGACCCCGAGTTCGAGGCCTCGCCTAGCCCCCTTTTCTTTCTCCCTTTTCTTTGGGAGTGGCTTTCATGTCTCCCCCTTCTTACAGTTCGATCGCTTGCTTTCGAAGGAGTCTCTCTGAGCGAGGTGTATTGTCTGGGCCCGGTAACAGCGTGGGCTGCAGAAAGCTCGGACACGGCCTGGATCCACTCATTCATAATTAGGCAAATGGGCTGGTCCAGGTGCGGACCGTGTGGCAGGGTCCCGCGGCAAGCCCCTTACCACCCCACCCCGATGTTAGCCAGCACAGAGGGGGCTGGACGGTCCGCGTGCAGCTGGGTGAAGAGGGCCCCCCGTCTTCCACTCCCCCTTGCCCATTCCGCCCCCCTTTTCCTCTCCGTTTCTGCTGCTCCGAGCCATCCCCAGTGAGGAAAAGGGGGGACTCTTTTGTCCCAAAACACACACACACAAAATTTGAATGCTGAATCTGGCAGCGCCTGTGAAATAAGGGGAGGCTAAGGAGAGAAATAAAAAAAAAAAATCTACAGTTATCGGGAGACACGACAGTAACACGTTTTTACTGTTGATGTGACACAATTTGAAAATGTTCACCTGCAAAACACAGATTTTACCCCCCACCCTTGCCTTCATTATCCAGCTGCAGCTCCCTGAATTTTGGATGGGGTCCTGTTTGTGTGACGGCACCAGTCCAAATCGAAATTTCCACAAAGCTCCCCCGCCCCCTTTACCTCTGGGCTCCCTCCCCATGTCAGCTCGCTACTGTATGGGACATCCTGCAACTGCCCCTTCACTATGGACACCGAGATTTCAGCCCCCCTCCCCCCCTCACTTGTGTTAAGCTTCCAGAATGAAATCAGACAATTGTAATTGACAGAAAAGCAGAGGAAACGCCCCATTTAACTAGCACTCATGCTGAATCAAATTACACACCCTCTGCGTCTGCCTTAGCCCCAGCCTGGGGATTTCGGAGGGCTAGAGGAGAGCGGATGGGGGGTAGGGATTAAAGCTGTTGAATGATGGGGGTGGAGGGGTTTCATTTTGGTTGGAGAAGGAGAGAAGTAGGCTCCAAAAAACACGAGACCCTGCAGATCGTGCTGTTTTATTGATCGTTAGACTCTTTCAGCGAGCTGTTGTCACATGTGCGCCATGCGTGGTGACGACGGTGATTCAGCAGGCCTCTCTCAGATCGCACCGGAGAACAATTAAAACTCGGCTTCCGTCTCAAATAAAAAGAAAAACCCGATTAAAAATATCAAATTGTGTCTTCAGGCCACAGAAGGCCTTTCCTTTAAAAACAAACAAAGAACAACACACAAGGCAGACCACTCGCATGAGGTGTGGACTGCAGGGAAAGCACTGTACTCGGGGGAAACCCTGAAATCTGTCAGACGTAGGAACAAAGAATAGTTAGGATTTTATGGATGGACAAGTTGCACAGTGGTTTGGCCTAAGCTTTCAACGTCACATTCAAAGCAGTATGACACTGTTCTTTGAACTTCGTATTCTGTTTTTTAAAAATGTTTTATTTTCTGCCTTAATATTTTTTATGAAATATTGCCATTACTTTGGCGTACAAGGTAGCAACTTTGGCCTTTGATTAGGGGTGTAATAATTCTGAGAGTGCGATACAAACGAGTATGGCGTCGCAGCTCCATCTTCCCATACTGTGATGCCCACGTGGAGCTGATAACGCCTAGTTTCGTTTTTTGTGATCCAATGGTCTCTAGCAAAAAGAAAAAAAACCATCCCCCTCCCCCCGTTTTTTGGCATCTGCCCTCGAACCGAACCGTGATTTTGGAGAATTGTTACACCCCTACATTTGATACTACTGCTACTCCCTAAAACAACCTTTAAAGTACTTATTTTTGGAGAAAAAAATAAGAATGTGAATCAAACTGCTTGGGTGGGGGATTAAAGGGATTCAGGAAATTAGGCTTTTTAAACACATTACATCAAATACAGAGTAAAGCACCTTATTACAAAACACACGCATCTGATTAATACCAAACCGACCGCTGATGGTGAAATATATTTCATAGAATCTGAAAGACATGCACATAAGGATTCCCTATCATTTTTGTTCATTGTGTTATGGTGGTTCTTGTTATTCTTAATACTACAGTAGTACTTAGTGGCAATTTGGGAGACCTCTCATCCATTCAGTCAATGCTGTTGACTTTTGTTTCGAGTTTTGCACTGGTTTAATGAAGAGAGGGCTTATTGGAGATTCTCCCAGTTTAGACGCTGTACAACTTAATGAGTACTTTTAAATGGGAAGGCGCTCTGAGCATCTATGTAAATACAGTATGTGTATCAGTTACAAACATCCAGACAAAAGCCTGCTTCGAGTGAGCTTTGGATTATTTTTTACAAAGTGTCGATGTTTTAGCGTAAGGAATTCAAAACGTTTGAGTTTAGGGAGAGTAAATCTTTTATATATGCGTCCCATCATTCCATTTACTATAATAGTATATTAGATAGATCCATACATACGTGTAAGAATATTATTTAAACTTAGTATTTCATCCAAATATATAGATGAAAAGTTAACCAGACACTACGTTATTATGAAGTCGCTGATGTATAAATCCAATCTCCAATAAAAACTCAAATGAATAGTATGTGTATTAAGCTAACCCCTAATGAAGAAAGAAATCTGTATGTATATTAGGACGAAAAGCAATAATAGGACTATACTGGGACAATAAACAAGAGGAGCCGGCTCAGTTCTTTAAAAAAAATAAAATAAAATTAGGATAATAACAGTATATTCTGTCTTATATTTGCTTCAATCTCCTTATAGATTAATGTCAGTGTAGAAACACAGGCGTGATGAATTGGTGACAGCTTCGGAATAAGTAATTGCTCTTGTTGTGTTCATCATCAGGGTCATTTGTTATTTGGATAATCAATCAATCCTCAGAAGCACTGAAAACTGTAGATTCTGCAACGTGGAGGAAATCTCACTGTGTGTAAAAATGACAAAAGCGTCCGGAGCACGAACAACACGAGGTCTGACCTGTTAGTGAAAGAGCAGCAGCTGCTGGCTGAACTTGGGACAGGCTCGTGTGTGAGGGCTTTGGTCGCAAACAGAGCGAATGAACAAACGGCAGTGAGACGGGACACGCTGTCTACACGTTTAGATTTTTTACACTTGATGCTCTTTTTTAAAGTCTATACGGGGCAGGTGTAGAACTCACAGCATATCCTGAGATGACTTTTGTTTACATTGTAATAAGTTCTGGCTCTGTTTGTTTTGCACCGCCCGCTTTTCATTTGCATTATTTTTGAAAGGAAAAAAAAAAAAAAAAAGAGGGTCAGACATAGCCAAAGAACAAAAATACAAGGAGAGCTAACTTATCATTTAACTTATTTTAGAATAAGAGTTTACTAAATGAAGAATAATCTCTAGTTAGTTTACCCAAAAGCCCAATTAATCGATATCGGTGAAAACGAAGGCATATCGTGTTTCAGTGTCGTTGGATTAATACTACAGAGACACCACTAAGAGACTTACTTCTCCCCAAAGAGAGCAGCTTAAAGCACATCCTGGCACTTCCTCAGTCTTTTGTGTAGTTTTTCTATGAGTTTGGTTGTTGGGAAGAGGAAAAAAAAAACCCAGTTCAGGGATTTTCTTAATCTTTCTGAAAAAAACTAAACAAAACTTTGCCAATCTTGTGACAAAAAGGTAAAAAAGAAAATTCAAGTAGATGGAAAGAATCGTGCGGACACTGACAAACCAGCAGAAATTCAAAGCGTACGGGATTACGCGTTAGTTCAGAGAGCCATTCGCCGTATCCTAAAGTTTAACTGCATGCTAGTAAAAATATAGTACAATAGGTAAGATTTATCAGAAAGGAAAAGTTAAGATAAAGGATTCATCAGCCTGATACCTGGAGTGTATAAAAAGCTTTAAGACCTTAAAGTGAGCATTGGTTTAAAGTCGTATATTTACCGTGTAGTTTAACTAAGTGATACATAGTTTAATTATGATTCTTAAGATTATGCTAAAGTGTAAGTTTCATTTGTCCAGCTCACCCAGTATGAAAGACATTTTAGCCAAGCGGAGGTACAGAGGGGTGGGGGCGACTCCCGTGAGATTTGATTCATTAAGTTCTTGTTAGTATTATTTACAATATTGTATTAAGCTTACTATTATAGTAATGGTAGAAACTGTTGATGTTTTTCTTCTCTTGATATAAAAAGGTCTTTATGCATTTATGTAGAATCCCTTTTAAGGAGTGATAGGAAATCCTTATTTTCAATGGATGCACTTAAACAGTTGTACCAACCTGTCTAAATCACACATTGAGCAAGCAATGCATTTGAATGTAAACGAAAAAAAAACAACAAAAAAAAGGAACAAAAAAACCTTAATGCACTCCTTATCTCTTAGTCAGTTTTGCAAGTGAGCTTTAAGTTTGTTTGTTTTTTGGACAGAATTTGCAACAGCTTTTTTTCAACGTAGACTATATTTGAGTTCTTCCACATACATTTATAGAAAGTAACTTAAAATGAATAAAAAAAACATATTACAGTTTCTCAAATCTATTTTGCTAACATGGGTTATTATTTCATAGAAAGCAGAGGAAAAAAGTCAGTATCTGGATGTTATTTATGAAAAGTAAAAAAAAAAAAAAATGAAGCAACATATTTATGAGTAACCTCAAGACATTTTGTTTTTTAATTAAAATTACAAGAAGTTAATATATTTCTAAACACAGGGAAGTCAGTTTCTACTAATAAGTAAAAATGAGAAAAGATGTTTAGAAGTTTTATTTATGAAAGTTACGGGAATGCGTTTCGTCCGTTTACTTCGTGGTGAATGACGTGAATGGAGCGAGAGTTCTCCGTAGCTTAAATTTTAACTTCAGACATGCACTATTTCAACACCAGTGCATTCACAATGGAATAATTACAGAAAATAATATAATATTTTTTAGAATTTGGAGATATTTTAGTCACAGAGCATCAATTTTGTGCCTCAATTCTATATTTTTCCTGCATCAGCATTCTTTGTGTGGTGCTGCTTGCTGTAACCCCCTTCTCCCCTCTTCAACTAACCCCATGTTACTGACTGAAACACATTACTCATTTCCTCTGTAATCTAAACTCGCTTTTACTTATCAAACGTTTAAAAAAAAAAACAAAAAAAGAAAAAAAAAAAAAACGTTACAACTGCAGCGCTTGGGATGAATGAGCAGCTGTGACCCTCTCGCCAATAGGGCCACACACAAAACTTGTACACACTTTCATTCATACTTTTTCTACATCTGCTACTCAGACAGTTTGAGATCAACGACGAAGGAGCAAAGCTTTCTCTTATGGGTTAACTAGGTGAAGTTCAAGTGGCAGCATCTAGGAGGGGACAACAGTGCACTGTGTAGTAGATCTATGTAACTAGATGCACACATATACACACACACACACACACACACACACACACACACACACACAACAGATTCATTACCGTGCTAGTTTGCATGTATGTTGTATGGTCACTTAGATGGGAGAAATGGTGCAGGCCTGACTAACACTTGGGCCATTTCTCCTCTGTAGATTTTCATAGTTGGAGCCTCTTTGGAAAGTGGAAAGTTGACTTGAGTTTGGAGCCAGACAAAGTCCATTTCAGTCCCCACGTCAACGTTCCGGGTTCCCCGTTTAGTGATGAAAGATTGCTTGTGACACGCAGGAATTAACTCAAAGTTCTTGGTTTGTAAAAGACACGATACAGTTTTAAAAACTTGGCAAAAATGATGCACGTTTTCTGCTGCATGTAGAGGTCGGGGACTGAAGTGGCGCTCGCTGGTGAAACTTGCAACCGTTTCCAGAGAGGCCGATGCAGTCTGACAGTTTGTCTTTGGTAGCGTTTCCAATTTTTCCAGCACAGTAGAAGTGTTTCATACCGGTCTAATAGTGGTTGTAGTGCATTAGTTTTTGGGCCAGCATCAGCTGGCAATAGTTTCTGGTTTCTCTGTGAACAGTGAAGGAGGGCTGCCACTGCGGCCCTCTGTGGCTGACCGTCAACTTTGATGGATGGGAAAAAAAATAAATAAAAAATAATAATAAAGAAGTCTTTGAACTCTGTTACAGTGTGCCATGCCCTACAAGGCATGTGATATTGCAGGTTTATTTCTTATAGCACATGTTTTTTTGTGAATTACATTTTTTGGAGACATTTTTATTATTATAATTATTATTATTATTGTATCTGCGCCATGTTAGTTCTGGTTCTTTGTTATTTTTTCAAGATTCAAGATGTATTGTAAATGTTTCTAATAAAACAAAAATGAAATGACCTCCAATCGATACCAGTCGTTTTTCCCCCCCTTTGAAACGGGAGTTCTCAATTGTCACATTTTAATTTCAGCGATCAGAGGAACGTGTCATTCTAGAGCACTGTGCAAATGTCGTATTAAATTAGAGCGTACATTAAGGATTAGGTTACTAAAATATAGCCCTGTCAATGTATCTGCACAAAGCAATCACACAGTAGCTAAAATCATAATAATGTATACTTTATTGATCCCTGTGGGGAAATTTCTCTCTGCATTTAACCCAGTCACTCTGAAGCAGTGGGCAGCCATTGGGTGCCCGGGGAGCAGTGTGTGGGGACGGTACCTTGCTCAGGGGTACCTCAGGGTAGCTGTTCGGTGGATTCGAACCCCTGACCTTCTGATTCATGGGGCCACCACTCTACCTACAGAGCTATCCCGGCCTACATGACTCACTCAATGAATTCTGCCTTTCTGTCAATAAAGAAGCCAGCTGCTTCAACCTGTCCGTGTTTAACAAAATCCAGAGAAGACACGAGAAGACAAAGGCTATAAGAAATGAGATTTATTTATACATATGCAGTCCAAATATACATATTAGAATAAATGTTTTAAAAGCCCTAACCTAACACCACCCAGTTTAAGACCTGTGAATTCAACAGAAGTCTGTGCTGATGTGGAAACACATCAGCAGGATAAACACCATCTGTGTCCATAACCTTTGGATTTAATCAAGCCCCTCCAAACGCTACCGTCCTTTCTCCCTTTTCTCATCTATTAAACTATTAGATGCTAACAAACCCAATCCTGACTCCCGATACAACCCCCCGCCCCACCCTTCCACAGGAAATAAAGACGAGTGAAAGTGAGGGCAGACCTCGGGGAGATCCCAGAAGGCAGAGTCCTGTTCCAGTTACATACAGTGTACAGGGAGAGATGGAAAGGAGTAGGTGAGCAGGCAGTGGAGGATTTCATTTACAGTAAAACAAGCCATCTCGGGTACATCAGAGACCAAGGGAGCAGGGCAGGGCTGAGTGCCCTCACTACCTCATCCCCTGAAATATTATCCAGCCATCTATCCTAGCTAGCAGGCAGCGGTAGCACAGGGCTGTCCGTGCATTTAAAACCAATTCCTTGATCTCTCCCTCTCCACGGGTTCAGGGCAGGGGTGAAATGGTCACGGGCAGAGCCAGTGCCGTGTGAGGAAGTTAACCCGTCCACTAGCGACGCAGCTATCCCATCTCATTTAGAGTTAACGCTTAGCAAAGCTTGGAGCATGACTCATCTGTGGAGTACAAAGTGTGCACAGAGCAGGAAAGCCTTCCAAACAAAGATCAAAAGCAATCAAAAAAGAAATTGCATGTCAGTGTTGGGAAGGGATGTTATTGCTCTGAGAGGCCTGGTGGAACACAACCAAATTCCAGCGTGTGCACTTAGGAAAAACGGCCTGAGCCCCTTGCCCCTACATCAGTGAGGGAGCATTACCCTTAAACATACACAAATAGGATTGTAGGCAAAAGCATTAAAAAAACAAAACATATATAAAACGAGCGAGCTCCCCTTGCTATGAAGAAATCAGAGTGAAAACTATAAACCAACTAAACCCTTTGGCCAAACAAGACATCAATCTAGTGTTCAATAAATATTAGAAGGGGACATTCTTTTCGGAAGAATCTACATTTTGCAAAAATGGGAAGGACAGTGGTTGCAATTCAGTCTCTTGGAAGAGGATTTTTACAGCCCAATATCCCGCTAGAGTGAAACTGAATGGAACCATTTACTAGCTTGTAAAATAGAGCTTTCAAAGGAAGGACACGAAAGGAACCTTAATAAATTTTTTTTCTTAGATTGCAAATCAATTCTGATCATGTGCGTCTTTAATGAACAGTGCAAGTCACCCGTTTTCTTTCCATCGACACCAATCCTCCCTCAGAAAACGTCCCGCTTGCTTATTTAAACTTCACCATCCCCTCCTCTTCACTGTATCAAACAGACAAATCAGACCCAAGTGTCCTCGTGTGACTCTCTCTACCTGTCTCCATTTTCCCTGTCCATCTGCCTGTCTTTCCTATCTGGCTGTTTCCCCCATTTGCCTGGAGGTGAAGGAGGAGGAGGTCAGCGGGAAAGTCTCAGTTAGACTGGCAGCAAGCGCCCTTGTTGGATGAGTTTTGGGTGGGCTCAACGGTGATGGGCACTACGTTGGAGGCTGGTGAGAAGTCTGAGTCGCTGCGTCCTGACATCTGCCTCTGTGACACGATGTTGTAGATGGCTGTGATGGGAGAGAGAGAGCGAGAGGGAGTAAGTTACGTGTAGATGCCTATAAATCCAGCCAACAGTGGGACATATTGTGATAAGGACAAGCAGCATGGCAAACTGAACAACAACTGCTCTATCCAGACTCCTGGCAGCACTGACGGATTCTTTCCATCCTAAACTGGCATCGTTATGTCATGTGGCAGAATCAAGTCTTAATTTAGGCATTCCCCAAAGCTGCAAGATGCAATACATTTTATATTAAAATTGCAAGAACTGTGATCTGCTCCTCTGATCCTGCATGCTCATGCTGAGAAGCAGAGAATGCAACCAAGTTTCACAGGCGATACACAAGAAGCGTTCCAACACACAGCGAGCATCGGTTCTTCTCCTCATCCATCTGCTTCTACTACACTTCAAAACAGGGCTGTGAGAGTAATCAGATTTTAATTTCAGTTACTAACTTTATGTGTTTAAGTTAACAGATAATTGATTCAGATTTTTTTTGTCTGCGTGGGTTCTCTCCAGGTTTCCATCTTCCCTCCCACAGTCCGAAGACATGCAGGTAGTGGGGTTAGGTTAAGAGGTGAATCTAATTTGTTCATAAGTGTGAATGTGAATGGTTGCCAGTCTTCCTGTGTTAGCCCTGTGACAGACTGGTAACTTGTCCAGAGTGCGCCCCACCTCTCGCCTCACGACTGGGATAGGCTCTAGGCCTCCCAGCGACTCTGAATCGGATAAGGGGAAGATGATGGATGAATAGTTTAAACTAGAAATGTTTTGGGGGGGCAGGTTTCCTAAAGAGCAGTAACAAATCTTTATAGCAGTTCATTTATCCTTTTAAAGGCTCAAGTGGTTTAGTGGTCACCTCATCTTCCTGGTTTTAAACCTTCCTACCACCCAGACCCTTTCTTTGTTGCGTTTATTTGTTCTTCTTGTAGCTAATGTGTATGTTAGCTAGGGTAATCGGCCACAGGTGTGGATGTGGGTGTGAGTGGTTTTCTTGTCACTGCATGAGTGTGAAGGACTAGTGAACTGTCTTTCACCCCGTGACAGCTGGGTTAGGCCGTTTTCATGCTTGTCTCGTGATGATTTTCACGTCATATCCTGTGTTGTGAGGCACAATCTTTGTGGCGCGCCTCTACAATGGTGCAGGTTTTTACCATTATTTTAATGATACTCCTGCAGAGAAGCTCAGAGACACACTGACACACAGAGGGAGATTTTGCAACTCTTTGGAAACCTGAGTTTGTAAAAAGAACTTTGCAAAAAAACATTGTCCTCTTTATCAGCGTGTGTGATGCGATACTGTCTGAGACGCGACGCCTATCGTTTAGGAGGGAGCGGCTTCTTGTGCCTTAACGTGGGTACACATGGCTGAATCTTTGTGACGATGGCACAGCAACGAGTGAAGTGACCACTGCAGAGGGTATATTGGCACCTTTAGGCTCCAGGGCCAAAAACCTAAATAAGCCGTTAAGAAAAGGCCTCATTTTGGTGTGTCCTTCCTAAACGCTCACTTTGTTCATCGTGAACCAATATGATGGAAGGGAATGTTTGGACAAAAAGATCCTTCTTAAAGAAGTTAATGTTGTTTGGCTGAGTGGTCTTTCAGTCTGGTTTCCGTATGTGAAGCTATGGAGAGATCATTAATGGTTGCAGCTTTCTTTGTCTGATTATCGAGGGTTTTTAATGTGGTCCACTTTCACCAGTGTGGAACTCAGGTGTTGGTCGGCTGCTGGCTCTCCCCATGTGCGCGGATCATGGAGGCAGAGGACCAGAAGGGAGTGGGCCTTGCAAGTTTGGATCCAACTTCCTACAGGATTCACCTCCCATTTTTTCCCCCCATACATTTGAATTAAAGTATACACAGGCTATATAATAGGCTCTACATAGTTTGTTAGCACGTGGGCCTCTTGTCCCATTGGTACCCACAGATATCTCTCTACAGAGGCTGCAAGGGAACAGTGAGTGCTCTTACAACACGGGCTTAGTCAAAACTTACTCCCTACCAGATAACCCCCATATCACGTCCCCCTCATTTTCATTTCCAAGGAAAACTCGTGCAAAAAGTCCCATGCTTTTAAAGTTCAATGAATGTAAGACATTTGTTTAATTTATGAATCACTGTGTTGAATAATCACAATAACAATTATTGACCAAAAGCATCATAGTTATGGTTTCTGAACACAATCAATCAAGCCTACGTGAAAATATTTCAACCAAACATTGACTTGGATGTCACTGGAGTGGTCAGGACTTGTGCAAACACCTCTGGCTTGCTGTTGCATACTCCCTCTTTAACTAAACTGCACCCAGATGTGGAACAAAATGGTCCTGAAATAAAAACTGCCTATGAAGCAAGAACATTTAAAGCAAAGCAAGGCTCGGCGCTCTGATGTGACGTGTCAGGTGGCAAAAACACAACTGATTACTACGAACCATACACAGCCCCAGCTGCAGTGCATATACACATGATGACCCAAGAACTATCCTCTGCTACATGAGCGATGACTTCTTTGCTCCAGTGGGTCTAAACTTCAGTTCTTACTAGCTTGCTGATGCACGGTTACTCTTCTCTCTTAATGAGCCAGTTACCAATGTTACCTAAATGGGGCTTGTTGGTTTGAAGTTTACGTGAACTAGAAATTACTGATAAAGCGGAAGAAAGGCTCAAACTGCCTGAGCAGAGTAAGAATACAAACTGGAAGAGGCGCATACGTGCAGGCTGATAGCCCTTGGGGCAATTCAAGTGGAAGCACCACTCACTGTTGGATTGTCCCTTTAGGCACTCCAGGGGTTGACTGAGTCACAACAATTGCTGTTTTTCTCCATGTTATCCAATCTTACACTTGTTAGTGTGGCCATATGCCTCCTAGGGAAACGGCTCATAGACATTCACTTAGGGAAACATTTGCGAACCCACATCACATTTTCTTTCTTGAACAAGTTGTAGATGCATCTGGTAAGGCGCATTTGTGCCATCTCTCAAAACCGACTGGTCTTTCAGTGTAGCAATTATTCCTGTTTTTGACCTTAAAAAACGATCAAGGTGGTATTTCTGCACACAGGCGTGGATGCCGAGGACTGATTAGATGGATTTTGCTGCCATCTAGTGGCAAAGGTAAGGTATTGTTAGATAAACTCAAAGACGAGAATATTTACGTATTCTCGTATATTGCATACAAAACCTTTTATTAAACGGTGCTTCTCTTAAGTACCAGAACACATTTTGATATGAGGTAAATGCAGTAGAAAATATCCACAAACGTGACACTCACCTGTGAGGATCGTCTGGAAAGCCAGCTCCACATTAGACGAGTCTAACGCTGACGTTTCCAGGAAAGACAAGCCGTGCTTCTCTGGAAAACAAACATGTACAAAAGACCAATTAGTGTTAAAGGCCAACACCATTCTAGCTTCAACATCGTCACTGAGCTGAGGTTTATTTTACTGGGACTGATTTTTTCCCCTGCATTATGTGCTCACTACAGGGCCTCTGCAGTTCTTTCAGCCACTTCCTGTTTGACGGCTCACGTCGTAGTTTGATGTTTTTGATTAAATTTATTAGTTGACGAATATTAATTAACTATTTTGATAACCGTTTATCCAACATTTGGTGATACATAGAATATGTCAGATAAATTCTGTAACTGTAATCCAGCTCGTCTATGACACAAATCTGTTTTCTGTGCGTGAGCACACGGTACATTCAGTCCTTTCCAAGTCTTCTTCCAGTTTTCCTTCCAGTTAAGAACAGAGGGTGTTGAATGTTGTACATGTGGTAAAATGTTAGCCTCTATAAATAAGTTGAATTTACATTATAAAAAGTGAAATGAATCATGTCAGCTAACATGCAAAGTGGTTTACTGGGTAAATCAACTGCCAATCTGATCAGCTACAGATATAAAACACATAGTTAAATAATAATAAGAGGCAACCTAGTCTGTGTGTTGTCTTCTTTTGAGAGAAGCCTTTACTATCACACTTTGCATGCATGTGTAAACCACATGGTCTTCATGTAAACGAGGCATCATAAATTAGGTCAGAGTTGCATACAAAAGTAGCAGCACTGACTGTTAAAACTCTCACAGCAACAATCACACTCTTTACGTGACTACAGACAGGAACAGGATTAGTGTCTTCAGTGAAAGCAGCAACACAGGTTAAAAAAAAATTCATCAAGTTCAAGTTCAGAAGTAAAGAAACCTCCAGCTGCTGAAAACCAATCAGCATGTCAAAAGCAAACAGAAGCCTTTACATTTTCAGTGTTAACAAATCCTTTTTGTGTTCTTTCATTAAAGTACTTAAACACATCCAAGTAAAAGAATTTACAGCATCAGAAGCATTGCAGACATGGGCAAAAACAAACGTGTGCACTGAAAGGCAGAGCGGGTTTAAAAAAAAAAAAAGAAAAAAAAGAAAACACAAACAGTGTAAACAGAACTGAAATAAAACCTTTGACAGATGTAAAAATATTAACCGTCAGGAACACAGACGGCATGTTGAAAAGTACTTAAGGACCCAATTAAAGCAGCTAGAGATCACTTCATCCCATGCATTCATTATCGCAGCTTTAACCTGATAATAATCTAATGAGGCCGTGTCCTAGAACCTCACAAATCAATACAGCACACATGCTCTGTGCACACAAGGTGTAGCATTTCCCCACACAAACACTTCACTAGTGCAGCCTGCCATTTATTAATGACCTCCTAGAAATACTGGAAATTTATTTTTAGCAGCATTATTCAATTACTAGTGCACAAACCTCTCACTCTTATTTTGAAAGTGCAGACACCTGAAGAGACATAGCTCACTGACCAGATGACTGTTGGAAGTGATGGATATCATTGAGCTGCTTTCTGAGTAAAGTGCCAACAATGCAGATTCTCCTCAACTTTACATTAGAAAAAATATATTTAAACCCTGCTACAAAACACTTTTACCCCCTATGGACAGTCCCCTTCATAACAACTATATGATGGGGGAACTTAGGTGGAGTTACCACCTAGACTGACAGGTGTCCTGACACATGGAGCTGAAGCTGATCTGCATCTGTGAACATCCTGTGGATTTCAGCTGGTTCTCGTGTTTTAAGTATCCTGGAAAATATTTACAGATGACTTCTGCAAACAGAATCTGGGAGAAACACTGCAGCGCTGTTACAGTTACGTTACCTGCAAAGGCCTTGGCCTCGTCCGTGGGCACCGCTCTCAGGTGGCGAAGATCGCTCTTGTTACCCACTAGCATGATAACTATGTTACTGTCTGCGTGGTCCTGCAGCTCCTTCAGCCAGCGCTCTGCGTTTTCGTACGTCAGGTGCTTGGCAATGTCATAAACCAACAGAGCTCCGACGGCTCCACGGTAGTACCTGGACAACGTGAGATCAGACAAACAAGTTAGAAACTCAGGACGCGACTCGCTGTCGCAGCAGCCTGTAGCTATCAGGATTCACTGTGTGTGTCACACTGACTCAGCCAGCTCTGAACAAAGAAATAAGCTGTGAAGCTACAGCGACTGCACACAAAGCCCATAATGCAAATGAGCACTGACTTCTTGTTTTAAAAGACTCAGTGCGCTCGATTCCTCACAGCCTGTGGGGTCTTCACAAAGTTCATGCTGGTAAAGAGCGCAGCATCAAGGAAGATAACTTTAAAAAACCCCACTAGGAACAGAGATGACGAGCTACAGGCTTCCTGTCTGAAGGCAAACAAAGGTACATTTTGGAGTTTTAATTACTTCTGATAATCACTTTCTAGCCATTTTAAAATTGAGAAACGGACTAAACAGAATTCATGGATGGCCCTGATAACACACTCGTAATGCAGTCCAGTGTCATGCAGCTGTAGATGATGGTTTCGAGAAAAAAAGTTCAGTCACAAGTTAAAACTTTTAACGTTTGTATTCTAGAGCCCAGCCCTGCATTTCTAATGAGGCAAGAAACACTCTTGTCACCATCTCTTTATGTTCAGGATTTTGAGAATGTTATTAAAAAAAAGAAAAAAAGTGGGGCACTAAAGTTAAACCTACTTACTCACCACTTTACTTTATATATTTGGGTTCAATGTCCTTCCATGGGCTCAACCGCTGCTATATTCTTATTTAAAAGGCTATTCTTGATCTGCTCCCGTCTCTCTTACTCCCCTACAGCCATCAAAGTATGAGAAGTTGTGATGTTTGGTCCCAAGAATTATTCACTCTGTCTTTACAGACTTTGAGCTCTGTAGCTTGTAATTTAGAGAAAAGAAAAAAAACCTGAAAGTAGCAGTAAAATTAAATAAATCTTAGGGAACTACTACAGATTCGGTGCATCACGCTTTCTTGTGCACATGCATTTGCGTGTGCACTCATGTGTATAATCACTTTGTCTGACTTTGTGCGTCTAGGACACACCCTGCATCAAACCCAAAATATTAAGGCACACCTGTAGTAACATCTGCCCAAAATAGCCTTCACATCACCTGACATGCTCTCAGATTATCATAACACAAAAGCACTTTTTAAAGCCTAGTTGCAGCATCTGGACAAAGCATGAACATGCGATTGTTTCTGGACTGCTGCAGTTATTCAGCGAGGTTTTCCACACTCCTGTACCGCGCACCTCATCTCTGTCGCCTTCTCAGATACTTCAAATCTCCTAAATGGTTTTCTGCTTCTGATTCAGATCCAACGCTCTTAAATTAGACAAGTTTCCCTCAGAAGAGCCGCTTTGTTTCCCAGTGCCTATTTAGGTTCCTACTATTCAGCAACTGGTAAGCAAAAATCATTGTTCAAGGGTATAAGATTCTGCCTCTGTATGGGAAACAAGTGCATTCACAGTACCAATAAAATAAATCAACCCTTCAGTTATAATGTTTTGTGCAGTTGTTTATTGCAATAATAAACTGCAGGTGTCACAAAATGCTACAGCACATTTAGACTCGTCTCAGGACACACCCTTTGGGAGACACTGGTCTAAGTAACCACTTGATTAGACAGAGACACTTGCTGTGAAGAGATCATGTTTTCCTAGTTAAAAGGAAGGAAACATTTAAAAAAGCCTTTTTCTTTCCTGTGCCACTTAATTCTATATGATTCTTCTAACTGATGCATGTGGACCTGTGTGTGTACAGGTAAAAAGAAAAAGGTTTTTACTTGTGTGAAGTGTGCATCTCTGCATGTGTGTGTGATGAACTCACGCTGAAGTGATAGCCCGGTATCGCTCCTGTCCAGCTGTGTCCCAAATCTGAGCCTTTACGGTCTTTCCCTCTACTTGGATGCTACGTGTGGCAAACTCCACACCAATGGTGCTCTTGCTCTCCAGGTTGAACTCATTTCGGGTGAAGCGGGACAGCAGGTTACTCTTCCCTACGCCCGAATCTCCAATCAGCACCACTGCAGGGAAATAAAGAACAAGAGGAACAGTCAGCAGAGTCACAACGTGTACTGTTAAGTCTGCCTGCAGGGGGTTGTTTGTGCTCGTCTTAATGCTACAGTAAAAAAATGCCAAAGGAAAATAAACTACACTACTCTATAAGTGGATATTAGGTGGGCGTGTTTTAGCACCACAGCTCACTTTACAGCTGCAGCTGGAAAAGCAAAAGTTCAGAAGGCCAACAGTCCATTATGCCATAAAGACGTTAAACTGAACAAGATGGAGTGATTCTTTTTCATTTCTTAATTACATTTGATCCTCATTTCTGTTAGATGGCCTTCCTCGCCAGTGACGCACATGTGTGGCTCCCAGGCAAAGCACAGCAGAAACTCAGGGGACTCCCACTGAGTACACAAAATATCAGAACCACCTGCTCTTTTCAGGAAATACACGCAGGCTGAGCACAGAAATCCAGGTGAAACCGCTGACGTGCACTCATCAAATACACGTCAGGCACAGCAGCATTAGACTGAAGGGCAGAAGAACACTTTTAAACATAGAGAGCTGAAACATGCGTTACAGCACACATGTGTAGCATTCACTGCATCAGTAAGCTGTCCCGATCGTCTTTAATAGTATTATTGCAAAGTAAACGTTTAGACATAAGAGATGTAGAACAAATTTTGGTGGCTGGTGCATCCTAAATAGATGAACAAGAAGATGAGTACATAACAACAGAAGTTAAACTGACAATTACAACACATAACAAAAGCAAAGAAATGAGCCACTTAAGACAAGAAAGTAGGTTTTCTGTCCTTTACCTTCCCCTCTGTGTCTCTGAGCCTTGAAGACGGTGCAATAATATCCCAAATAAACTAATGGACACAGCGTGAACACTACAAAACCCAAACATTGACAAATCAAATCTGTGCCAAACAATCAGAATGAAAACGTGAAGAAAGAGACCTCTTCACTGAGCCACTACAAAACTTATGACTGAAAATATGAAAATCTTCATACTAATATACAAGATAAGATCAGAGTCAAAGGAAACATTTACGATATATGATTTGATGTTTCAATTTCATGGCTCTGTTTCTTTTTAAAGGTAAAGTGTATTTTTGGCGAATGGCTTCTTGAGGCCCACCTGCAGTACCTTCACTGCCCGTACGTTGGGAATCGCTGCTCAAGTCAAACATTATAAACTACAGTTAAAGCAAAACTGTCAACAGTTGAACCTAAAGAGTTAAATCTTAAAGTCAGCTGAACACCTTTCCAACATTCATTCATCTCCTCTTGTCTTTTTCAAGGTGAAGCTGAAAGTGAAGCTTTCCTCCGTGTCTGTGCTGTAGAGGTGAAAGCAGAGACGGGAGCGCTTGCAGATGATCTATCAGAATTTCCCACAGTGGTCCTTTCTCACATGCCGCACACATCAGTAGACAGTAGGGTGTGCAGAAGGCACCACACATGATGCTGACTTGCTATATGATAACTGCACCACAGTATCTGCTCTACTACTCGCACATCTGAGACTTTGTACTAGCGAGCTGGCAGGTTATAGAGTGGTTAATGTCAGATCTAGCACATTCTTATGCATCGGTCTCTGGTGATATCTAGAAAAGTTCAGAAGTGGTGCAGTGCAGGTGTGAAAACTGCTTTTAACTTCAATGTCTCGTTGGAGAAAATTAGGAACTGAAAACAAGCGAGTCTCAGGTGGAGTCTTAATGATGTGTTTACACCAAACAAGAACACGAACGGAGGCAAACCAACAAAAGTTTAAAAAAAATGCTTCATGCTGCACAGGAAAGACAAAAAAATTATCAAAATTGTAGCAGATGTTGGTGAAAAGTGAAAGTCTACTGTAACTCCACTCCAGCTACTGGCAGTACTCTCCTCCTCCTCTTGTTGGCTGTTACGGGTAAATATTTGATCGTCTCCAAAAACCCTCCAGTGACTGTACTTGTGTGAATAACACAAGGCTTCATGTTTGGTGTGAACACACCATTCGGGACACCCTCTCTGTGACATCATGAAGATTGAAGAGTGTTAAAAACAAAAACAAAAAAAACTGAGAAACTGAGCGTTTTGAAGCCCGAGTCTTTGGCTCACAAGGATTACTGACTTACAGTTTTCAGACACGTGACAGAAAATAAAGAAAAGCATATTAGATCAACTTTCCCACTAAACAGGGTTTCATTTATACTTAAAAAAAAGTGGAACCAGGATGTTTGTTTGTTTGTCACTTCCACATTTGTCAGGTGCATCACTCTGTCAAAAGGAACCTACCACCCCAGCTCGCCACTCCTACTCTTAGGTAACAGGAACTTGTTTGGAAAGTTCAAACTGCAATAACCAATCAACCGCTGCATCTGCACTCGCATTTAAGCAATGCTGTTCTTTCAAAAATGAAACCGTGTATTCAAGTTTTACCAGCACGTGACAGGCAGAAGTAGAAACAGCTCCATGTTTTCCTGCCTGAGTTAGATACTCGGGAATAATGACAATTTCAGAAGTACACAAGGACTATGCATCAGAACAGTGCGGGCATCCAAATAAAAAAAATTAAAAAAAAGATGACGGTGTTACTCCATTTTGTCTTGCACAAAGGATCTTGGGCGGAGGACAAGAAATCATTATGCAACCTTTTCAAGGCCTCTCTCTGCCAACAGACAGGTAATTCCATGGCTGCGTTACACACCCATTCACTCACCTATTGTTGAGCTCAAATTCCTCCAAAAAAAGATATGACAGCCGTCTATTATACTGTACAATCCTGCACCCAGTACATGTGGGAGTGAAGAACGAAGCTAAAATAATACTGAGAACCCGAGTCTGTCTGTTCAGAGACATTAATGAATGTAATGATATCCCCTCGAGCGCCAATACACAGAATAAAATGACTATTATTAGGATTGCCAGGCTTGTTCTTGCCATAAAATGATAGTATTAAAAATAATTTTCTTTTTTGTTGTTGTTGTATTTTTTTTTTTAAACAGAAGTTAATTTATTGTTTTTAAATGCCTGGAAATATGAAAGAAAGGCCTACATTTATGATAACAGACCCCAAACTTAACCTTACATAAGTGAACTAGTCCTGCTTAGATTATCATACACGAAGTTAATGTAGTGTTTAATGCTGAAGGCCAGCAGGATAATTGCTTTTTTCATCAGTATTTTTAAGAAATCAGTGGATGAGATAAGAAAAAGAGAGAATACATATGAAACGTGAACATGAGGTGAAGATGTGAAGTAGCACGAGGTGCAAAGAAAACCCCAGAATTCAGACTCATACGTGTCAAAATGTCTGTGAAAGGATGAGGTGCAGCAGGACAGCAGGACGACTTCCTGTGCCGATGTCTCCGTCAGTATGACAATGCTCATGTGACTCACTGCGAGCTCACCCAACCTGACTCACGCTGTCCAGCAGCAAGGTGCAACAGGAGCTTGTAAGGGGAAGAAGAAAAGAAAGCAGTGCAGTAAAAACCCTTCCCTGGTTTAAGTGGCGGCTGATAAACTTATCAGTGTTCCCACACTGCTGCTCATTATTCAGATAAATTTGGTCACCAAAAACCACGGCTACTCTGAGGAGGGTGAGTGAGCCCGCAAGTCTTTGCTTCCTCGTCCTTGACGAGGAGTTTCTCTGAGGCCCACTCGTGCAGGTATTTCCAGTTCGACAACACGTGCATGGTTGGTCTTCTATATTTAAATAAGCCTGCGAGTGCGTCGTTTATCACGGGCGATGACAAGACAACTTTAAACAATTGGTTCCAGTTACAATGCATTTGGCACTTTGGTGACACGATCTACGAAAGTGTATAAGCTTACAGTTTTATAAGCTGCGAGTACTTTTAACTCTTCACGCCTTTTAACAGCTCTGCTGGCATTTAAAGCAAGAAATCAAATCTAAAAATGTGACATTTTGCTTTGTATGATGTGCCAGCAAACATGAACGTTTGTCCCATCCTCAAGTATCAATGTTTGTATTGATTTCTTTGTTACGGCCTTGGTGCCTTTCAGGCAGACAACTTCTAAGGTTATTTAATTTTAAGAAATATATGTTTAAAATCCTATGAACAGCAGCATAAGCACACATGCAGGAAGTGAAGGCCATGCCAATAAAACAGGGGTCATATTTCCTCCTCTTCCTAGAGGTTGGCGGACATTTTGTGCCAATATATACACATATATATGAAAATAAGGATGTGTTGTTAATCTGTTTTTAATCAAGTCTGTCAGACATCTGCAGAGCAGTGACATACACTTTAAATATTATCTGTACACCTGCAGGAAATACAGGATCAGCATTTCCTGCTCATCCTTGGTGGGGTGGGTAGACATTTTGTTCCAATATACAAAACTAAATTGTACTCTTTGAAAATGAAACTGTCTTGTCTGTCTCAGTCATGTCCTCTGTGCCTAATTAAGGCTTTCAGAAGTCGGACAGAGCAAAACAAATACAACAAATGAAGCAAAGACTTGTAATTTCAAGGTATCCAGGGAGGAACCAGAGCATATTAGCAACTTTTAGTGATCACAGAAAGGGTGTGATTGTCACAGAAAGCGGTTTGGTGAGATTTTCCGAAACTTTGTGTACATTCAGACTCAAGTATTCAGCCCTGACTCTAAGAGACCTCCGAGCCACATCGTACGATCCCCCTGTTGACCAACGCCGCATCCCAAGACGATTGCATCATAGGCCTGCAAGATGATGACTCCCCGGCAGATGCTGCTTAACGCCATACATGAGAGCTCTGAGCTGCCTCCCATTCTTCCAATACCACGGCTACGAGTGAGGCTATAAGCCCACTTCATAACTTGGGTTATAACTAAAAGCACTCGAAGTTACAGGTCGATTCAGGTGCCGTCGAGTCGACGTGTGGCTTGCGTCTCCTTTCACCTTGTTGTTAGGCACGCCGCTCGGCATCAAATGACAGCCGCTCACAGGTGACGCGAAAACAGAGCCAGGAGGCTACAGGTTAGCGGCCGCTTACCTTTGAAGAGGTAGTCATACTCGTCTTCTCTGTTGGTCATAGTGTCTCCTCTGCTGTTTTACTCGAAGTCGAACAAACTTCTGGCGTATTCACTTTTACTTCGACAGCGACCCAGCACCCGCTCACGACTCCGACCTCGCGCGACCAGCGATTAGTTGTCACTCCGACGACAGCGAGGCTCGATTCGTGTCACACATGAATAGCTGCGAGCACAACTCCGAGCTCGGAAAGTTTCGCCTCCTCTTCCTCACTCTCTGTCACTTGCCATAACCGAAGCTGTGACGTCACGTCGAGTCATCAGTCCCGCCCCCCGCTCTCTCCCAATGGTCAATAGCTGCTCGACACCTGTCACGGCCGTTGATGTGATTGGTCCGCTGTGCTGTCGTTCACGATTTAGTTGCCGGTCGTTAACTGGGATGACGTCTGCAGCCCCAAGCCTCAACAGGTAATACCGAGCCCCAGACAAAGGTAACTTTTAAGCAGGCACTGACAGTTGAAGTTTTAGCCTGCAAAAATAACCTTTCCCCCAATAGGTATTTAAAATGTTAGTTTAAATAACCAAATCCAGTTCAGTTAAATCCTGTTTTATTTACATCAGCATCTGTCTTCTCAAGATGCCTGTATATTGTAAGGTTAAAATGCTATGATACTACAGAAAGAGTTCTAACAGTCATATAATCCCCTATGAGCATTCTCCTGGCAATGGTGGGAAGGAAGAAGTCCCTTTTAACAGGAAGAAACCTCCAGCAGAACCAAGCTGAGGGAGGGGCAGCTATCTGGGTTGGTTGATGAGTGAGAAGAAATGAAGGGGGAGCATGGAGAAAGGTTATTACAGTTCACTAAAACACCTGCAACATACACCATGGCATTATGAAATCTTAAGCCTCTATTCCACTTGACTCTGCTTGATTTCAATCGTTTTCCCATTACCAACTCAATCTGTGTGGGGTCATTTGTATGTGACAAAAAACACAACAATGTAGGATGTGGAGGTGATGCTCAGTCTATGGCTTTTTTATTGGTTTTTGTGCAACCATTTCCCTTGTTTGTAGGGTCAAAAATGATGGTTTGGACTTGTGTGAAAGAGTCGGTCTCATGACTCATTCAACAACGACACTGACTGGCCTATCGGAGGCGTGCAGTCTGTAGACGTAACATTTTCGGACTCAGGTTGCTTGGAACCCAAGCCAAGTAGGTGCTAAAAGTCCGTGGTACCAGGTACTAACTCTTAATAAAAAAAATTTTATATATGGAAGATAATCAAGCCTCATGTTTCAGAGATCCAGTCAGGTACAGCCTTTTGGTTGCAAATATTGCAATTTGTTCTCTGTATAAGTTAGTTGAAAGCTTTACTTGTTAAATACAAATCGACAGATACCTTATATGGTATCATTATTGATAAAACTACAGAAAAGTAACTAAAATAATCTCCAGCTGCAATATTAACATGATATGCTGCATACATTAATCAGTACTTGTGATTAGGTACTATATATCATTCTGCATAATGAAAATTTTTACTGTATGTATGGAGTTTTTGATGCTAAAATGTTCACACAATTAGGCTATTCAAGTAGAATCATGACTTTTCTACTTATTCTCAAGTTTTTATGGTCTTTAAAAATACATTATTTTGCTACTTTGAAAAATGGTTAGTCAATAGACAAAAATATTTTAACTCTCTTTTTTCATGTAATTCCTTATATATTAGGGTATGGGGCTACTCATAAGACTGAAAGTCACATTTTAAATCTATTTCTACTCAAATATCCTGATTTTATGATGGCCCGTCAAACCCCTAATCTAACAAAGCTCAATCCACTTGCATGTGTAAGATATAAAGATTTGCTTCACATTTATTTTCTGTATAAACTTCAGTGCCAAAAGAGACTTGATAATAATAAACAGACCACATAGCCTAAGCACATTAACCACCAGTTAAAGAATGAAACACTCAGATTGAGAAAGCTTATGAAATTCCGCAGTGTACTAATCAACAATATGTTCAGATAAGATTTCACTGCATTGTTTTTTATTCATACTGTTTCAACAATGTGGTCAGAGACATGAATCCACACATTAACAGCACAGATCAGCTGATACTCGGTGGTTGATAAAGAGTCATTGCTGGTTCAGCTCATTGTTTATCAGGCAATCCCCTACCTTCCCATACAACAGCTGATCTGGAAAGAAATCACCTTTTAATCTCCATGCATCATCATCTGACCATCATTGATTGGGCCAGTTAATTATCTGCACCCAGTGAGAGGAAAGACGATGTCACGGTTGAAAAGGTTGCCCTGACCTGCTCTGCTAGACGGACGTGCTGCTGTGCATCTAAAATTCATTTGAGTTTTTCCCCCAGAACTTTTTCCACGTGTTAGTGTCTTCAAATGTGTTGAAGTTTCTGAAATTTTCAGACCTCATTACAGATTTCCTCAGAGGTTATGACCCTTGGTGCGGCTAAGCATTTCATGTGGAGCAATGAGCAAGTCCGAGTCGGACACAGACTTCAGCCAAATGTTTTAGTACTCTAGCTCACAGAGTTTCCAAGAGAGCTGAGCTCACTACAAGGAATGATCTCACTTTACTGGAATGTGCTTCTGTGATTTAAAAACTACTGTTTTATTGGGAAATTATAAATGTTACTAATGCTTTTGCAAGTGGCAACCTTTAGATTCAATGACTGCAGTTCCTCTGTGTTCAAAAGCAGGTCAGCCCCCACAGTCTCATCAGTTATTCCTGTTAAACAGCATTAAAACTCTTGTTGACAGAGCGGTACAAGAAGGAGTCAGGGTCTCTGTGGATACTTTGCACCTTAAAATGCAAGGTCCACAACTAGTGGGTGACATCACAGTGGCTCCATTCATCTTATTTTAAATTTTTTTTATTTCTTCTTCTTTTTTTTTACAATGATAAATAAAAAGTAAGTGTTTAAATCCTCTGGCTGGCCTTTCTGTTCTGAGGTTCTCTCCAGGTAGTCCAGCTTTCTCCCACAGCCCAAAGACATGCCTATTCTGTAAACTGATGATGGTAAAGTGACTGTAGGTGTTAATGGTGTCTGCCTCTGTGCTACTCCTGTAATAGACTTGTGACCTGTCCAGGATGTACCCTGACTCATGCCTGGTTGGAATAAGCTCCATCGCCCTGGCAAAGCTGAATTGGATAGTCACAATATAGTCTGAAGACGTTAAGGAAAACCACAGATGTTACAAACATTTACAAAAATTTGATGTGGCTCAGCATTTAAACAGTGAAGTCAATATGGAGGGTCCTTAAACCTGCATTCTGTCTAATGGCCAGCAGGAGGCAACTCCTCTGGTTAGAAAACCTTTATAAGAAAATAGTCCTGCTGCTCACTTGGGTTATTAGTTCAACCTTAAACATTTCTGTGATGCTTTTATGGTCTCAGTCTCGAGCTGAAGTTGAAATTAAACTGAAAACAATGTAAATGTGCTTTCTGTAAATTATTGTCATTTGCTGATTTACATATACGGTAAAGCCCTCAGAGCTGCTCACTCATTGTTTCCAGAGCTTAGAGCTTCAGTGGACACATTTTTAGGTGCACCTTGTGAGTATTAGCTTGGACTGCCTCGGTGCGGCAGAGATTCATCAAGGTACTGCAAACATTTCTCAGATTTTGATCCATATTGACATGATAACATCAAGAGATTTGTCAGCTCCACAGCAGTGATGTTAATCTCCCATTCCTCTGTGGAGGGATTTGGGTACAGTGAATTCCTTTAGTGTTCACGTAACCAGTTTGAGATGGTTTGAGCTGTGTGTCATGGCAGGTTATCTTGCTGGAAGCAGACATCAGAAGATGGGTGCACAAAACCCACAAAGGGACAGACACAAAAATACACAGTGGGTAATTTGTCTCCATTTATTTCTTAACAGATATGTAATCAGTCTCATCATAGATAACCAGCTGGAGCACACGCTCAGCAGTGACAGCAACACTCACAATGAATACAAACATTTCCACCAATCAAGCTGCTGATTATAAGAAAAAACATTGAAACATGCGTCCTCATATTTTAGACATCATACACACTATGATGTGTTTTCAATTCCCTGAATGGATTATGAATAATCTGACAGGTAACACAATTTAGTTTCACCTTTGACCTTTGTTCAGTAGTGAAGAAGTAACTTAAAAGACTGCTGGTGGTTTCCAGCTCCATCTGTTCACATTTTCAACTGTCGTTTTAATGCATCTTACCACCATGCCGGCTCTACCACTCTTAAATCAGTCAATTCAAAGTTGCAGCATTCAAGCCAGAACCATTTATACTGGTGCCTGAGGTTGCCTCCAACAAATTCCAGCTTGGGGCAAAAGGAGGAGTTCCCCACCGTGACGCCCGAGTCCTGAAGGATGGTGGGGTCAGATGTTCTTGCAGCAGGACTTCTTCTCTGTGTCTTCTGCTTTAGGGCTGTTCAGGGTAACTGCACTCATGGGGCCTCGGACCACTTCCTTACTGCTTACCTTCTTGTGAATCTCTAATGGCATGAAATTGATATATATATGATGGCGCAGAAAGAATGAAAAAGTAGAAAAGTGGTTAACAAAATAAAACACAGTAATACCATGGTTCTGGGCCGCACAAAAGTATAGAAGGCTATGATTAGAAATTTACTAATAACTGGCACGTCCACCATGATTTTCTATGCTATGTAATAAGCAGCGCTCAAACCTTTCAAAAATGTGGCTCCACCACTGTGCTTGACAGTTGGTCGGAGGTGTTTGTGCTCATATATTGAGTTTGATTTGGGTCGTCTGTCCAAAGCACATTGATCCAGAAAATGTGTGGTTTGTCCAGATGCAAGAGAAGAGGCTTTCTTTTGATTACTATTCCAAACAAGACACACTTATTCACTCTTGTTCTAATTGTACTGTCATGAACTTTAACCTTTAACATGCTAACTGAGGCCTGTAGTCTCAGAGGTAGCTTTTGGTCCTTTGTGGTTTCTCTTAGCATTGCATGATCTGATCTTGGGGTGAATTTGATGAGACCTATCCTCCTGGGATATCTGGTAACTGCCTTGAATTATTTCCACTGCACAATGATGGACTTTAAATTGTTTGTAAACGGGTTTATAGCCCTTCTCAGGAGTTGCTTCTCCAAAATGTCTTTCCTCCATGGCAGCTGAATGCTCCAGGCCTGCGAGCCTTTTATACAGGTGCTCACACTCGCCGATGATCAGCTGATAGCTGACAGCTGAAGTGCATTTGAGTAGCAACAACCTCTTAATTCCTATAAAAGCAGTACGGGTTAAGTTTTGTCAGTTCTGCTTATATTTACACTTTTGTCGTATAATGCTATCATTGTTCTTCACTGGCTTTTGTTTACTGTGTCTCTTTTCTTCTAATTGGGATCATTTTCATCCTTTTTTTATTGTATATTTAATGTATTCTTTTAGATTATTTAATCCCTTACCTTCCTGCTTTTCTTTTTCTTTATTAAATTTTTATTGTTACGTTTGTCTTCTGTAAAACATTTGCCTGTGAAAAGCATGATATAAATAGATATCACTGGATTTCCTGCTGTTTCTGGAACATATTCTATATTGGAAAGAGGAACTGACCACAGGAGTGGAAAAATTAGTAAGAGTAAGGTAACAGATGCATAATTTATAGTAAATATTCACAAAATGTAGGAAAAGGAAAGGCAAGGAGAAATGGCATTCATTTATATCAGCAATATAAAAACACATGAAGCATGTGTAAACATAAATAAATATATATATTACCTGCTAAGACAGTGGTAAATGCTGCTTCTACATTTGTAGAATCCAAGGCTGAGGTTTCCAGGAAGAAAAGGCCTTTCTTCTCTGTATTAATAATGATACAAACATTCATGATTAAATTCACATCTGTGCTTATTTTATTTTTCACTTTTATCAAATTGTGTCTCTAGTTTTAACATTGGGGTGTTTGAAATGTGCTCTGTAATAACATTGCATACTCTAGCTTTAATCAAATAATAGGAAATTAGAGCCACAAAGAATGATTGAACAGGAATTTGACTTGATTTCATAGACACAGTAATAGTCTCCATAATTATCAGAAATTAAATTCTGCTGCAGTCCTGGATGTGAATAAAGCAAGCACAAAAGTGAAAACATAATCATTTTTCACAAAAGTTGATAACATTTCAAAAACATCAAAGATGTTTTGCTTTGGAAATGAAATGCAGGCGCAACATTTTTGAGTAACATTTCTTAGTCTTTATAATTCTCTGACATACGTCTTGGGGTTTGAAGCTGCATTTGAACATCATTATATGTTGGAAACATAGAATTTCACTCTGTATCAACATGTTCTTCTTTAAAATCTCAATCTCCTCTTCTTGCAAAAATCATATTTTTGCTTTTAGTTGTTGCTAAAAACAGGAAACATGCAGCTGACAGGTTCTGTGAAATCACAGAGATCCTTTCTGTACCTTTTCTCTCAAGTGAAATGCTGTTCTCAGTTTTGTTGGGGCAACACAAAAAATTCCCATTAACGGTAAATAGAACAGAACACATGCACTAATTTCTAGGTTTAGCACTTGTTGACTTTGTACCTGCAAAGTCTTTGGCCTCCTCATTAGGCACTGATCTCTCTGACTCCAGGTCAGTCTTGTTGCCTACCAGCATTACCACAATGTGGGGGTCAGCATGTTCATAAAGCTCCTTTAGCCAGCGCTCCACACTCTCGTAGGTGAGGTGTTTGGTGATGTCATAGACCAGCAGGGCTCCAACAGCACCTCTGTAATACCTGTTAGGATGAGGCAGCCTTTACAGTTGCACACAGAAATCTTTACGCTTGAACTAAGCAGCTAAATGACAGCGATAATTATGAAGTGATTTAAAAAAAAAAAATCAGATTAAAAATCATCAGAGTGACATCGTGTTCATAAGGAGGGAGTAGATGGACATATGTACTCAAGTGCTTATGGTATTAGCTTCAGCTGTCGCCAGTATGGAAGCATAATAGGCAGCTCCTGCCGCCGTCCATTGAAAAAAATTAATTAATGACTTCTGATTGCTCTGAAGTTACGAACCAGTCAATACTTCCCCGACAATCACAATTCTGCTCTCCTCTTCCAGCAGCATAATTAATTCCACTTTAATAGGTTTTAGCTGCTTGTTACAGCACAAATGGGAAATTCCATGGGAGTGAGAATTTGCATACTGGAATAAGTTGGCCAGTAATTACTCAAAAAGCCACGCTGTCAGAAAAGAGCTAATCCAGTGGTGTAGCATATCCTCAGATTTCCCCGTGTCTTAAAAATAAAACGGACATGGTTCTATTGTTTTAAAACCCGTTTCCACACTCTTAATCCTTCTAGTTTAATTAGGGAAGAAAAAAAATACTGAATCAGTTGGAAGAGAGAAGCACTGAGTGTTCAAAGGAACATCACTGTCCTAACAAGTGGATTTTAAATGTGCCAGTTGGAAAGAAAATGGAGACAAGAATGAGCTTGTGGTTTTTCAGGTAATGCGGGAGGTAACCGAGGATCAGCACCTGTCCTCGTGGCTGTTTTGGCTGATAACAGCACCGCCTTAAGATGTCGACATACAGGTTTGCTCAACAACTAAGCAGCAGGAAAACAGGCATGTGGACTGCAAAAGCATTGTGCGTGTCGGTTTGCAGGTGTGCATAAAAGTCACACATTTTTAAGATGCATTCTTAATGAAGAACACATATTAGTGACAAAAGAAGATTGCAATGTGAACCATTATTTTATACCCACCAGTTTAGATTAATAAACTTTATTTAAGACAAGAGTTGCACATACTGATTGTTGATTTTAACAAACACTGATTGCAGCAGAGTTTTCTGCATGTGCTAGCATTCAGATAGAATGGCAACCTGCCCTGACCTATGAAAACTGGAGTCTCTAGTTCCCCCTATCCCATATGGACTGATACAATGACCTAGATAAAATAGGGTCATGCAAGATGACATGACTAGGTTACAGCCTCCTAATGTGGACTTTGTAGGTCTATAAAATGGGACTGTTGTATGACAACACTGATGTTGACAGACACCTTGTGCATAATGGTGAGACTGTGGTGACAGCTGACAAGAAGGCATTATGTGACATCCTGGAAAAAGAATGTAATGATTTTTTTCTGGACTGTAGCGTTATTCATTAGTGAATTTAGCTGTTTCAGCCCAACTACGCTGGCCAAGTGGGAAGCAAACTGTCAATACAGATGATCTGAGGGAGTTGCCTTTGTGTCCTGTTAAGCACAGGATTTTTGTCACGCCTGCTCCTGCACAAGGACACAGTTGGTATGCGTAGTTGAGTAGAAAGAAAGTAGTTCCTACAGGAACCTGATCAAAATGACGTAAAGCAAACATGAAGCCAGGGGGTCGGAGTTGGCCTGGCACAGACTTCAATCCGGCACACTGGATGTTCATAAGTTGTGCAGATTTTCCTACTGATAAAGACTTCCCCTGTAGCCATTTAGGCTATGTCAAAGTAATTAAATATTAGAGAAACAATTAAAGAAAGTGCTTTTCACTATCTACTATAGAAATTTGTGATTTTTTTTACAACTCAACAGTTTAAAAAAGGACATTTTCTGTCAATTAACAAATGACAGAACATAACTTGTTCACAGTGAAGTTTTACTAACACGACATCTGCAGACTGGTTCTTGTTGACGTTGTATTTTGATAAGCAGGAATGAAAGTTCACATCCTGATTTGAACAATAACCCCTATTATGCATGTGCATTTTATAATTACAATATAATTACTGGGTAGTGAGCTACCATAACCTTCTGTAATTATTCTCATTTATTAGTGGGATATTAGTAGTATATACTCACGCAGATGTGATGGCCCGGTATCGCTCCAGCCCAGCAGTGTCCCAGATCTGAGCTTTGATGGTGAAGTTGTTGAGCAGCACTGTCCGTGTGCTGAACTCCACCCCGATGGTTGTGCGGCTGTCATGGTTAAATTCATTTTTGGTGAAGCGGGACAACAAATTGCTCTTTCCTACACCAGACTCTCCTATTAGAACCACTGCAGAGGACAGAGAGAAATTTTAATTAGACATTTCTTTTTTTGTTGAAAGCCTGCACTCAGCCATTGCAAAACTAACAAAGCCAATCCCCCGAGATCCACTTCATCCTTTACAACCATTTTTGTCTTATGCCTAGGTGTGTCTCCTGTAGTTGCTCCATAAATCCACAGTATTTGCTGTCTGACATTGGGCTAATTGCACAATCAGGAAATAACTTCATGGTGAAAGAGTTAATTATTTGAGCTAAAGCACGCAGAGGAAAGAATGCAGATAGAGGGCAAACAGAGTTAAACGCCTCTGCTTAGTTGTAGTTTGTGGGGTTTGAGTATATCTCAGTGTACACTGGACGAGAGGGTGGCTGTACAATCAGCTGCTTATTTGATTTATTAACAGCAGTAAATAAGTGTGACAGTTTATTTTTCTTTCACAGTTTGGCTTTAGGCAGTGTTTTTATTTCTGAGTGAAGCTGTGCAGCACACAGATCCTAACCTTTTTCTGGGCTGTTCATTGTTCTTGGTGTGACTGATTAATATTTTTAAAATGTATTTTCTTTTAATGCGCTGCAGATTGTGTTTTTTTCTCCTTCATTTATAAATTCTGTGAAACACACGTTTCCCTCCTGGAAAACTGAAAGCCTTTGGGGTCTTTTTCTCTTTTCCACGAACAAGCCGTTGTTTTTGGAAATAAAACCATCTGCAAAGTTATTCCAAATCAGGTGGAACGAGTTCAACTGCTACTTCCTTTTTGCCAGAGCAACCTACCTACTGAGTAAACAAGAGAAGTAACACAGACACCCCCTGTGTACATGTCAGTGACTAATATTTGGGTTTCAGTTGTTAAGTAGCTGACTCAGAGAGAAAAAAGAGGCTTGGCTTAATTGACAAAGATAAAAAAGTATGACCACACAAAGAAAACAGAAAAAATGAGACCAGTGAATAACTGGATAAGATGAAGTTACATGTAACTGCTGTAGATTCAGTGAGCCAAGGTGTTATGACATCTTCAAAGCCATTAATTATGACATACTGTTTTTGATATTTGTTAACCCCATCTTGTTCCTAATCTCAGCTTCAGCTCATTATTAACGAGGAAATACAAGCCTGATGTCTATACTTCCTGCCCGGATGTGGCTCTAAAAAATGTAGTTTTTCTGTATCTTTATCTGTATTTATCTTTATCTAGATTAGTGTAAATAAATACTGAAGAGGCAAACAACTAGCCTGGCAATGTTGTCCCATAAAACTAAACCTACTCAGTGCATCAAATGTCATTTTGTAAAGAGTTTCTAAAGGTGTTTTAAGGGATAAATCAGTGAAATTTTAGATGTGGTAGTGAATAGATTTTTTGGATAGAGTCAGCTGGCAAGCAATTTCTATCCATGCACATTATAAAAAAACATCAATGCAAGAAGTTATTCAGTGGTTTAGTGAAACTTTTAAGTTTGAGGTGAGCTAAAAACCCTACCAATGACAGAGATGGTTTACCTGGGCAACCAGAGCCTGGACCGACCGCTATAGTGACCAGCCGTCCACAACAAAGAAATGCGTGATGTCGGGGTGTACACATGTCCAAGAATAAGAGGATTCTACAAAAGTATTATTTATTTATTACATAAATAACTAGTGAGTCTATGATGTCCCAGTGAATATTAAAGTAAAAGTTACATTTTAATAATGTTTTAAAATTACTGCGCAAATAAGTTCCATGGAGCTCTACACAGACAGCTGCTGAGTGGTAAGTCTGCCTTTGGAAACAGGGATGTGAAGTAAACTGGGACTGTTGTCCCAGGAGGGCCATACCAGTAAGCTTATACAAGTTCAATTTAATAAATTTGGGCAGAATTGAGTTCAGCTTAGTGGTGCAGCCCTCCACAGCAGTCCCAGGCTCTCATATGGCTCCTTGGAAACATTAATTCCCCACCCCCGTTCATCAGTCTAACTATTACAAACGTGAAGAGCTTATTTCTCCCTGCAACTGCATGGAAAATTTAAATCAAGAATTCTCAAATAGCAAAAGATAAATTTTTTTGTGTATATGTGCAGTTACCGGGAAATCTAAAGTACTTAAAGATTTTTATCACGAGACTAAATTCAGCATTTGCCAGTTTAAACTCACATATGCTGAAAACTGTTATTTTTAGAGACAGACTCTCAGCAGGGTTGAAGATATTTAAAGTAAAGACGTGATCAGTTCTTCACCTTGATAGCAGTAAATTGTTGACTGCATGAACACGCTATTGGAGCTGTAGCAATGTTCCATTACCACGCTAAATGCTGAGAAAACAATCTCACCATAAGATCTAGTTCTTCGTAACTGTTCTTCATCATCAGGGTTGCCCATTAATGCAACGTGTTAATTTTCCACTTCCATCTGCTGAAAAAGCCGGTGTGATTTACAATGTCAGAGCAGTTACTAATTTAACTGTGGAGTGACACTTTTTTTTAAACTTATCTTCTTTTCTAAGTCTTGCGAAGGAACTTTGAACCTTGTCTAACATGGCCAACAGCTTTCAAAAATGTGAAAAAGAACTCCAACAAAACCAAACAACAACTGAGCAAAACTCCATCTGCTGTTTTGGATTTATTGAAAGCTGCAGAAAAGCAAATAAATTCTGGGAGATTGTTTTCTCCACACTGCTGTTTCCTTGAATCAACATCAGTCAGGGTTTGAAAATAATTTGTTTTCCTTTTTTTTAACTCTCTGAGCCACAGGACATAAAAAGTGCTATTTTCCGCACCTTAACACCGACTGAGTCCCATAAAATCTAAAAAGACAAATAAGTAAGCTGTGCCTATGTTTGACCTGAAGTCTGAGGTCCTGCTGAAGAATATTTTAGGTTATTGTTCACCAAGATAAGTGCGCTGCTTTTGCTCCCCCCTTTTCTCCTTGTCTACTGAGTAACTTCTAATGCAAACAAAACCCCATGTTTCCATAGCAACACAGGACAAGCGGCCTTCGAGCATGTGGCCAGTCTGGTTTGATCCTCAGGAGGCCAAAAGCTTAAATTTTCACTTGCTTTGCTTTACTTTGCTGTCATGACCTTCAGGCCTGGAAATGTAGTTGGTGTAATGTACACAGTTCTGCTGCAGGTTGAAACTAAACACCTTAACGGGTGAATGTAGGGTTCACTTACAGCAGTGGGAGGAGCTTGTGGTCTGCTGGTCATCCCCCAGGAAACACTTCATTTGGGGCATTTTGCTGAAGTTTTATACACCAGTTAGGACCTTTTACATGTTTATGGTGGAAAGGCTTCTTTTTGTTTGTTTCTTTCTTTAAGAAAAATAAAAATCAGGCGTGAAGCTCTCTGGCATTCTGTACCATTGTCATGTAATTATTCTCAGCTTTTCTATTTAATATTGTCCCTCCCGAGTTAGCACACGTGTGGGTATGATTAACTCTTTGGTCCCTGTGAGAGCTGAGGCTTCTGTCCGATATCAGTTTTATTTTGTTTGAGCAGCAGCCTGTTTCAATATGCACGTAGAGCCAAACCTGCTGTCATTTCTAAACACCTGGACTTTATAGCTCAAATACGATTTTGCAGGATTTGTGTCCATGCTCGAAACTCTCTGCAGTTGCAAATGCTTTGGATGATTTTTATAAATCATTTACATTTCAACTGGCTTTAAATCTAAGGAGGACAGGCAACATTATCTTAAGATTAGTCAGCAACCTAGCAAAAACACTTCTGAACAAAGAGAAAAAACTATTGCATAACTTACTCTACTAACTACATTTTCCACAAAAGGTTCAGTAATAGCGCTTCCACCACCACATTATTTATTATATTTTATTAAGATGCCATGGTACACACCCTACAATGTTTCCTGTAACCCAAATATCATGTATACAGTGCATGTAGTGTTCTTTTCTTGTATATTGTTTTATTTACTTTTGCACCTTTGTAATCATAATTCTTAATTTTACTGGGGGACAAATGTGTGCGTGTCACCTCAACCCTGCCTTCAGATCTACAGTTATACTTAACAATACCAAAACCACATTAAATGTTCATAATGGCATCCTACATGTTCATTTGAAAGAGTCAATATTAGTATGTACATAAGCCTGCTAATTAATTTTAATATCTAATTACCAATTCAATTTTATTTAAATTTATACAGCAAAGCATTTTAGGCAAAATGAAGAGACAGGAACACCAAATTTGGCGCTGTATAAATAAAACTGAATTGAATTGAACACTAATACAATACCTCCTTTTCCAAAAATCTGCTCAAACTGATTTCACTGATTAGTTTCTTTGAGCTATCGTTGGATGGATTGAGGCCTGCACACATGCTGAAAAAGGCCTCTAGTTTTGGTTTGGTAGATTTGGTTTCCTGGGAAGTTTGTTAACGTTTATCAGACAGAGAAACATCCCTTCACTGTCAAGATCAATACTGCAATAACGAGTGTCCATTAGAAGCAAAACTTCCAGGGAAAAATGATTTTTAAAACCTCATTTTGGTGAGAGCTCTTTTCAGAAACACAAAAACTTGGTGGTGATGTGCTGCTCTCGCTCCTCGTGCATGCAGTAATTTGTCCTACAGCAGGATGCATGATGGTTTACAGTGTCTGGATGGTGACCACTGGTTGCACACTACTTATTATGAGGCACAGTTAGATACTTTTAGTGCACTATTTAGGGTATAATGATACTTGGTGAATATCTGAAGATACACCCACGTTTGCTAACACCTTAGGCCAATTAACCAATTGACTAACATGTCTTTGGACTTTGGCAGAAATCTGGGGAACCTGGAAAAATCTCAATACAGACCAGCAGGTTCACACCCAGATCACTGATGCAGTCAGGCGGCAGCACAAACCACCGTGCTACCCCTTTGTAAGAGTTACTATGAGTCACATTTGCATCTCATTGCCTGTAGGCCTTTTTCACAACAGATTATTTGTCTTGTCAAAGCAGGAAAAGCACAGGTATGGATTTCACTACACCAACAATGACCCCAGCTTCATTAAGTGTTTCAGTAAACTGGTCCAGTGAGCCAGCATTCACAGTGCTGAGGCTCTCCTTAAGCAGAAGACAGGAGTCATTAATGTGATGAATTCACTTGTGGCTGCGTGCTGATAAATTAAAATGTTTGGTGTGAAAACACTGTGGAAGGAGTAGCCAACACACGCCTGCATGCTTTGGTTACAATAAAGCCCCCTTTGTCCTGTGAAGTGTTTAAAGATTAAAGTCTTTATCATACCGACAGAGTTTTTGTGGCAAAGCTGTGTCGTGATTTTTAAGATTCTTTTTCGGTTGTTCTGATTTTATCTGGGAATATGGACACAGAGCGTTAGGACATACACCACAATGCTCTATAATCCACAATAATACCATTTGCTGGGTGAGTCTGTGTGTGATCCCAGTGCCTTTGGAGGCAAATGTAGACCTGAGGTAGGGGGTCGGTGTGTGGACAATGAATAGTTGCTGTAGCATCTAAATAAATAAAAAGCCTGCTATTATGACTTGTCCTGCCTATTATACTGAAGTACAAGGTGAAGTATATTTTGCACTGTAGTGTTCTGCAGTCGCGTCCATCTGGCCACAAAAAGCGTGGGCGTCTGCAGGGCTTCGTGTTCACTAGCTGATTCGGACTCTCACATTCATGGAAGTGGAAACTCACACTAGCATGACAGTACGTTTCAGACTGGGTTTTTTTTTTCTTTTTTTGGATATGATGTCACAGAGAGTGGGTTGCTCTTTCTGGCTGTGGATGCAGGAGACCCACTGTGCTGTTCCACCCTCCTCCGAGAGGGGAGACGTTCAGAAAAAAATGTATTAAAGCTAAAACTGAGGGGCTGATCCAAGGCCCAAGCATGACTCATGCAAAGCTACTTTAATTCCAAGAATAAAGATGAGCTCATTAAGAGAAATTCAGCACCTTAAGCAGCAGGATATTAGTTTTTCCATTAATTGGGAGTCTGTGAAAGTAGACGGTATCAAAAGTTGGAATAAATGAAGTCAGTGTGTATGGAAATGACTTAAGCAAAAAAAAAGAGAAAAAGTTCTCTGCCCATAGCAACAGCCCCAACTTCCTGAATGTAAATTTTCAATGTAAATTTGAATCCACAGACTGTATATAAAAGATGGCTACAGGCATGGTGAGGTCACCCACTGGTTTTCCATTCTGCTTTTCCAAGCTTCTACATTAGCGCTTTGGTCTGGCTGTTAGTTGTCTTCATTATTATTAATATTATTATTATAGCCCCGGTTGTGTCCACTTGGTTGAAACGTGCTGGTCCTTAAATGCTACCATGTGGAAAAGCACGATAGAGCAAATACTTCCTCTGAATTCTAAATAAAATTATTAAAATGTGCTATCAAAGCTAAAGCGGGTGATTTTTTTAATAACAGAAAATAATTTGTTTACAGTGAAGATTTACTAACGTGACATCTGCAGACTGGCTCTTGTTGACACTCTAGTTTGACAAGCAGGAATGAAAGTTCACATCCTGATTTAAACAATGGCCCCTATTATGCATGTCCGCCCACAGAAACAATATGCTGAAATGATGATATCACTACAGTACTGCTCGGCTTTGTTGTATTTCACCTGGAGCAAATATTTCAAACAGCTGACTGAGCTGCATCCAGAGACCTACTGTACGTGCACACTGTCGTGCATCACTGTGTACCGTTTATTACTGATCTGTGGCATTCTGTTGACACACAATCATGCATACTCCTCTGCTCTTGTTCCTGGAAACTGCCAAGTTAATCATAAACAAGGAAGTATAATTAGAGTCCAACTGGACATTACTGTGTGATACCTTTCTGACACTTTGGGAATATGCCTGGTGATTGACTAAAGCGTGCAGAAGGATATTTACTCACCCTTAAAGACAAAGTTGTAAGCCTCATCTGACCCCATGTTTTGTCCATTCAGTGTTGCCTCCTCCCAGTTTACAGCAGTCTGATCACAGGATGTAAGATGACACTGAGCAGAGACCAAAATCAGCTTGACTTCAGGGAAGAAACTGGCAGCAAAAAAGGTTTTAACACGAGTGGCAGTCAACAGCTTTCCTGACCTTCACATCCTTCCCCTCCCGTGTGAGTTAAGAGAAGGCTGACTTGTTTAAACAGGACATGTGGAGCGTATCCAGGTCGTTCTCCTGCAGCAGGCGGGGCCTGAGTCAGGAAAAGGCAGAGCAGCAGTGGAGGTGTGTCCAAATAATGGAGTCACTGCAGGGCAGGTTGGACAGGTGGGGCCAGTGGCAGGTACAGCAGAGGCGGACTCTCAAACGCCTCCTGGTGGAGGAGACGGCTCCAGGAAGCGAAACTGCCCTGAAACAGAGCTCACATGCTCCTTCAAAAAACCTTACCCTGCATCACCACACCTGTCACTGTACATCCTGTCCGGTCAAGCTCCTGGACAATAACAGACCAAAGTGCAGACAACAAACAGACTTTCTTTAAGTTAAAAACGAGTTTCTAAGATCAGTGTAAAAGGTTGGGCTCAGTTTTAGCTTTCAGTTTTCATCACAAATGTGTTTCTGAGAGGACAAATCAACGCACAGCTGCTTGTAGATAATGAGAAGTAATTAGTATTGAACACAACATCATCAACTCATTACTAAAAGAAATGTAATAGCCCAATATCACTCAGTATTTTCCTTAAATGGTACTTAATAGAAAAACAAAATACCGTACTTAAAGAAATGATGATACTCAGCCTGCGTATGCAGTAAAACGTCTTCCTCATTAAAGAGTTTTGTCTCCTTCGAGCAGCAAATAAATCAGTCGTCTGTTGAGAGTGATAACAGTAAATGGGAGGACGATGTGACTGCTGAGAGCACAGATATGATACCAGTGTATACAATTAAAATATTAAAATAATTGTAGGTCGCTAGAAAATAGTCACACGCAGTAAAAGAAACAAATGAAATCCCGATGTGTAAAAACCTGTTTAAAATGTATATTTAAAGAAAACAGATGGAGCCAAACAAAATAAGAGTATTAAACACATTCAAATTAAAGGGTTCAATAAGAAGTTAAAGTTGCTGAATGAACAGCTGTTTCTATGCGCTTCCATGAAAATACGCTGCCTGTGGCCTCACAGCACCGTGACCCTGAACTGCGTAAAACGATAGAGAGATACTGACAGCAGCCTGAGTAACGTGTCAGTGCTGCTGAGATTATTGGCACTTTATGGTACTTTAGTGTTTTCCTGAGTCACTTTACTTAAAGGTTTAATGTCTTACTTTTGTACTTCTGTAATTATCTCACTGCTTTTGTTTATTTCTGTTTGCGTGGTGTTTTGGACTCTGTGTTCTGAAAGCAAGCACTTCTTTGTGCATCAGCAAGCTTTATTAAAATGTTCTGTTCTTCTGCATTTGGTTCTTTTTAAAATATCTGATGATTCAGACGAACTGGAACGCCTTAAAAATGAAAATATAAGTTGAACAAATGTCATTCTTTCAGCAACATTTCAGTGTGATTTGTCATGTTTCAGTATCTGTGCATAAAGAACAAAAGCAGCCATTTACCCAGCGACTGACTGCTGGAACAATAAAGTAGTGAAACTTATGCTTTCTGGATTCCTGTCGTAGATGCAAGCTTGCTACGTTACCCTTCCTGCCCCACGTTTCCATCATGTTTTCTTCTGTGGTGCCAGGAAATGAAGCAAGGCAGGGCGAGCCCCCGGCTCGTCAACGCTGCCTCTAAGAATTAGACATTAAAACTAATTCCAGGGATTCTGGGTCAAAATTTTAAAATGCATGTTCAGTTTTTTTCTTTTGGCATGTTATTTCCAGGTCGTGACAACATTTTTATTTTCTAAAGCCCTCTGTACATCACACTGTTAGTTTTAATATACATCTACACCTCCATCATTCCTCTCGGTCACGTCAGCGTAGAGAACAAAGATTGTGCAAATTTGAATGTACATTTCTTTTATTTAACACCTCTGAAATAATACAATCATTCTTAACTGCAGCTCAAGAAAGTTCAAAGTTTCCACACATATTTCTCTTTTCATGAGATTTGAGCTCCTGACAAGTTTCAAAATGCTCAAATTTCTGTGTAGCCTTGATCAGCATGCCTGAGCGAAAGCTGCAAATGAACAACTCGACTGTGGGAACGTTTGATAATGGAATCATTTCAGCAGACAAATTTAGCCAAATTTTGAAGGGAACGTATTCACAAGCGAGCGGAAAGAGTTACGCACCATACAAGCTGGTAATTTTTTAGTACAAACACACATAGATACATATATACACACGCACACACACAAAAGCTTGCCCGTTCATTGACATATATGCATTATGCATTTAGTGAACAAGCAGAGTGGCACAGTAGTCCATGAATGGATCACATGGATCACATGACATAAGCATCCAGAAGAGCGTGAGTCACATCTCGACTACGACGCTGCCACTTGAGTTAAAGGTTCCTCCAGATACTGGACCAGAGCTTCTGCCTACAATCACAACACACACAGCACAGTTATGTTTGGAATAAATACATATCTTTTCAGCATAACAAAGTATTATTATAAATAATCAATATAAATTCTAATTGCATAACAACCTTCTGATGTGAACAGGACAACCTGTATTTCGTTGTGACATGATATTTGACTCAATACATTAAATTTTAATTTTGATCAACATAAATGTTAAATGATGAGCGGGTGACATGTTTTATGATGCTTATAAATGTTAATCATTATCATTGAGAATGTGATTGAGACTAAATTTTAAATGTCTCTTGTGACATGTCATGAACTTGCAAGAAAATTTTGCTTTCTTGGAAGAAGAAAATTTAGTGATGTAGTATTTATTAATTAATTAATTTTTATAAATCAGCTTGGTTGAATCTATCCACAATGGAAAACAAATGGAACAGAAAGCCTTGCCTTGTTCAGACATCTGTTATCTGTTACCCGGACGTCCTGAATACAACACGAGATTAGTTAGCCTCCGGAGGCTGTGTCAGCAGATTAGCTGACTGGGAAAAGTGGCTAAAGTTCTGACTAAGAAAAATTGGAAGCACATTCAAAAAGATGGACATAGTCTTAAAAAAACAAAAACAAAGCTCAGTCATACTGAACTCATTATAAGAGGCACTAGTTCACTGTTACCTCTGAGTCAGACTTTTGTTAAACTAAAAGCATGTTTTGCCAAATTACATCAAACTGCTGAACTTCCTTCATTAGCAGAAATCCTCTGCCTCCGTAAAAGAACTCTGAAGTAAAGCGGAGGTAAAATTAAAAACACAAAAAGCTAAAAATAAATAAAAATCCTTGTTGTTTCATGTATTTATGTACAAACAAATAATGAGCCACACTTTACCCTCAGCTGTTTCTATATTAAATCCATTCTCAGCTGGTCTGGAGGCTCAAAATAAGAGTTTTTATTCATTATTTTGTCTTTGCATGCGAGAGCTTCTATATGATTTAAAGAGACATAAAAGTACTGCGATCATTCATGTTCAGTCACAGGTACTGACAATAGCAGAAGAGTAATAAGCAGCTACTGAAAGAAGCTGCTTATTACTATTACAATGTTTACGCTGATTTAAGAAGATTTCTTTTAAACTTTACAGTAAACTGAATTTAAACCTGCCAGTCGGAAAAAATAAAAGTATTTAGTGACATCTCACAGGCTTTAGAAAAGCATGACAGGCAATAATTGCCAGTTACAGAATCAGTATATTAAACTGTTGATTCAATGCGTCAAAGACACCGGCCGGCTGCCAAATTCAATATGCTACAGATGTTAAGGTTTCTATTTTTTCTGTCCATTTAGATTTGACTAGAACACTTAGTCTGCGCGTAAAGTCCACTTAAAATAGTAAAACAACATGCTGGGAAATCAGTTATTGTCTCAGATGCTTAATAATATAATTAACGACTTATGGATTTAATAAATATTAATATTAATTAATTACATTTCTGATTTTTTTTAACTTAAAAAAAACAACTCACAAATTGGCAACAAAGAGAACTTTTACTTTATATGAGTAAATTTCCAGTACTTTCAAACCTGGCCCTAAATCATTAATAGAAACAGTAACAGTTGTTGATGATCCACATTCAGGATATGAAACATTATCTCATGAAAAGGCGGAGTTTAACCTCTAACCTTGGCTTTAAGCATCCCGAAGCCCACCGTTTCTTTGGCGTACATGCACAGCAGCAGGTTGGCGACACGAGTAATGGCCACTCTTCCCTCCTGAGAACGACAATGTTAAAGGGAAGAAGACCACAGTATCTCAGTTTATTACTTAATGATCGCTCCACTTTTTCTCACATCACACAAATCTTTCACATATACCTGGAAAAAAAAGTAATAAAAGATGATGGAACAGCATGTCTCACCATACAATCCATGAGAATGAATTTGAGTTTGTCTTCGTTAAAGGCTTGATGGCCGTTCTTGTCATAAGCTGCCCAGATGTTGCTGGCGATAGCAGCTGTCACTCGAGCGTCGGTGTCCCCGTACCCAGAGTACGCCAGCAGTGAGCCTTCATTATTCAGTAAGCTGATGAGAAACCACATAACCAGCAGATTAATATTAAATTAATATAATAACTTTCAGAGCACAAAGTTACCAACTAAACAGAATATATAATCTAAGGTGTATACTACACGAAAATGTATTTTATTTGTATAGGATTTCTTACTACACCATTTTACTAGGCAAGTCTGTTTAAGTAGTTTAGGACTACTTTGAAAGTTAGGACAAAAACACCATATGTACAGTGGTCCCAGTGGTAACGGAGCAGATCCCAGGAACAACAACGGAGATCTCTGTCCAGAGGAGCACAGTCCTCGGGGCAGCAAAGATACTGTGCAGGACCCTAAAAGCTCCCAGGCCTCCCAGGGTAGAGGTCTGGGAGCTTGAAGGACCCCTGCAGTGGCAAGAGTTTTTTTTTTAAATTATTATTATCCCCATTAAAAGCGTATATAAATGGTGTCATATACCAACTAATGACAGAAATAGTGATGACTACTTGATTCTATAGGTGTGATTTCTTTTTCGTTTTCAAAGAGGAATTTTGGTGACACCTACTCAGGTAAACACAACTGATCAACATATAGTCTCCGTCTGTATTATCTTACACAAAAAAATCGTTTTAGTACATATCTGATGCCCTTTTTCCTCTTAGTGGAAAATATCATTACATAAACGGTTATTTTAGTTTGTAACTGTGTATTATTTTGATATAAAATTAGGACAACATTGTCAAATTTACAAAACTAAGTAGGTAAACAAACAACTGTTTATTTTATGCTTAAGGAAATTAAACCCCTGTGGGGGAAAATGCCTGACATGAACCCTTATCAGTTATTTGGGACATTATACTGAGACGGAGATGATGATCAGATACACTGACTATATAATAAAGTACCCTGAAGTTTGCGTTGAGCACTTTCAAACAGACTGTGCTGGTCGTGAAACATTAGAAGCTCCTTTATGCAGGATGCACACTGTTTCATATAATTACGTTTTAGTCGCCCCGCAGGGGTTATATTCAGTTTTATCGAATATTCAGAAGACTTATCATGTGTATTGCCTTTAAATTTATATGTAATCGTCAAAAAATGCACCGCTGAAACTCCAGCAGCAGTTAGCATGTGGCTAGCTTGCGGCTAGCTCGCCGTACTCACAGAGTGCTCTGGACTCCGTTTGTGTTCGCCTGGCTGAGAACCTGCGTCAGCGCCTTCGGCCGTAACATGGCTGTGCACCCTCTGATATAAGAGATCGAATATAATAACACTTATTGAATTTACGGGACGCGACGAAGAGCTTTAAAGTGCCCAAACTGCTCAGAAACACACAACCAAGTCAGCTGATTCGGTTTTCATTTCCGGGTCCGATCGCAATGCATCACGGGAAATGTAGGTATTTCAAAACCTTATTTCACCCCTAAATTCTTTTATAAATACCACACACAGACCACAACGCATGCGTCAGGGTCAGTGAAGGTTAAAAAAAGACCAGGGAAAAAGGGAGTGAGTGGATGGACGTCGTGAGGGAGCAAAATCACTAAGAAAATTATTTTTTCATTTTTTTAATACAATTTTTTAAAACACCTTTTAAACAAAATATCAAATATTCTGATAAATATAAATATCATAAAATCAGATTTTAGATCAGATGCAAATTTGTGAAAAAACACATGGAAAATTGTGTTGTTTTTTTTTTATTTGATGAGCTTTGCAATCTGTCCAAGGGTATCCTGTCATTCGCCCCATGAACCGTCCCCCCGACACTAGACTGAATACCTCAATTCAATTTTCAAAGAAAACAAAATTAGAAGACCATCAATAGTCCTGTCCAGTAATATCCTTTATGCTGTCTTTGACCCTCATAAATGTGTATGTGTTTATGGCGTTTTAACCGTTTTTTCAGTGTCCTGTTACACACTTGTAAAATATGCATTTTTTTTTTTTACCATGCTTGCTATCCCATGTTTACCAACATTACAATATTAAAGAGACCCTTAATTTGCCTATTTATTACTCACTTTGACATGTAGAGCCTTGATTCTAACAATTTCATATCTAACACTGATAAGATTACAAAGATCGTGGTATATACATAACATTTTTCTTTTCCTGATTTAAATAATAATACACATTAGAGGTCCAGCTGGTACCTGCTCCTTGAATCTGTATGACTTGGCTTGCATCCACCAATAGTCTTGGGTTGGTCAACATCAACAGTGCTCTCAGAATCAGTGTCTGCTAAAAGTTTGGATTTCTGCATCTTCATGGAAAATTACAAACACTGGGATCAATCTGAATGTCATTAGTAACACACTATTTCTCTTCTTAGAGGACAGGAACCGGTGAGGTATTCTTGGGTGTTCCTGTCACAGTAGTGACCTTCTACACCTGATCTGAAGAACAAAGAAAGCCTGCCCATGTTCTGCTACTACACATTTTACCTAATCAAGTTGTTCTTGGGTTCATTTTCCTATCAACAGAACAAAGAAAGGAAGACTAAACTGAAAGAATAAACAGTCGAGTCCAGTCAGGACAACTTTCCTGCAACATCAACTCTAAATCAAGGCCAACCTAACGAGTCTGCCAGACTACAGCAACATTTACCATAAGGTCTTCATTTTATTGGCACAAGTTCTCTCTGAAACCTGTAAGAGCTGACATTTATTGTATTTTTCTTCTCTGCCCAAATAGCTACGACATCATTTTCACCCTGATCTTCAACATTCTTGTTTTTTTTCCTGTTAGAATTTTGTTTTTGTTATGGGCAGTTTCCTCTGTATATTCTCACAGGAGATACTGATTTTAGTCATTCAATCGTACTGAATAAACATGTCTTTAAAACAACATGCTTTGAACTGCCAGATATCTATTTAAAGATCATTCAAGCAGCTGAGACCATATAGAGGGACTCACTTACAGTGCAAAAGGTCAGTAAATAGTTCTATATTTTCAAAGCGTGGGTGATGATTATCAACAGATCTGCTCAGTAAGCTCGGTCAACAGCGCTACACCCAGTCAGTGATAAGTTTAGTCATCAGCCACCTCCCTCTCTGAACAACAGACTTGGTATCGCTTTTGATTAAACTTTGCAAACACTACCTTCACTGGAGTTACTCAAATCCTCGATCTGCACTAAAATGCCCTGTAATCTTATCAGTTTTAACCCTGTTTTTATGAAGAGAACAATCTGTTCAGATGACTGCTTGGATTTTAGGGAACACCTTCTCAAACATCACAATCTGAACAAACATTTAAAGACCTATCGAGATCAGTCAATCTGTGGCATACACCTAGAATTTTTCTGATAACTGAACCATATAAGTCTCAGGTTTTTGCTGCTCTGGATGTTGGCTGTGAAATTTCCCTGGCTACAAGGTACAGTTGAAACCTGTAACATAACTGCAATCTTTCAGTTATCTTGCACAATTAATTTGGTTGCATAGGTATTTTTTATTTAAAAAATGGGATGTTAACATAAAAAATGCATAACTTATTCTTGTATTTTCTGCAATTTTCCAGTTGGCTCACATTTCTTCAAGATGAGTGCTGGTGACAAGCGTCTTCTTTTTCATTGTGTTCTTCTGTCTGCCATGTAGGTATCATATGTATCATAAAAACAGGAATACATTATTTTTAACTTGCATTGGCTTTATTGTAACTTCAACAAATCTTCAAAATCTTCAGGGTTTCATGCCATGGCAACAATCCTTTCTTCAATGATAATAAAAACCTCATACTTCCGGCGTCCTACAATATTCCGTGGATGGCTGGCATTGAGGATTTCCGCCCCCTGTCTCTTATCACCATCCCCGGCAGTCACAGCAGCATGGCTCGGCATGGAGGCCCTGAGTCAGAATACCAGGTCCTGTCTCTGAGTGACCAGCTCAGAGCTGGGATTCGTTTCCTGGATCTCAAAGTGTTGGAACTGGAAGGCACCCTCTACGTCATGCATGGGGTGATATATGAGCGCAGCACATTCAGAGATGTTCTGGACACTGTTAAAGCTTTCTTGTCTGAGTTTAACAGTGAGGCTGTGCTCATTAGAGTGGTGCCAGCGATTTTGAACAAGAATAAGGTAAATGAAATGGTGCAGAATCTGATTAGCAATGACCAGCACGTGTGGGTGACCTCTGGCATGCCGAATATAGGCCAGGTGAGGGGGAAATTGGTCTTTTTGCAGAAAAGCACCTTCACACTAGGAATTCCCCTCACAGAGATGGATGAGAATAGCAGCAACAAGGTTAGCAGAGTTAAAGAAGAGGACAACAAACTAATCAAACAGCTGGCCCAAGCCACTGAGGCTTGTGGGGGTGATAACGTTGTTTTGACTTACACAAGTGGCACTGGCTTTGGGACTTTCCTAGGAATGTTTCTGACCCCAAAAAGAGTGGCAGAAAAGGTGAACCCATGGCTCAATCAGTACCTCAGGCAGTTTTATCCCAATCATCCCAGACCATGCTTTGGGATTATTGCCATGGACTTCCCTGGCTTTGACCTCATTCAAACTGTTATCAATTTGAACTGGTGGTAGAGGTTAAGTAGCTTTAACTCCTAATCAAAAGATCGAGAGCTAAAATGACATGCATTACTATGAAATTGTTCCTATGACATTTCTGTCATTCTTCACTGTAAGGCAGTGTTTCCTGAACAGCACAACAACCTCTGATGTTAACTTTGATGAAAGTGAAATCAATAAATCAATCAATCTTATTTTGTTGCCTGTTTTTCAGTGAAGCCTGTTTCAGGCTGTTTCATCTCAGTGACAGTTGAATATGGTTTAATCTGATTTTTATAGTAGGTAAAAGCAACACTATAAATGTAAAGAAAAGTGCATAGTTCAAAAATCAGTAAAGGTATCTGCAAACTATTGTATATACAAGGATCAAAAGTGCAAAAATACATACACACACACACACACACACACACACACACACACACACACACACACACACACACACACACACACACACACACACACACACACATATATATATATATATAAGCCCCACACACCTACTGTTTAAATCTTTACACCAGCTCAAAGTACAAATTTGTAGATTTTCTGCCTGAATAAACTGAGGGGCTGCACAAAGGTTCATAAGATAAATGAACTTACTTTGCAGAGTCCCCAAACTAAAAAGAAGTTGGAAGTGAGCTTAATCGCTCTTCTTTAAAAGCATAGGAGAACGAGGTGTAGAATAAAGTACTGTTTGTTGTTCATTTAGTGCTCCCTCTGCAGATTATGGTTGGGCTTCTCAGTATTGGACTTGGAGTTATCCACTCATGTGCCGAATCAGGGTTTTTGTGGCAAATTGGTTGCACAGGCTTCACATTTTGATCAGGATCATTAGTAAGCAAGCTAACACTTAATTGGGGATATTATTAAAAAGAATTTCAGAAGCACTTTTACCATAAACATACAGTCCTTTAACAATGACACACAAAAATACAAACTTTTGATACAGTAGGGAATTTTTGGGGTTCAGCATCGTACTCTACCTCTGTAAGTACCTCCTAATGACCCTATTGGGTCAGCTTAAGCAGCTTAAGCAGACGTAAATGACATATTTTACTTTTAATTTAGTGTTTGAGTGAAAGAAAGGAACAAGATGAGGAAAAGGAAAAGCTTGAATTAAAGTTGCAAATTATTTTGATAATTGGAAATTAAACAAAAATATTACTAAAGTGTTCAGTGTGAGTTTTTCAATCAACTGTACAACATATATCCATTACATAAATTAGTTTCATAATTTTTTTCTTTTTTTTTTTGAACATTTTAATTGTAATTTTTACTTTGGGGGGGGGGGGGGGGGGGGGGGTTCTTCATGAAACTTCATGCAAAGTTATCTTCATATACGAAAGGGAAACTAATGTAGTCTTTTATTTTATTATAGACGTTCACAAAAATAACAAAACCTTATAAACATCGTCTAGGAAACGGAAACAGTTACATTTATCACAGCTAATAAAACCAAAGAAAAATTCTACCTAAATGCTCAAATCTGCTTTAAATTTCTCAGAGATATTTTATTTAGGTTCTGATCAGCAACTGAGCAGAGTTCACTCCACTCCTGCCTGAGTGCAGGTCACGCTGTCCTTCATATCAGTGTGAAATAAAAGAACAAGAGAAGGTCGTTTTATACACATGCATAGAACAGATTGAGTGTCTGATTCAGATCTGGTGACGGGTGTTACCGTAAGCTCTTAATTTTTGGAAATCAAAGCTCTCCAGCAGAGAAGAAACGAGGTAGAAAGTAGACACTGTCATTGCTGTGTCCCTGACATGGTCCTAGTTTTACCCAGGTTACCACAACCCAGCTGAGATTCTGTAGCATAACCTGAAGCGAGATCTTCAATCGAGACAGAATGAAAATACTGATGAGGTGAACCATCTTTTTTTATAAAACAATGGCCCAACATATATTTTCATTGTGCAACTCTCATAATTAACAGGAAATATCTGGCAGAGGATGTTGCTGCATAAATTCAAGGTATCAGCCTGAAAAGTTCAACAATAACAGAGTGTTGTGAGTTTAATCAGACTGAGTTCAAACACATTTAAGAATAATCAATATCAATCAATCAATCAATGTATTCAACTTTTTTTGAGTTGAATAAAACTGTAATATTTCTTTCCACCAGAGAGCGCTGCTGTTTTTCTTTTCAGCATCCTAAATTTAATGGGGCACTAAAATATTTTTAAAGTTATTATGTGACATTTAATACGGAGATTATAGTTTTCAAATACTGATAGTTGTCAAAAGGAATCTTGCACTTTAGCCTCTAAGCTGTCATCTAATCTCACACCAAATATGCCCATTTTATAATTAAAAGTATTGTAAAACGAATAAAAACTAGTAAAAAATAAAGACTAAATGCATTATGCCATGATATTTATTATGTTTATTTTTCTTTGTGTTTAGCTGAATGTTCAGTTGAACTTGATAAAGTTTCTGTATGACTCCCACAGAGGAGGAAACTTCAGGTAACAGGTTTGGCCTGTTAAGCTCCTTCCTCACTGTGTTTCTGTTTTGTTTCTACTTTAACAGCTAAGTGTTCATATTTACTTTGGGTTACAATGCAAATCAATTAAATAGCAGGCAATCTAAATTACACACATCCCTTCTTGTTGTTCTTTATATCTAAAGGAGTCTGCACTTTGACCGATAACTGAAAATCTTAATTCTAATTTAGTAGATTTTTGTTTGTAAAGTGACGCAGCGAATCAAAATCTACACTTTATTGCCAAAAGTTGTCACGTCTGCTGTGGCAGAGGCATGGAGAGCAGATTGCAGCATGCACTGAAGATGGACTGGAACTGAGAGTGAGCCTTTATTACGGCGGAGCAGAATACAAACAAAAGCAAAAGGGGACAGAGACCAAACAAGCCAAACCTAAACTGGGAGAAACCTGAAAAAACAACAACAAAGAAAATAAAAACCTGAGACATGGGACATGCAGTTGGTAATAAGCAGATGGATCAGCGATAAACAGACGAAGACACGGGGCTTAAATACACAGAGGGATGACGAGGGAATGAGACACAGGAGGAGAGCACAGACATAATGAGACAAAGGGGAAGCAAACCTCAAAACACTGAACACAAGATGATCAGAGTAAAACAGGAAAGGACAGAAAGTTAAAGTTTGTGCTGTGCTGACTTTCAAATTCAAATGATTATCACTGTCTTTCAGTTTCAGTCTCCAGGATCTCTATGCAAGATGTCTGCGCCCAAAGCTGCTGGGATCACTATGTTTACTTTCACCTCCAACTCCCAAAGTCCCTGCCGTCCTCTGTTCCAGATCCTCAAGAGCCCTTGCTACAGGCCATTGTTCTCCGCTGTGTCCAAGCACCTGAGGGGGCCCAGAGAGCTTCTGAGACAGTGTCGGGGGTGGGAAAACCTCAAACAGTCAAATTATTGTGTAAATTTTTTTACTTTTAAAACTTTGAGTGATTTAATGTTACGCTTTTTTGTTTTACTTTTGGTCTCTAATAGATATCACTTATATGGTCATTTCATACATACTGGCTGTAAGCACAGAAACTGCAGTCACCTGCAGGTCTTTATTCTAGCTTAAAGGGAGCTAAAATGGTTTGTTTTATACAGCAGATTAACCAAAGGACTGAATAAAGGCCAATAAGATAAACATTTTTTAGCCTGAACCATGACTCCTGCAACGCTACCCTAGTGGTGTCCCAACAAAGATGGAAGTAATAGGTCCACCTTAACAAACAGCATGGAAACATAAGAAAATAACATGCCATAAGAAGTATGCTTATGTTTGATGTTCATTCTGTACGTTTACTAATAGTAGTGCTCATTGTACTATTATGCCATGTATGACTGTTCAGTGACAATAAACAGTTATCTTACTTCCTGTTTCACAGGTTCTGCAGGTTAGGATTGGGCTGCTCAGTATTGGACTCGGCGTTATCTTTTCATGTACTAGTCTAAACTATCTTGGTTTCTCTAGCTTCCCATATTGGTCAGGAGCAATGGTAAGAAAGCTAATGTTTAATTAGTGTTTTATTTATTTCAGAAACTTTGTGTGACCATCAAACCAAACAGCATTTCCTTCCCAGACCCCTACAGCTTTTTGGGGCTGTTTTGTTAAATCACATCTGACTCCTCCTCTCATGCAGGAACATAGTACTGACAACATAAAGTGAGGACCATAAGAATGTGGACAGGCACAAAATCAGTAATGTTGCCTCTGTAATCAGTGAAGTGTAGACATTCAATTTTAACTCAAGGGCTGTAAAAATGTATTGTAATAACTTTTTAGAATTTACAGCTAGTTGTACAAATCACTCTCCATGTCTAGGTTCAGTTTGCAGTTTCAGATGTCATTAAAATCATTTAGATGTCGCTTTATCAAACAAAGGTCAACCTACCTGGCCAGTGTTTTCTTTCACATGCGAATCAGAGTCAATCACCTTTAACTGAGCTAAATCTTTTAGTTCTCAGGCAACATTAGAGACAAGTGGATAACAGAGAACATGGAAGATAATGCATTTACATAGTGTTATCAACTAGTTAAAATTCATATCATTTTACTATACACACACTTAATCACACACAATTAGGGCAGCAGTTGAGGTTCACCATCTGCCTCCATCGGTACCTCCTGGGGGCCATGTTGGTGCGCAAGTTGCTGTTTACTCAGTGAAAAATAAAGGAATTACTTGTATAGAGTATTTAAACGGAAGTATGTAACTTGATTAAATATTGATTTTTGTGTGTGTGTGTTTCTAGTTCATTGTGCTTGGCATCAAAGCCCTCTTGTTTGATAAGCACCCAACTGGGGTGAGTAATTCAGCTTTATTATATATACATATACTGAGCAAGCATAACATTTGTGTTTACAAAAGGTGACAGAAAGGTGTCAGAATGCACAGTGCATCACTGTTTGTTGCATATGGAGCTGCATGGCTGCACAGGTGGTCTGGTATGATGAATCTTTTTTCTTTTTTTTTACATCACATGGATGGCTGGGTGTGTGTGCTTACCTGGGGAACGCGTAGCACCAGGATTCACTATGGGAAGAAAGCAATGCTGGGGATGCAGTGTGATGCTTTGGCCATTGTTCTGTGTTGGGTCTTGCCATGCATGTGGATGATACTTTGACACAGACCACTTAACTAAGCATTCTTTCAGACCATGTACATGCTTTCATGGAGATGGTGCTCCCTGGTGGTTGTGGCCACTTTCAGCAGAATAAAGCACCCTGCCACAAAGGAAAAATGGTTGAGGGATGGTTTGGGGAGCACAAATGAGTTTGAGGTGTTGGCTTGGTCTCCAAATTCCCCAGATCTCAATCCAGTCGAGCGTCTGTGGGATTTGCTGGCCAAACAATTCCGATCTATGGAAGCCGCACCTCACAACTTACAGGACCTTAAGGGACCTGTGGCTAAAATGATGGTGCAAATATTACACCATCATCTTTTCTACATGATACATGTAGCAGTAGATATCTCCAAATATGCACCCACATTGTGTTGAACAGCGTTGAAGAAATTTCCTCCAGTGAACAGGAGTCACACAGTGACTTCCACTGTGGAGACAAACTGTTAAAGTTGAAGCATTTGTTGGCTTTTTAAGTTGTCTGAGTGTTAAATGCATATTTTGTTGTGCATAAAGTGACACAAGTCTTGTATTTTAGGTCATACTCAACATGATTTTGTATCTCATTTTTGTTTTTGTTTCTAATGTCTCTGTAAAGCACTTTGAATCACCTTGTTGTTTAATTGTGCTATACAAATAAACTTGCCTTGCCTTGCCTAGTTCACTGAGTTTTGAATGAATATGGACAGTGGACAACAAACAGTGACGTGTGTATCTCTACATGAAGTCTGTGTGGTCACTGCTCTTTGAGATTTGAGTGTGTCAGCACCTTGTCAGGAACTTAGCCCACATTATTTTTCTCTTTTAGAGCACTGATGACCCAGAGCTCCACAGACCAGTGCTGATAGAAGTATCTGCGCTGCCTGTGGTCTGAACATCTTGACTCTGTGTAATGTCACATCAGCGATCAACAAAAATTGTGACTGTACGGCCTCCAACTTCTGAGAGTTTTCTAAATGTTCCTAAAAATAATCATATTTAATTTTTTTAAAGAAGTCCCCTGTAACTGTTATATAATTCATTTTGCTTGTATTTTTGAAATTTTATTTTTAGAGAATTTTATATTAAACTTCAACATTAAGCTTTTTGTGTGAAAACAGGAACATGTCTGAAGATTACCGTTACTAACATTTTTAGGTGTCATGGTGTAGAATATCTGAATTATAGCACTGTGTATATTTACTCTGTTACTGACGAACTTAGACTTAGTTACTTTTTATTGTAATCAATTACTCGACCCGTTCAGTAAAGACATAAACACACAACAATGTTTGCCTGAGAATGTGAGATCAAACCTTTGCGACACTGTTGCTGTGACACAATTTGTCCACCAGGGAGCACTGTTCTCTTGTCACAATTGTAATGAGGTTGGAGGTTGAAGGCACACGGAGAGAGTTAAGGGGAGCGACCGCAGCAGCGGCGGAGCAGGTCCGGAGGCTGAACTGCTCTCCCAGCTGTCCAGAACTTTGTTTTTAATGGATTCTTGTGCTCCAGTTTGTTTTCCTCTTTTTTTGGGTTCATCTGCTAACCTCCCCTCTGTCTCCATGGTTCATGTTTTCAGATATTTCCAGGTTTCATTGTTTTAGTTTCTCAGTGTTTAGGGTTTTCTTAGTTCTCGTCCTGTTTGTGTTTTCGTTTATTTTATGTATTTTTTTTGGCCACAATAAAGGCTCACTTTTTGTCAAGTTCAGTCCTGCCTCTCGTGTGTCTGCTTCTTAGTCCACACTTCAACACACTGGCTACCCAGCCATGACAACAGCCGAGTTGTGGTCAGCTGTCCAGCACATCAAGTAATCCATATTACAGCATGAGTAGCACTCAGTTAGGTGAAGTGAAAAAACTTCAAACTTGCTGGGACCTGCCCTCATGTGGACCAGCACAGGAAAGGAACTGATTGTTTTATTTTTGGCAATTTTTGCACATTACACTTTATGTAGTCCCGTGTTGACTGTCTGTTATATGTGATTTGTAGCACCGTGGGGGATGGTGCTGACTTCACTGGAGTTTTTAAAATGTGTTACATTAAATAGAAAGTTTCTATTATCTAGCTTTGCTGATATAAATGTGGTGAAAATTATTGAGAGAGAGAGAGAGAGAGAAAGAGATTTTAATTTAAAAACTGAAGGAGCAAGGAGAAACAATTCAGCAAAAATGAATGATTAAATAAATAATCATGACAACTTTATGTGAGGCAGAGGCAGGAAGTGGACTCAAACTCATGACTCAAACACGAAAAAGTAACTTAGGTCGGCAGGTTTATTGGTGGGGAAACTCCTTCATAAAAATAAACTCGCAGAAAAACAAACCAAAAAACCTTGAGAATAAATAAGAACAGAACACTGGAAACTAAAATTAAATCTCCAGGAAACTAGAAACATAGGACTGAAACCGGAAACACGGAGAGACTTGCACACACAAGGAGGTACAACAGGACAAAAGGCAAAGGAAAACACAGGGTTTAAATATACAAGGGAATAATGAGGGAATGGGGAACCAGAAGGAAGCACATCTGGGATTAATTAGACATAACAAGACAAGGGGAAACAAAACTAGCCAATTGCAGTTTTCAAGAATGGCCACTACTAAGTTTTAATATTACTCTTATTATTTTGTGACCCAGAAAGAGTAAACGTTTAACATATTTTCAGGCGAGGATGTAGCTGTGTGAACTTCAAATATCTGCTCGATTTATCAAGACATCACATATTTGCACAAGTGCTTCGACGTTTTCGGAGACATCTGTTACCCACCAGCTCGATAGCTAGTCGGGAGCTCGAGGGTCACTAGAGCCGCCGAGAACGGCACAACTCCCGGCACATCATTTTCACATCACCGCAGTCTTTCGCTACTCAGGTTAAACATAATATATAAGTTACTTAGACAACCTAAAAATGTAATTTTTTGGCTTTTTTCAGTGTTTTATTTGTTCGTGAGTAAATCGGTTTGGCTGAGATTAAGGTTATTAGATTAGATAAAATAAAACTTTATTAATCCCCCTCCTCCTTGGTTTTCACACAGCTGACTAAACGTCAAACAGAAAACTGATTAAACAGAAGTGTGAGATGGTCGGGAATTTACACCAGTGTCCTGTTATATTTTAGATAGCAAGAAGCAGACGGCCGAGTTTATTAAACTCCACCGAGACAGCGGTGACGTAAATCTGAAGGCTAGACGGTCCAATTTCACAGCCGTTTACTTCCGGCCTACCCGACTTTCTGAGGACCCGGCCCACGAAGACTGCGAAGGACGGGTCCTCAGGAGGATGCAGCCCATGAATTTGGACACCCCTCTAGACACACTGACATTGGACATGGGACTGTCAAAGTAAAACAGGAAATAAAATGAACATCGAACCAGGACCACAAGACACAACACAAGGAACACAAGGGAGGCACAGAGACAAAACCTAAAGGCTGGAAAATCACAGCGGTGCTAAAGAATAAATAAGGAAAAATAAATACAAAAAAAAAACAAAACTAATCATGAAAATCCCACATAAACTGAGAACATTGAATAAACAAAAACCAAGTCACCCGACTACGGACCATCACACTTTTACTATGAATCTGATTGTCATTATTATGCCAGAAATTATCTATAGAGACCAAACCCATTTTTGTAGCACACGACAAACTTTTTTCTGCTGTGAAGTGAAAATTTTAACATAGAAGTTTATGACACGTGACCTGCTGTTGTAGCCGACACAGTAAAGTGACTGGGCACATCACTGCGGGATTCCATTTTCAGCACCTGGAGGTTGCCTATATATGTAAAACATTCTTGTAAACTAGTATCAGCACAGTGTTATCCATATGAAGAACCAGTGTCACCTGTTAAAGCCAACTTGAGAGCGTCCAGTGATGTGACAGCCTCCCAGCATCAAGTCGGTTTAATTAATTAAAAGATTACTTTTAAAATTCTGTTTAAAGCTCCTTTGGTGGAAAGTGAAGTTAAGTGAAGGGAAGTGAGGTGTTTGGGTCAAATTGTTTTTCCACTAAGACTTTAATCTGATTCTTATTTCAGCTTTTTCTTGTCTCTCAGTCTCCAGGATCTCAAGACAGGATGTCAGTGATTGTGTCCAAGGCTGATGGGGTCACTGTACTCACTCTGACCACTGACCCCCAAAGTCCTTGGCCTCCTCTGTGCCAGATCTTCAAGAACCTTTGCTACAGTCCAGTGTGCTGCACTGTGTCTCAGCGCCTGAGAAGTCTCAACAGAGCTTCTCAGACAGTGCTGGGGGTGAGCTACAACCATCTACACATCACATTTTATATTATGCCTATTTTTTAATTTGTAGTTTTTTCTTAAACTGCACAATGTTCACTGTTCATACTGTACTTCATTTTTCACAGACTCTGCAGATAATGATCGGGCTTCTCAACATTGGATTGGGATCTATACTCTATAGCACTTGGACCTCCTTTTACTTAAACTACTTAGGCTTTCCATTTTGGTTGGGTGCATTGGTAAGGAAATAATCATGGGTATATGTATATAAAAAAAAAAAAAAATCTGAAGACAAAAAAAAAAAAAAGTGTCAGTACTCTGTTTGTGGATGATCGAAACTCTTAGATTGATCTTCAAGTTCCAGCTAGGATGATTTTTGAACCTCTTTATTTGCTCACTCATTGGTTACTTTTAGGCATTGAATAGACTTGGAAAGCTTTAAGAGAAGATCATTTTGGGGTTCAAACATATCTTTCCACAGTGTTAAATATGTGACAGAAAGGTTAAATGCCAAGTTATGTCCAAGTAATATCTACATGTGATGACACCAGTGCACATTTACAAACACCGATTCATAGTTTTGCTAGGTTACATTAAAAAATTAGCTATAGTTCAAAATAGCAGTTTACACAAACAAACTATACAATTGTTCTCTCATGATGAAAGGTTTTATTTACAACTTGGAAAGAAAAGCATCTGGACTTCTTTAGGTTGCTTGAAGACGTTTCACCTCTCATCCGAAAAGTTTCTTCAGTTCCGGAACTGAAGAAACTTCTCTCCTGTTCTTAAGATGGACATGAACTTTTTATTTATGTATTTATTTATTTTGTCTTTTGTCTAGTTCATCATGTTCGGCATTGTGTGCGTTTTGTCTGAGAAGTATCCAAGTCCATGTTTGGTGAGTATTTCAGCTGTAAAACATTTTCATATGATCTCTAAAGGACTTTTTGATGTCATGTGACATCACTAATGTCACATAACTTTGCCGACATGTGGCCAGCAGTAATGTTTTAATGTTCTTCGTTATTAAACATTCGCACATAAATAAGTAACATAATATGCAGTACTTACTTTTAAAAGTTTACTCTTCGGCCGCCCCTTTTCCGCCGTTTTTTTTTCCGGCAAAATTATCCACACCCACCGACGCGCTAAGCATTCTGGGATATGTTGGGCCACGAAGTCTACACCGCCACATCCTTAAAATTCAGTGAAATGAAGGACGCATTTGAGGGCCGCATTTCAAGCAGCCTTCGAATTGGGACAGCCTTTGTCGCGTCGCTGTGCTGTAATTGGCCTTAAAATGCGGCCTTTAAGGCTGCAGACCCTGAATTGGGATACAGCCAGAGACTAAATACACATAAGGGATGATCAAGGGAAGTGGCCACACATGGGAGCACAGCTGACACACATGAACCTAAAGACAGAACAGGGGAAGTGAAACTAAATACACTGACATTGGACACAGACTTCCAAAGTAAAATAGGAAACATAACACATGCGCACTTGACTAGGGAATACAGCAGACCATAGAACACAGGAACCAAAAGACTAGAAAAGATAAACTATGACAAAATCAAAATTCAATAATGATACAAAACTCAAAACACTGGGTCACCGAACCAGGACCATGACACCAGGTCTTAGGGTAGAGGCCTTAAAAAGTGCAATCCAATTACATGACAAAAACATTTATCCAGATTAGGGCTGCCATGATTAGTCGAGTTGTCATGATTACGTCAACTAATTTAATAGTGGGCACGTCGTTTGAAACTTTGTAAGATCCTGAAAGACGTAGGAATAAGTAGTAGGATTTAAGAGTGTAATAATGGACTGGAACAGAAGATGGCAGCACTGTATGTACAAGGATGCCAGCTGCCATTAAATGCCAAAGAAGAAGAACAAGAAGAAGTAGCTGTGTCCAAATTTAGGGGCCACATCCTTCAGAGGCTGCATTTGTAGGCCGATTACGTTACAGCGATGCAACAAAAACTGTCCAAATTCAAAGACTCCTCCAAATGCGTCCTCCTTTTCCCCAGATTTGAAGGATGGGTCGGGTGTATCCTTCGTGGCCCAACCTATCCCAGGATTCATAGCACTTAGTTTTAAACTTTTAAGACATATATTACCACCAGCTTGACAGCTAGCCGGGGGTTAGGGTTAGCCGGCGAGAACAGCGAACTCCTGGCACATCATTTTAAACCCACCCATGGTCTTTCGCTAAACATGATATACAAATCATTTAGATAACTTAAAAATATTATTGTTTGTTTTTTGCGCCTTGAGGCGACTTTTGTTGTGATTTGGCGCTATATAAATAAAATTGAATTGAATTGAACTGAACTGAATTTTTTCAGTGTTTTGTTTGTTCCTGAATAGATCGGTTTGGCTAAGATTAAAGTTAGCCAAAGTTAACCCCCACAAAACTAAAAATACAAAATTCCATTCACAGACAGAATCAGATACTTCATTAATCTGAAGTGAGGAATAACATTAACAAACTAAAAACAGAAACCCAAACTTAACATGAAAATAACAACCATCATATCGTAAAGCAGCAACTAGACAGAAACCAACGTTTAGATTAATGAAGAATCCAGGCATGACTATGAAAACATGCGTACTCACAGAGGCTATGATACTTTAGTCTAAGAATGCACTAAGTGTAATTTATGGTTTGGATATTTTCTTGTACATTAACTGGTCATTTTTGTTTTTCAGGTCATCCTTACTGTGATTCTGAATCTGGCTGGAGTTGCTTTTGCCATTACAGCCATTGCACTGTACAGCATTAATTTAGGAAACATTCGTTCTTGGTGGAACTGTTATGAATACTACAATGGCTACAATGGCTACAATGGTTACAATGGTTACAATGGCTACAATGGTTACAATGGTTACAATGGCTACAATGGTTACGGGTATGGCAGGGAAACAATAAGGTCTCCATCTTTGGAGGAAAAACTCCTTCAGGAGAAATGCTTGGAGGGCCAAGCAGTGCTGGTGGTAAGTTAGGGAGAGCAGAAAGAAAAATAGCACATATACACTATATGATACTATCTTATATACTGCAGTATATATCATTTTGAGACTTTAGATGAAGCACTGTTGTTTGTATCCCATCAGATGCTCCTGAGAAGCATCAGTGCTGTGATGATCACCTTGTCTGTTCTGGAGCTCTGTGTTGTGATAAGCTCTGCTGTCCTGGGAATCAAGGCTCTGAGGAACAAAGAAAAAGGACAAAACAAGGTAGATAATGGACAACAAAAAGGTTCAAACACATTCTGATAAACATGTTAAATAGTAGAAGATGTTGGCTGAACACATGAAGTGTTCTTGCAGGAATTCTGTTTGTTTTGTCTGAATATCAGTGAAACCAGGTAACAGTGAGTCTGTGCAGTGTTCTCATGCTCTCTACCAGTTTGAGTGAGTCAGTTAAAGTTTATATCTGATGTACAGACAGAGAGCAGAATGACAACATAAAACAAAACAACAGCCCATCATGACTTTAAGACATGAAGCTCAGTCAGTCCAGAATATTTGTGGAACTTCAAACTCTTTGTAGAAACGGGCTCCCACGTGGACCGGCCCAGGACAGCAAGTCCAGAGTTCAGGCTGCAGATTTTAGGGAGAGACTGTGTGAATCAGAGCTTCATGGTGGAACTGCTGCAGAGAGAGAGAGAGAGAGATCCATGAGGAAGAAGAGCTGTTGGGACTAATAAAAAAATAGACCAGAGGAAGTTTGAACAGCTGTGCCCAACTTTCTGTTAGTGTGGACAACAACAGCTTACCACAGTTTGTTTTAATAACAATAAAATAAATTGTAATTGCACTTTATTTTTAACGTCACCTTAAATGTTGATTCCTTTTTGTATCCCTGCATGAAATTGTCATCAAAGTGTGCGCAGTCATGGTTGTTTGTGACTGGAGGGAGTCGACACTTCATGCACTTTACAAATATTATTTTTCTCTTTTAGAGCACTGACGACCCAGAGCTCTACAAACCTCTGCTGGAGGAAGACGCTGCACAGCCTGTGGCATAAACATCTTCACTCTGTGCATGGAAAATTGATGGATATTGAATGTGGAGTACCTCAAGGATCAGTATTGGGTCCGAAAATGTTTATTATGTATATAAATGATATTTGTAAAGTATCAAAGATACTAAAGTTTTATACTAAAGTAATTTTTGCAGATGATACCAATATACTTTGTTCAGGTGTGAAATTGCAACAGGTTTTGGATGTGATCGCACAGGAGTTAAAGATATTAAAGAAGTGGTTTGATAGAAACAAATTGTCATTAACATTAAATAAAACAAAATTTATTTTATTTGGAAATTATAAGAAAAAACATTAACATTGAAATTTTTGTTGATAATATATATCTAGAAAGAGTTAATACTATAAAATTTCTTGGTGTGATCATTGATCATAAGGTCTGTTGGAAATCACACATCACTGAGGGGAGAGTTAGCATGGGGCATTGCTGTCTTGGGGAAAGCAAAACAATTTCTGGATAGGAAAACATTGTATATGTTATATTGTGCTTTACTATTAGCGTACATGAGTTATTGTGTAGAGGTTTGGGGAAATACATATAGAAGTAATATTCAGACTATAATCATAATGCAGTAAAGGGTTATTAGATTGATAAATCAGGAGGGGTATAGGGCTCACACAAATGCACTCTTTATTAGGACGCAAGCTATAAAATTCCAGGATCTGGTCAAGTTCAAAACAGTGCAAATAATATATAAGGCAAGGAAAGGGATGCTCCCAATCGAAATAAGTAAATGGTTCTTAGAGAGAGAAGGGAGATATAATTTTAGAGGGAAGTGGAATTTAAAATTACAAAGAGTAAGAACAACTTTGGAAAGAATGTCTATTTCTATAGCGGGAGTTAAATTCTGGAACGAGTTAGAAGAAGAAATAAAGGTCAGTAGTGATATAAACCAGTTTAAAATAAAACTCAAAAAAGAAATTTTAAATAAGTATAAGAATGAAGAAAACGCAATTAACCCAAGAAAGCAGTCAAAGTGATGTTTGCTTTCCTTTGCAAATGAGTAAATCTAAACATAGTATTGGTTGAATATGAGAAAATATTTTTTGTGACGTCATGTTCTAAGTTGAAACCATTGTATAAGTTTTTGTTGTTCAAATTTAGATGATGAGGAAATGATTAAGATGTAAACCTAAGGGGGTAGAGCTAAATAAGTATATACTTCTGCCTACTCCTTTTCAAACAACTGCATGGAATGATATTATGAAATGTTGGTGAATGTATATGTTTGAAATAAAAATGAACTGAACTGAACTGAAATGTCAACGATTTACACACATTCTTACTAATAACTGACTGATAATATACGAATTATGACTGTGTGTTGACGCAGCGATGTATATCTTATGTTTAATTAGATCCCACCACCTGTTATGTAAAAAATGATTGACAAAGGAAAAAAATAATTGTTACAAGTCATAGTCCTGAGCTCAGATGCTGTGCAATAACCTGAAGTTTATTAAGTCAAAATAAAAACTAGTAACTCTTTTCTTTCTTTTTTACAGAAGTGTTTAAACAGGGAATGTCAGGTGGAGGTTGTTACTTTTAAATGAGGTTTGAAATTTTAAGAAACTCCAGTTTTTACTGTTCCCAGCCTGTGTTGTAAATGAGTTCTTGGTGTGTTCAATAAAACATGAAAAGTTCAGCTGTTATCTTTTTTTCTTCTTCTTCTTTTAAATTCAGATTGTTTGCCTGTAATTGTGAATCAGATCGAGACCAAAACACATTCTCATTTCTTCCAAATGCAAGGAGCCACTCCTGGTAACAGGTCTGCATTTAGTTCCTGGTTTCTGTTTTTCTAACTGCACAGCAAGCAACCAGTCTGAGTTTAGTTTCGTTTCGTTTAGAAGCTTTTTATTATAAGCTACATGCTGTGTTCTAAGTTCAAACTCATTAAAAGACTCATGGAAACATACATGAACTGCTGGAGAAAGTCACTGCACAGCTTATAGCCTAAATGTGTGGCCTCTGTCCTTTAACGTCACTGAGTTGAACAAAGTTTTCTTAGTATCAGTATTCTTGATGTGCTGCTGTTGTGGAAAATCTAACAATAACCTGCAACACACTCAGTGAGCTTGATTTGAAGTGGGTTTAATAAACACATTGCAGTGTGGAGAGAGCATCCCACTGAAACACTAGGACCATCTCTGAATTGTTGCCCTTACATCCTATATACGCAGACGCAGACACTCTTAAACAAAGAACATTCCACAGCAGATCAATTATTAGCAGATCCTTAACTGTTCAGTCTAAGAAAAGCTCCAACCAACCGTCACCTCATCTGCAACAGGATGTCCAGAGCCCTCAAGAGGAAAATGAGTCTGCTGTGAAGGTGCAATAAAACTTGGGCCCTACTTGTGATCACATTCCACATGCATACAAACTGGTGACAGGAGTGGTCTTGCTGTACTAAAGTGAAAATATGTGATTAATACATGAGAAAAGGAATCTGCCACCGCACTGCTTGAAGAGTGCATTCCTGCTGTGTCTTGTGTTTCTGACGTTTTGCATTAATTGATTCTGACACAGTCAGTTTTCCATCATTGTTGGTGTTCTTCTTTATCGCTACAGTGAGGTTTTTTGTGGGTAGTGTTTTATATTAATTATTCGTGAAGGTCACAAATATGTGTCATATATTGTGAGGTTTTTATTAAAAATGATTTAAAATTGGAACATGTAGCACAAAATTGATGCCATCTTTAGCTGTTGCATGGTGTTATTGTTTCTAAGTATGGAGGAAAACTCAAGAATGGATTTGAATTTGTGTTTAGCTGCAAAAATAGGATTTGAGTGAGTTTGACAAAAGGCCATTACTCACGCCGGTCGCTTAGAGTACTAATCAGGTGGAACCAGATAATCTTCACATTTTCTTTTACATCACATGGATGGCCAGGTGCGTGTGCTTACCTGGGGAACATGTAGGACCAGGATGCACTATGGGAAGAAAGCAATGCTGTGGGTGTAGTGTTATGTTTTGGGCCTTGCCATCCATGTTGATGATACTTTGACACAGACCACTTACCTAAGCCCCAGACCATGTACACTCTTTCATAGAAACGGTGCTCCCTGGTGGTTGTGGCCACTTTTAGCAGAATAAAGCACCCTGCCACAAAGCAGAAATGGTTGAGGGATGGTTTGCCACACAAAAATGACTTTGAGATGTTGGCTTGGCCTCCAAATTCTCCAGATCTCAAACCAGTCGAGCATCTGTGGGATTTACGGGCCAAATAATTCCAATTCATGGAAGCCACACCTCACAACTTACAGGACCTTAATGGACCTGTTGCGAAAATGTTGGTGTAGATATCACAGCATAATTCTGTACATGATATGTGTAGCAGTAGATAGCCCTATACAATATATGCACCCACATTGTGTAGAACAGCGTTGAAGAAATTTCCTCCAGTGAACAGCAGTCACTCAGTGACTTCCACTCATACATGCCAACACTCCCGATTTTTCTGGGGGAATCCCGAATTTCAGTGCCCCTCCGAAAATCTCCCGGAGTCACCATTCTCCCGAATTTCTCCCGATTTTTCACCCGGACAACAAAAATGAAAAACCATATCCCAGATTGGCCCAGCCAATTCCAGTTTCCAACAATGGCTACTATTACTGCAGCTACTTAGTTTTAATATTACTCTTATTACTCTTTCTGGGTCACAAAATAAACCTATAACATATTTTCAGGCGAGAATGTAGCTGTTCAAACTTCAAATATGTGAGCCGACGAGAAGAGCAAACTCCCGGCACATCGTTTTCAAACCCTCGCGGTCTTTCGCTACTCAGGTTAACCGTCTGTTTGCTGAAAAATAGTAACGTGACCGCCCCGCATTTTCTTGTTGGTAACGGTAACGACATTGTAACGATAGAGATAGTAATTAGTTACTGTTAAATATCAACACTTCACTGAGTTCTTTTGATTTCTTAAAGGCATCCAATGGAAGACCTGCTCAGTACACCATTTCACACTTTATTTTCTTACACAATTACTAGAAGGGAGATGCGTCCTGCATGACACGGTGCCGCGGATCTCAAAATGGTGGTGTACCCCTAACAGTTTTATTACAGAAGCTCTCTCATTCTAGTCTAAACAACAGTGTCTCAGTAACTTTCCACTAGAGATGGTCCCCTCTTATCTACTTTATCCCAGGCAAGCGTGAGCGAGAGTCTACAGTATTCTCCTTACTGAAAAAAGTAACGGCATTAGTAACACCGTTACTTCTAACGCTGTTATTCCCATCACTAGTTGCCTGTGGAGAAGTGGACACAGCTCATAACCTTTGTTCTTGTAATTGTACAATAAAGGTGTAAGAGTGTCGCAGTGACAACCAGAGAGTGCTGTTGTATTTCTTTCCTGTTTACGTTTTCCAAACTGTGCAGCAAACGCACCAAGTTTGTTAACAGGTGATTCTTTTAATTATGTTTGACTGATTGTCCTAATTAATTAATTGTTATAAAATTGTTATGTATGAACCAAGATTAATGGTGTGCTGTACAAGCTATCGCCAGTAGGGGGCACCACGCCCAGTTATGTGTGTGTGTGTGTAACTTCTGTGTTATGTTAATAATAATAAGAAGAAGTCAACATGTAAACAAGCTACCGTGTGTATCAGTCTGACTCTGTATAAGCCCTAATAGTGTATTGACACCATAGAGGGAATATAACATAAATTGGCGACGAGTTGTGACGTCTGGAAGACTTGGCCGTCTACTGAGCATGTTTTGACTGCGTGGCTGAGTTTGGACGGAAAATGGACGATCGCGTGGTGAATTAGCATCGGAGCTGTGGATGCAGCTAGCTGCTTTTTCTCCGACGAGTCAGAAGCGACAGTGTTGGCTGTGGACAGCGGATACATCATGGCTGGAATGATTGGGCAGATTGACCCCTTTGATGATGTTGGTGAGCAATGGGCAACATATATTGAACGTTTTGAGCATTGAATGCGGTGCTGTCACAAAAAGGTCATAAATGCCACCGCTGCGGGAAAATGAATCATACTGATGATGACTGCTGGTACAAAGACCGTGACTGTCACCAGTGTGGGAGGAAGGGCCACACGAAATGCATGTGTAAAGGTAGAGCCAGAAGCAGCCAAGATTGGAACAGGAAAGCGAAAGAGGGAAAACCTGAGCTGAAAGGCAATGCAGTTAAAAACAGAGGAAAAGACAAAAAGAGGAGAGTTCATCATGTTGCTGCAGAGGAGAGTGAAAGTGAAGGAACCAGACCCGACACTGATAGTGAGTTTGAGCTGTATTCTTTGTCTCCAAAAGAGAAATATTCATGTATCTCCCTAATTCCTGTAGTTAACGGGAAGAAAATGGAGATGGATATAGGGGCTGCTGTATCTTTGATCCCATGGGAACAATACAAAAGTATGCTGAGTCAGTTGCCGCTCCAATGACATGAAATCCAATGACATCATGCTGAAAACATACACTGGGGAACAGCTGGCACCAGAAGGGGTCATCAAGGTGCAAGTTGAACTGAATAAGCAGTGTGCAACACTACCCTTGTACGTGGTAAAGGTGGATGCTCCACCACTGTTTGGTAGGGAGTGGTTGAGAGTACTCAGGCTGAACTGGAAAGACTTAAAGATGGTTCATGCCAGAGAGCAAAGTGGATATGGCAATCTGGAGGCTGTGTTAAAGAAACACTCGGCCCTTTTCTCTAAGGAGCTGGGCACAATGAAGGGAATTAAAGCCAGATTGACTCGTAGGCCTGATAGTGTCCCCAAATTCTGTCCACCACGCAACGTGCCTTATGCCCTCCGCCCTCAGGTGGAGGCAGAACTGAAACGCCTGACTGAGCTTGGGGTGATCACACCAGTGGAGCATAGTGATTGGGCTACGCCCGTGGTCCCTGTCAACAAAAAGCATGGCTCAGTGAGACTCTGTGGCGATTTCGAGGTCACTCTTAATTCGCAGCTCGGTGTGGATAAGTACCCACTTCGACGCATTGAGGACCTGTTTGCTTCTCTAGCAGGGGGTCAGCATTTCAGTAAGCAAGACTTAGCAAATGCCTATCTACAGATGGAGGTAGAAGAGGAGTCTAAGAAGCTGTTGACTATTTCGACTCAAATGGGGCTTTTCTGTTTCAATCGCTTACCTTTTGTAGTAGCGTCATCACCTGCATTGTTTCAGAAGGCTATGGATCAAGTGCTTCTCGGCCTGCCATACACCCATTGTTATCTGGATGACATCCTCGTCAGTGGTCCTGACAAACAGACACACCTGAGAACCCTTGAGGCAGTTTTAAGCAGGCTGGAGGACTATGGCCTGCATCTCAAACAGGAGAAGTGCCTGTTTTTCCAGGAATCAGTGGAATACCTGGGCCACATAATTGATGCGCCAGGGTTACACAAATCACCAGAAAAGGTGCGTGCTGTTATGGAAGCTCCAGCACCAGATGATGTCAGCCAGTAACATCCTTTCCTGGAATGCTCAACTATTACGGACGTTTCATACCTGATTTAGCTACGGTCCTGAAGCCGCTGAATTAGCTGCTCAGTAAAGAGAAGAAATGGCAGTGGACATCAGCCTGTGAGTCAGCTTTCCAAAAAGCTAAAGAACGTCTGGCCTCACAAGAAATACTCACCCACTACAATCCTTAACTGCCTCTGTTTGGCGTGTGACACTTCACCATATGGAGTTGGAGCCGTGCTCTCACATGTCAAGCCAGATGGCCACGAACGGCCAATTTCTTATGCTTCACGAACTCTCAGTAAAGCAGAACGAAACTATGCTCAGATCGAGAGGGAGGCGTTGGCAATTGTTTTTGGAGTGTGCAAGTTTCTCCAGTATCTCCATGGTAACAAGTTCACCTTGCTCACTGATCATCGCCCACTGACCTCCATTCTGAGTCCAGTGAAAGGTACACACAAGGTCAATGGCAGCTGTGCGGATGCAGCGTTGGGTGCTCCTTCTGTCAGCACATAATTACACCTTACTGCCAGCACCGGAAACGTGCTCGTCATCTCCGAGCATGAAGTTAGGAGAGCCTTCAAGAGAGTGAACACCAGGAAAGCAGCAGGACCAGACGGCATCCCAGGTCGTATCCTAAGAGACTGCGCATACCAGCTAGCTCCTGTGTTCACTGAGATATTCAACATCTCTTTATCTCAGTCGGTTATCCCCACATGCTTCAAAGAGTCCATCATTGTTCCTGTCCCGAAGAAACCCCACCCTGCTTCTCTCAATGACTATCGCCCTGTAGCCCTCACCTCAGTAGTGATGAAGTGCTTTGAACGCCTGGTCAGAGACTTCATCATTTCTTCACTACCAGACACACTGGACCCACTACAGTTTGCTTACCGTCCAAATCGTTCCACAGACGATGCCATCTCTCATCTCCTCCACACATCACTCACTCACTTGGACACTAGAAGGGGGAATTATGTTAAAATGCTCTTCATAGACTACAGCTCTGCATTTAACACCATAATTCCCTCCACACTCACCACCAAGCTGGAGCATCTGGGACTCAGCTCATCTATGTGTCAGTGGATCTCCAACTTCCTAACTGGCAGACCACAGGCAGTAAGGATGGGCGGACATGTCTTAGCCTCCACCACTCTCAGCACTGGAGCCCCCCAGGGGTGTGTTCTGAGCCCCCTGCTGTACTCTCTGTACACATATGACTGCATGGCCACTACCAGCTCCACCACCATCATCAAGTTTGCTGACGACACCGTCGTGGTGGGCCTGATCTCTGATGACAACGAGACGGCCTACCTGAAGGAGATTAGGAATCTGGAGAACTGGTGCCAGAGGAACAACCTCCTTCTAAACGTCAGTAAGACAAAGGAGCTGATAGTGGACTTCAGCACTAAGCCGGAGAGGAACTACCAGACCCCTGTCATCAACGAGTGCCCAGTGGAGAGAGTGGACAGCTTCAAATACCTCGGAGTTCACATCACGCAGGACCTGTCATGGTCCTGTCACATCAACACCGTGGTGAAAAAGGCCCGACAGCGTCTCTACCACCTCAGACGCTTGAGAGACTTCCAACTGCCCTCCAAGGTGCTCAGGAACTTTTACTCGTGCACCATAGAGAGCATCCTGGCGGGAAACATCTTAACCTGGTTCGGGAACAGCACCATGCAGGACAGACGAGCTCTACAGAGGGTTGTGCGGTCAGCTGAGCGCACCATCCGCTCCGAGCTCCCTGACCTGCACTCAATCTACAGCAGGCGGTGCTGGACCAAGGCCAGGAAGATCGTGAAGGACCTCAGCCATCCCAACAACAGACTGTTCTCTCTGTTGAGGTCAGGAAAGCGATTCCGCTCCCTGAAGACCAACACAGAGAGACTGAGGAGGAGCTTCTTCCCGCAGGCGATACGGTCTCTCAATCACACCACCACACAGTACTGACCCACACATATAGTTCTTACACACACACTGGACATTCTGGACATTGTTATCACTTAAATCACTTTAAGCATATTTGCACTGCACAAGACATAATGTGGATTGCACAACACTGGTCACTATATTCCTCATTTCCAGTTAATACTTGTACAGCTGCTGTTATTGTGTGTGTGTGTGTGTGTGTGTGCATATATTTATTTATTTATATTTCCTCATACATTCTTATATAGTTCTATATTGTGTGTTGTGTATTTTGTTGTACAGTTATTTTATTTTCAACTTTAATTTATATATTTTATCTTATTCTTTCCCAGTTAAATTTACCCTTCATTCTAATTTGTGTTGTACAGTTATTTCATTTTTAACCTTAATTTTTTATATTTTATTCCTTCCTAGTTAAATTTACACTTTAATTTTTCATATTTATTTCCTATCTTATTCATAGCCCTTTTTTCTTTTTTTTTTTTTTCTCTTTAGGTCACGAGCAGTTGTCTAAGCATTTCACTGCATATCGTACTGTGTATGACTGTGTACGTGACAAATAAAAATTTGAATTTGAATTTGAACCTTGCAGTACCGGAAGGGTGCACATCATGCCAATGCTGGCGGACTGTCACGTTTACCTCTGCCCCTTGCACAAAAAGAGAAACCGGGAGCGGTTGAGGTATTCTACGCATCTCAACTGGACACATTACCGGTCAGTGTTACAGAGATCAGATGTGACACTGTGTCTGATGTGACTTTGTCTCATGTCCTGAAAATGGTAACAACTGGACGTTTCCCAGCAGCAAAGGACACAGATCAAGACCTGTCACCTTATCTGCTGCAAGAACTCACAATACAGCAGGGATACCTCATGTGGGGCGTAAGGGTGGTTGTGCCACCTAAGCTGCGCTCTCGTGTCCTGAAGAGCTCCACACAGCACATCCAGGGATAGTAAGGATGAAGAACTTAGCTCGCAGCTATGTTTGGTGGCCTGGCATTGAGTCACAAATTGAGCTTCAAGCTAAAGCCTGCTACTCTTGTCAGCGTGTGCAAAAAGAGCCTGGGTTAGCACCTTTGCACAGAGGTGTGGACTCGAGTCACATGACTTGGACTCGAGTCAGACTCGAGTCATTAATTTTATGACTTTAGACTTGACTTGAAAAAATGTTCTAAGACTTGTGACTTGACTTGGACTTTTACACCAATGACTTGGGACTTGAATCGGACTTGAACCGGTTTACTTGAAAAGACTTGATATTTTACCCCAAATATAAAATTTAACATGCATATTATATAGAGATTGAAAATGTGACGTCATTCACGGGTAGAACCGCAAAGGATTCTGGGAACTCGTGGCAAGCGGTACTAGCGCACGCAGGCTTTCAATTAAAATCAGTTATACAGCAATAAAAAGAAACACAAAAATGTCAAGAAGCTGTTGTATTATTAACTGCAATAGCCGGTCGCATGACAGCCACGGGAAGCCGACGGGTAAAGAGATCGGTTGTTATCGGATTACGTCGTTGAAGAGAAATTGTTCATGTTTCCGAAGTAACAAAGATGCGACGGATGGCCTGGATTGCAGCCATTCAAAGATCAAATATAACGTCCCAGAACACTCCAGCTCACAGGTTAGTCTGCTCCAAGCATTTACACGAAGGTCAGTGTTTTTTAGTAGTTAATACGTCATTTTCATAACATAATTGGTGATATAGGTTACAAGCAAGTCTGGCGCTGAACAGAAATTGTCGCGCTATGCTCCTTTATTTATTGTGCATAAATAGTGAATTGTCCTGACACAATATTGCGTTTCGCTTCTGTTATTATGGTACATTGACAAAAACATATGCTTTTATTCACAGGATAAAACAGGTTTTTTGTATCACTAATTGCCCAGTACGATTACAGCATACAGTATTATTGTCACTGCTACATTTCTGTGATGCTACCAGAAATTATTTCCACTACTAATTAATTACCATTGAGCTCAAAGGTCCTATTAATAAACGGTTAAGGAATGTGTATTTATGACGACAATTTGTGAGACTGGTAAACTTATGATACGTACGATGGTCTTTCGTTCGACACGGTGCGTTTCAAGGTCCTGCACCCATCTGTCGGTAAACTGTACCTGGGCTTGTTGCAGTGACCGGAAGTTACTAAACTTCATGAGTGTGTGCACTCACTCCAAGAACCGTATGATTATAAATATGCATATAAATATGCTACGATGAGATAGCTGACTTCATCTAACTAGCAAATGTTGTCCAGGCTACGTTGGTGATACAGTTTTTTTTAATGTGTATGATATTTTTGTCATGCGATTTTAAAGCTGGTCCTACAACCGCATCCAAGAATAACATGCAGCTTATCTCAGAACTGTCGGTGAAAATTATTCTTGGAGCTAAGTTTAATTGAGCTGCATTTTAAAGAGGTGCAATTTCACAATTTGTGTATATTTTCTAAGTTCACTATTTTGTCATGTGTTGAGAAAAACACAGATTTTAAAATTACATGGTCTAATATTTACATTTAGCATAACTGCAACATGCTTTTTTTCGTTGTTTTTTTTTTTAAAGACTCGAAAGGACTTGAAATTCAAAGTTTCAGACTTGTGACTTGACTCGAACTTTTACACCAGTGACTTGAGACTCGACTCTGACTTGCCTGACATTACTTGAGACTTGACTTGAGACTTGAGGATAAAGACTTGAGACTTACTTGAGACTTGCAAAACAATGACTTGGTCCCACCTCTGCCTTTGCACCCTTGGCTGTAGCCTTCCTGTCCGTGGGAACGGATCCATGTGGATTTTGCGGGTCCATTCGAAGGTCACATGTACCTGGTGGTGGTAGACGCATATTCCAAGTGGCCTGAGGTGCATATTATGGATGGCACCACAGCTGGTAAAACCATACAAGTGCTACAGGGTCTCTTTAGTCGCCATGGCATCCCTCACGTCCTGGTGAGTGATAATGGACCGCAGTTCTGTTTTGAGGAATTCAGGGTGTTCCTGAAAGCTAATGGAGTCAAACACATCCACTCCGTGCCATACCATCCTGCCACTAATGGTTTTGCTGAGCGTTTTGTGCAGACATTCAAGCATGCATTGAAAGCTTCCAGGGGTACAGCACCTGTGCAGCAGCACCTTGATGCGTTCCTCTTGACATATCGCAACACTCCCCATGCAATGACTAGAGAAACGCCAGCTATCTTGTTCATTGGACGCAAGCTGCGCTCTCGGCTGGATTTTCTGAAGCCCAGTGTGGTCGGAGCAGTGCGTCGACAGCAACACTCCAGGGACAGATGGTTCACTGTTGGCGAGCCTGTCCTAGTGTGTGACTATAGGAAGGGAGAGGACAAGTGGACGCACGGTGTCGTACTGGAGAAGACTGGGCCAGTGTCATACAAGGTGAATGTGGGAGCACAAGGAGTGTGGAAACGTCATGTGCCACGGTCACATTGTCATGGTCCTGAGTCTGCAGACTCAGTGTTTTGTGTTTCTTTATGCTTTTGTTTATTCTGAGTATATATTCTTTTATAATTTGCCATTTGTTAGGTTTGTGTGCTGTGCCTGCCCTGGTCCCACTTCTGTGTTCTGTCTGTCTATGGTGTCACACTGTCTGTTTGTGAATCTGTCTGTTTAGTTCAGTGTCTTGTCTGGTTCTCGGTGTCTGAGTTTCGGTTTTATTCTGAAGGTCCCCGTCTCATGTGAGTGTGTTCACTTTACGTTTCCCCTGTCCCGTCAGCTCTGATTTCTCACAGGTGTGTTGCCCTCCTGTCTCTCGTCCCCTGATTACTGCTGTGTGTATTTAAGCCCTGTGTGTTCTCCTGCCTGTTGCTGGTTCATCTGTGTTCAGTTCCTCTGTCTGTGTCTCTCTGCCCCGCACCCTGTTTCTTTTGCTCTCAGGTTTGTCATTTAGTTCTCCCAGTTTAGGTTTCTCCAGTCATCTGTCATTCCTCACTGCCTGTTCTGTCACTGCCACTTCTGTAAATAAACGTCACGCTCATCACCAGTCAACTGCCTGTATTTTGGGTTTGAGATATTATGTATGAACCAAGATTTATGGTATGCTGTACAAGCTATTAACAGTAGGGGGCACCACGCCCAGTTATGTGTGTGTGTAACTTCTGTGTTATGTTAATAAAGAGAAGAAGTCAACATGTAAACAAGCTACTGTGTGTATCAGTCTGACTCTGTATAAGCCCTAATAGTGTACTGACACCATAGAGGGAATATAACAAAAATATTTATTATAAAGTTGCTGATCAAGTTTATTTGATGAATGTTTGAAGTTTAAGTTTGCCATGTTTGCTGAAAATATTTCTTTAACTCTTGACATGAACTGAACATAAACTTGTGGCTCCTCTCATGTCACTGCTACCTTTTCTGCAGGTGTTACCTTATACATCATATTTTTTATGCTCACCTTTCTCACAACCGAGAGCATAAAGAGGAGGTGCTATTGGTAACAGGTTTGGCCAGCTCTTGGTTTCCTCTTTCCAGTGTACCGCTTACTTGATCAGACTTGTTTGCTTTTCAAACGGAGGTGTTTAAGTTTTTGTTCTTCACTAACAGGTAAGTCTTTCATGTTTGATTCAGCTTGTAATTCAGACTAATTGAGAGTTGTGTATTTATGTAAAAAATGTGGTTTAATCTAATCGTTGTTCATTTATCTCCATGTTGTAAGTTTTAACAACATCAGAAAACACATCAAGTTGAAACTGATTTTATGATTTCTGGAAGACAAAAATACAACTTATACAGTAAGAAGTCTAATAATAAATATAAAATATAGTACATATATTTATTGATTGGTACAGGGGTTTCAGGTTATGGGTGGAAAACAACACAAAAACATGACTTCCTTGTTCCTTGAACAAGAGCGTGCAGTAAATAAAGCTGGGGCATGGTGCTGACATCACTATGTGCTGCACATTTATCTGCTAAAACTGTGGATTTAACTACATTTCTGGAGTTTTTGAAATGTGTTGCATTAAATAGAAAAGGTTTCTTTTATTTAGCTTTGTTGATATAAATGTGGCAACGATTATTGAGAAAGAGATTTTTCATGTAACAACTGAGGGAGGAAGTAGAAACAATTCAGCAGAAATGAAAGATTAAAAAATTTATAATGACAACTTTTTGTCATGTGAGGCAGAGGCAGGCAGGAAGGGGATGCAAACACAGGACTCTAGTTTTAGTTCTAGAAAACTAGAACTAAAACTCCAAACCAGAAACACAGGGAGACTTACACACATGAGGAGGTACAACAGGACAAAAGGCAAAGGAACACACAGGGTTTAAATATACAAGGGAATAATGAGGGAATGGGATGTAGGAGGGAAACACAGCTGGGATTAATTAGACATAACAAGACAAGGGGAAGAAAAATTAGACACACTGACATTGGACATGGGACTGTCAAAGTAAAACAGGAAATAACACAAACATCGAACCAGGAAAATAAGACACAACAGAAGGAACACAAGGGAGGCACAGAGACAAAACCTAAAGGAAATCACAGCAGTGCTAAAGAAAAACTAAGGAACAGAAAATACAAAAAAACAAATCATGAAAAACCCAGAACATTGAATAAACAAAAACCGAAACATGGAGTCACCCTACTACAGACCATCACACTTTTATTATGAATATAATTGTTATTATTATTATGCCAGAAATTATCTATAGAGACCAAAGTCATTTTTGTAGCACACGACAAACTTTTTTCTGCTGTGAAGTGAAAATTTTAACATAGAAGTTTATGACACGTGACCTGCTGTTGTAGCCGACACAGTAAAGGGACTGGGTACATCACTGCGGGATTCCATTTTCAGCACCTGGAGGTTGCCTTTCCATGTAAAACATTCTTGTAAACTAGTATCAGCACAGTGTTATCCATATGAAGAACCCGTGTCACCTGTTAAAGCCAACTTGAGAGCGTGCAGTGATGTGACAGTGTCCCAGCATCAAGTCGGTTTAATTAATTAAAAGATTACTTTTAAAATTCTTTTTAAAGCTCCTTTGGTGGAAAGTGAAGGGAAGTGAGGTGTGTGGGTTTAATTGTTTTTCCACTAAGACTTTAATCTGATTCTTATTTCAGTTTTTTCTTGTCTCTCAGTCTCCAGGATCTCAAGACAGGATGTCAGTGACTGTGTCCAAGGCTGATGGGGTCACTGTACTCACTCTGACCACTGACCCCCAAAGTCCTTGGCCTCCTCTGTGTCAGATCTTCAAGAACCTTTGCTACATTCCAGTGTGCTGCACTGTGTCTCAGCGCCTGAGAAGTCTCAACAGAGCTTCTCAGACAGTGCTGGGGGTGAGCTACAACCATCTACACATCACATTTTATATTATGCCTATTTTTTAATTTGTAGTTTTTTCTTAAAGTGCACAATGTTCACTGTTCATACTGTACTTCATTTTTCACAGACGCTGCAGATAATGATCGGGCTGCTCAACATTGGATTTGGACTTATACTCTATAACGATTGGACCTCCCCTTACATACACTACTTAGACTTTCCATTTTGGTTGGGTGCATTGGTAAGGAAATAATGATGGAATGAATGTATATATGTATATATATATATATATATATATATATATATATATATATATACATATATATATATATATACATATTAGGGGTGCAACGATACACAAAATTCACGGTTCGGTTCGGTTCGATACTTTGGTGTCACGGTTCGATATTTTTTCGATACAAAAAAAATGTTCATGCCTTTTTAATTTGTCATTTATTAAAATTATAAATATATATTTTAACTCAAAAGTACAGTTTTTAAATTTAACCCTAACCCTTGTGCGTGTTTTTTATTTTGACAGCGAATGCGCACCTGCGGACCACTTATGTGCAGCCCTGTTTATTTAGCTCATCATATTGCAGCCACAGAAATTCTTTTGTCCATGAAACCATAAAGCTGCACTTTCTTTTTTCCTTATAGTCTGATTTGTCATAACTTCTCCGTTTTGTGGTAAGCTTTTCTTTGGCTGTCACTTCTTCACCCTGACCGGTCTTATTTGGCTCAGCAGAACTAAAATATATATCTGTCTGTGAAGGTTCTCAGTCATCCAGGTCATAGTCAAATATATATCCTGCTGCTTTTACACACGCACTCACATAAGCTCAGCGATTCTCTGCGCGATCAACCTCTCACATGTGTAAGCTGCGGGAGATTTCACTTGTCATGTTTGCATAGTAAGCTAACAATTAATAAGACGATGTCAGAGGAATTGGTGCACAAATTATCATCACTCACAGATCAGTGCTGTCGCTCTCTATACACAGTTCGCGCCATTGCAAAGTGAAAGCAAAAAAACAAGCGCAAATTCAAACGCGATTTCAATATGTCACATATTGACAGTGGCTCACCGATGCCAATGACATAATTACCCAGCTACATTTCCGAAAGAATGCAAAAGCATTGACATATATTTTTCCTACAATAGCCCGACGGGCAGGGAAGAGAAAGATTTTGGTAGCCCGACTGAAAAAATCGCTAGCTCCGGGACGTCGGGCTAGCGATATTGCAAGCCCTGTATCTGATTGAGGAATCACTCATCTTTGGAAAAGAGAGTTTATTACAGAGAAATGTCTCTTTCCAAAATAAAAGCTATACTATCCGCTTCTTCTGGGCTATATTCTCAGCAGCATATTAAACAGCTGTCTAAATGACTCGGCTAAAGTTAGTAGCATGCTTGCTTGTTTTTTTTCTGCTTCCACTTGTCTTTGCACTAGGATGATGTCGGCGTAAATGTGCAGTCATATTCGTTGTGTTCCCACTAGTGCTGTCAGGTTAATCTCGTTGAAATGACCTTAACGCCACAACACGGCAAATCTCCGTTAACGAGCTACCGCCGATCGCCCTGTGCATGGGGCTAGACGGCCAACACGTTAACGAGCTAACTGCGCTAACACACTAGTTCTCACCCATGTAATTCAGCATTGCATGGCACATCCAACATACTGTTTTACTTTAGTCCATGACTCGCTTACCTTCAGGGTCATACGTCACATGAAAACCAAAATAATTCCAAACGCCAGATCTGAATGAGGGTGGGGGAGGTCCATGTTGTAAGGAGAGCTTAACTTCTGTCTCGCTAGCTTGCCCTGCGCTCTTCCTTCTGACGATGCTGTCTGTGTTGAGCGCTCAGTGAATCTGCGTTCGACTACTCCGCCTAGGCTGCACTGTCGACCCTAGGCGGAGTAGTCGAACGCAGATTCACTGAGCGCTCAACACAGACAGCATCGTCAGAAGGAAAGTTGATAAAATAAATTACAAATTTTGTATTGTTCGATACATATGCGTACCGAACCGAAAGCACTGTATCGAGCGGTTCAATATCGATACGAATATCGTTGCACCCCTAATATATATATATATATATATATATATATTAGGGGTGCAACGATATTGAACCGTATATATATATGTGCATACATACATTGTCTAATAAGCAGCACAGTGGTTGTTATTGTTGCCTGATAGCAACAAGGTTCTGGACTGGGTGTCAGTTGTGTGCGAGTTATTTCTGGGTGATCCGGTTTCCTCCACAGCCCAAAGATGTGTTTCATGTTAACTTGTAATTCTAAATTGTCCTTAGGAGTGGAAATGAGAGTGTGTGGTTGTCTGTTTGTCATAAATTGGTCACCTGTGTTGCTCCCTTGTTAGTGAGATTTGGTTACGAAAAAAAGATGACCAGATTTGTTTTTCCATTTCACATCAGGTCATACTGGATACACAAGATGAGAAATGAAATGCCAACAAAGAGCCATGTAAACCAAACCTGTCACAGTAATGGAATAGGAATCAACTGAGTAATCTTTACGAGAAGATCATTTTGGGGGTCAAACATATCTTTCCTAAATATGTGACAGAAAGCTTAATTGCCAAGTTTTGTCCAAGATCTATCTAAGTGTGATGACACCAGTGCACATTTACACGCACCAGTTCATAGTGGCTCAAGAGTTGGGAGTTCGCCTTGTAATCGGAAGGTTGCCGGTTCGAGCCCCGGCTTGGACAGTCTCGGTCGTTGTGTCCTTGGGCAAGACACTTCACCCGTTGTCTACGGGTGGTGGTCAGAGGGCCCGGTGGCGCCAGTGTCCGGCAGCCTCGCCTCTGTCAGTGCGCCCCAGGGTGGCTGTGGCTACAATGTAGCTGCCATCACCAGTGTGTGAATGGGTGGATGACTGGTTGTGTAAAGCGCTTTAGGGTCCTCAGGGACTAGTAAGGCACTATACAAATACAGGTCATTTACCATAGTTTTGCTAGGTTACATAAAAATTGGTTATAGTTCAAAATACCAGTTTACACAAACAAACCATACAATTTGTTTTTGTAAACAAACAAATTATATAGTCTTTCCAACCTCCTTAAACTGTACAATTGTTCTCTCATGGCGAAAAGTTTATTTACAACATATCCTGAGGGGATAAAATGTCCATAAAGACCCCTCTGTTTTCTCTGTTGCACTCAGTAAAAAGATGGATGTGAACTTTATTTATGTATTTATTTATTTTGTCTTTTGTCTAGTTCATCATGTTCGGCACTGTGTGCGTTTTGTCTGAGAAGTATCCAAGTCAATGTTTGGTGAGTATTTCAGCTGTAAAACATTTTCATATGATCTCTAAAGGACTTTTTGTTGTCATGTCTTATTCTTATTTGCATTCATGATAAATATATTAAACATGTACAGTATGTCCTACAGCATACACACACTTACATAAATACTGGAGGGAAGTTTGCGGAGAGAGGGCTTAACACCCCTCTAGTCTACATATAATTGCTAAATTATTTTTAGCAAATAAAATACTTTGATAAAAATGATTTCCCACTCCTGACCCCACCTCCAACTTTTCGCACTGCATCTTGAAACAGTTTATATTACAAACAACAATCAGGATGTTACATCCTCATCATGGAAAGATTGTCCACTGGCCTGTAGGTGTGAATAGACTGCAGAGTCCTGGCCTGATGAGGTAGCTCTTCTGTGTGGTGCCATCCATTTCTCCAAAGGTTGTTTGGTTTCCCTGATTCCCCAATTTTTGGCGGAGCATGTTCAGGGTTTTAAAAGCCACAGAGACGCGGTGTTTAGAAAAAATGAGTCTTAATTGTTCCGATGCTCATGACACATACAGGAACACAAAGGGTTTTCACTTAGGCAGCACTTGTCCTTCCCTCCTGGATCAGTTGGAGCTTTCTTTAGGAGCCTTCCCAGCTTTGACAAATTGTTATGACCCGGCTCTGCTAGGCGACAGCGGATGTAACATAAATGAGCCCAGAGACCAGGAGGTTAGATAAAAAGAAACACACGAGGTTTATTAACACAACTGAAAACCGTTAGTGAGAGGCACAGAAAAGAAGACCAGACACCAGCGAAGGAGGATAAGAAGGACAGACGCAACAACATTGTCATCCCCTATGTAGCCGGTGTATCAGAAAAACTCAGGAGAGTTTTCTCCAAGCATGACATCCCAGTGTATTTCAGACCCAGCAACACACTCAGACAGAAACTGGTTCACCCGAAAGACAAAACGCCAAAACACAAACTTAACAATGTGGTGTATGCTGTACAGTGCAGCGAGGAATGCTCAGACCTCTACATTGGAGAGACCAAACAGCCACTTCACAAGCGCATGGCACAACACAGAAGAGCCACCTCCACAGGACAAGACTCAGCAGTCCATCTGCATCTTAAGGATAAAGGACACTCTTTCGAGGATGCCAATGTTCACATTTTGGACAGAGAGGACAGATGGTTTGAAAGAGGAGTGAAAGAAGCATCTATGTCCACTGTGAGCGACCATCTTTGAACAGAGGCGGGGTTTACGACACCAACTCTCTGCCATCTATAATCCAGTTTTGAGATCCCTTCCCAGACGCCTTAACGCCCACTCACATCCTGGGCCATCTGACCTCAGGAATTCGCATGACAAGGTGGGGCCAGGTTTCACAATGAACACACCCGAAACTCTGGCTGATTGGGACCCACACCCAGTTTCACACCTTGGCTCAGGTGATTAGAGGATCATCAGGGGGTCCTTTTGTCCCTCTGTGGGGGTCACTCCCACTAGGTTTATATCTGGGACTCTCCACCATTTGACCTTAGAACTGAAGAAGCTTCTCGGATGAGAGGTGAAACGTCTTCAAGTAACTTAAAGAAGTCCAGACGCTTTTCTTTGCAAGCTCCTTTGACCTGTTAGTGAAACAGCTCACTAGGCAATAGAGGGATTTTAGACAAACATAACAAACAACTCAAGTAACACTACTAACACCAGTAGAACACTATTCATCTAAACATCTCACGGGAGGCAACTCAAAACAAAGGCTCAAATGAAGGCAAAAGGAGGGACAATCTACACAGCCTGTTCGAGTCAACAAGTCCCTCTTCGAATGAAGAATCCTCAGCCTTTTATATTCTCAGGTAATTGCAGGCAGCTGTGTCATAATTGCAAGCAGCTGTGTCATTGGTCTGTCGTACTCAAGGCTCCTGCAGCAGCCAATGGTGTGAGTGGTCTGACACGCTCTGATCTGCATGAAGTTGGGGCGAGCATAGGTCCGGGCCAGCCAATCCCCCGTGAGTCCTGGAGCACTTTGATTTCCATAGAGGAAGGCGGGGCCACCTGAGGCCAGAGGCCGTAACACCCCTCCCCTTAAAATACCAACTATGTTGGGCAGAAGCAGACATTACAGAGTGTGAACAACAACAAAGAACAAACACAGTAAAACATGTTTACAAGCGGGACAGACCATCAGCTAAAACATTTTCAGACCCCCTTTTATGGTGAATACTTAAGTTGTATTCCTGCAACAACAGAGCCCAGCGCATAAGGCGCTGGTTATGATTAAACATGCGAGCAAGGAACACGAGTGGGTTGTGGTCGGTGTACACAACAAGAGGTAACATACTGGATCCCAGGTATACGTGAAAGTGCTGAAGAGCCAACAACAAAGCCAGGGTCTCCTTTTCAATGGTGGAGTAGTTTAACTGATTTTTTATTGAACTTGCGGGAAAAGTAACAAACGGGGTGGTTTAATCCCTGCAAGTCTTCTTGCAACAGCACTGCCCCAGCCCCAACAGCACTGGCATCAACCTCAAGTTTGAATGGTCGCGTCAAATCAGGTGCAGCTAACACAGGGGTGTGGCAGAGGAGGGCTTTTGCACTCTCAAAAGCATCTTGACATTCACTTGACCATATAAACTCAACCTTTGGGCTGAGTAGGTCAGTCAATGGCTTCACTACAGTGGAGAAATTTTTACAAAAGTTTCTGTAGTAGCCCACCATCCCCAGAAACCTACGCAACTCACGCCTAAGTACGTCACTGTAGCTTTGGCAAACTCACACTTAGCTAAGTTGAGAGTTAGAGTAGCTTGAGCCAAACGGTGAAATACCTGGTGTAACGTTTCCAAATGATCTTGCCATGTTTCAGTGTAAACTACTAGATCATCTAGGTAGGCACTGCAGTTGGACAGGCCATGGAGGACTTTATTTACTAGCCTCTGGAAGGTGGCAGGAGCGTTAAACATGCCGAAAGCCATGACTGTGTATTGTAGAAAATCATCAGGTGTAACAAAGGTAGAGATGTTAGAGGCACGTTCAGTTAAAGGGACCTGCCAGTAACCTTTAAGAAGATCTAATTTCGTGACATACTGAGCAGTCACAATACTGTCCACACAATCCTCAACTCTTGGGAGAGGATGTGAGTTAGCCACAGTCACAGAGTTCACCTTCCGGAAGTCTGTAATAAAGCGGGGCGAGCCATCTGGCTTAGATTCCACTATACAAGGCGAGCTCCAGGGGCTTTGACTGGGCTTCGCTAAGCCATGTTGCAGCAGATAGTCAGCCTCCTGTTTCATGAGCAAGCGCTTATGGGGGCTGGCTCGATAAGGATGCTGCTTAATAGGTTTAGCTCCCTGGACATCAATGTCATGCTCTTGCACCGTAGTGCAAGTTGGCACATCCCCGAATAAACAGGTGTATTCCCTAATCAAGGCAGTTATGTCTTCTTGCTGCTCCGAAGACAGATGCTCAAGCCAACTCGGCAATGCATTCAGCATTTCTGAGTTAGACAGACGGGGTCTAGAACAGGTGGGATAACTTATGTTTAAACCATCAACCTCGTCCACCCCTCCTTCCTCTAGGTGGCTTGAGGCTACAATAGGAGCACAGAACCCAGCAGGCTCTGGTGTTGACCGAGGATGGTACAGTTTCAACATGTTTATGTGACAGACGCGTGTTTTGCGTCTGCGGTCGGGAGTGCAAATTACATAATCTGTCTCCCCTCTCCATTCACAAACTTTAAAGGGGCCGCTATACCTAGCAGACAAGGCTGAGCCTGGAACAGGCAAGAGCACAAGAACTTGGTCACCCACCTGAAAGGTTCTTTTAACAGAAGCCTTATCATAATGGCGTTTCATCTTTCCCTGTGAAACGGCAAGGTGCTGTTTAGCCAGAGCGTTGGCTTGATTCAAACGCTCACGGAAGTGCTTTACATAACTGCTGACATTTACTTCGAAAACTCCATGTGGGCTCAAAAATGCCTCTTTCAGAGCTTTGAGGGGTCCCCGTGGCCTATGGCCAAATACCAGTTCAGAAGGACTAAAACCAAGTGACTCCTGCACAGCGTCACGGGCAGCAAATAACACAAATGGAACACCCTCATCCCAGCTCTTTTCAGACTTCAGGCAGTATTGGCGTAGCATCGTCTTTAAGGTCTGGTGCCACCGCTCTAATGCACCTTGCGATTCAGGATGATAAGCAGAGGACACGACATGCTTGACACCTAGAGTGCTAGCCACTTGTTTGAACAACTTAGATTGAAAGTTTGAGCCCTGGTCAGTCTGTATGACCTTTGGCAAGCCAAACACTGAAAAGAATGTTGTCAACGCCTTAACAACAGATTTTGCTGTAACCTTATGTAACGGGACAGCCTCGGGGAAACGGGTAGCTGCACACACGATCGTGAGAAGGTATTGCTTTCCTGATTTTGCTCTAGGTAGTGGACCCACACAGTCTACTATGACATGGTCAAATGGCTGATCCACTACAGGAATGGGACACAACGGAGCCGGGGGTATGACCTGATTAGGTTTACCTGCAATCTGACATACATGGCAACTGTTGCAAAATTTAGAAACATCATGCTTCATACCAGGCCAAAAGAAATGTTTTAATAGTAGCTGGTATGTTTTCGTGATGCCCAAGTGTCCCGACCACTGGCTTTCATTGGCAAGGGCCAGGATTTTCTGTCGGTACACAGAGGGCACGACAATCTGCACCTGGTGGAGACCATTGAAGCAGTAGAACATCATGTTCTACAAAATAGGCTTGTTGCTCTTTTTGCAAGTAACACTACTAGCACCAGTAGAACACTATTCATCTAAACATCTCACTGGAGGCAACTCAAAACAAAGGCTCAAATGGAGGCAGGAGGCAAAAGGCAAAAGGCGAGACAATCTTCACAGTCTGTTCGAGTCAACAAGTCCCTCTTCGAATGAAGCATCCTCAGCCTTTTATATTCTCAGGTAATTGCAGGCAGCTGTGTCATAATTGCAAGCAGCTGTGTCATTGGTCTGTCGTACTCAAGGCTCCTGCAGCAGCCAATGGTGTGAGTGGTCTGACACGCTCTGATCTGCATGAAGTTGGGGCGAGCATAGGTCCGGGCCAGCCAATCCCCCGTGAGTCCTGGAGCACTTTGATTTCCATAGAGGAAGGCCAGAGGCCGTAACACAAATGTCCAGCTGGGATAACCACATTAACTCAGGGCCTTCTTGAGGTGATGTTCTTCTGCTTCCCTGACCACTTTGTCTGTGGGGATGGTGTTCATTCTGTGTTGTAGCGCACTGGTAACACCCAGATTGTGCTCCACTGGATGGTGAGAGTCAAACCTTAAATACTGATCTGTATGCGTGGTTTTACGGTACACATCAATATTTAAATGTCTCTCGTTACTGATGGAAATCTTACAGTCTAAGAAGGCTAACCTGCAACTTTTCATATTCAATGGTACTCATGGCCACTGATCAATGGTCTTTGATCAGTAGTTGTAGATCAGAGGTCGTGACAATTTGCATACTAATGGTCAAGAAACTGACCTCACAGCCCATTGTTCATCAGTGGTGCTAGTTTCAGTAAGTATGCAAATGAGACTGAAGAGGATGGATGAGTGACCAAACGTTTCTCCCACTGAACCAGCTTTCTGGGATTTCCTTACCTGGATGATTGAGCATTCATGAAGACAACAGTCACAATAGATTTCCTGAACATTACACTGAATAGGGGATGTGATCCAGAACTCGTTCTGTTTCTATATTTCATTATGTCAAGAAGAATAAAGGAAGAGGAAAATGAAAAAGAGGCAGATTAGCTGGCTAAGGTTAAAAAACTGCTGCCTAAGTTTAAACGTAACTTCCGTAAAATTATAATTCACGTCGAAGAAGCTCTCATTTTTTAGAAATCTGGCCAAATTAGTGAACCCCCCTCCACAAATCTGATTATCTAGACTTGGGACCAGGAAGCAGAGTTGCAGTTTTATTATGTGTCTCTGCAGCTTCTCTCCTCCTGTCACCCCCCTTAAAAAGAAAAATCCCATCCTCTGAGAGACTGTGTCAGCTGCCAGACAAAAAAAAAGAACAAACAATCCAAAAACATTTTAAAAAAATCACAAAGAATAACAGCAAAGTCCACAACTATCCACAACTGCACCAAAGCGTTTTGAAAGCGCTCTCGAAATCGCATATATTTCCAAACAGAGCTGTCCCATTGCAGTGTGGATGTTTGAAAACGCAGACTTTCTAAAACGATGATGCATTTTAGTCATGTGATGCAGTCATGTGACCAATTAAACAAAGATAGCGGAGTGCATTATTCAGCAGCTGTTTTGATTTGTCTCAATTTTGACAGCCCTAAAAAAAGATTAACATCAGTTTGTACGTGCTCCAGATAGCTTTTATTCAAATTCTTTAATTTGCGCAAATTCACTCGCTTTTGCGCAGGACTGGAGCGTAAGCGTTTTGGGCCGTTTCAATGTGGACGCACAATTCTGTGAAAATGACTGAAAGCGCTAGTGTGGACGCAGAGAGTTTTCAGATGAAAACGCCATTTTCAAATCTATCCGGGCTAGTGTGGATGTAGCCTAAGGGGAGACAATGCTAGGGACACAGACATGAGACAAGGGACCGTCAAAGTAAAAAGACATGAACACAAGGGAGCACAGTGAACACCTAAACACTGGAAGAAAATAACAAAAAAATCAGAAAACTAAAAATTGATAAACACAAAACATAAACATGGAGTCACCAGATTCCGGACCATGACATCTACGACAGAGATTCCAAATCTGAAGAATCATCAGAATCAGATACTTCATTAATCTGAAGTGAAGAATAACATTAACAAACCAAAAACAGAAACCCTAAACCCAAATTCACAACCATCATATCCTAAAGCAGCAACTAGACAGAAACCAACATTTAGATTAATGAGGAATCCAGACATGACTACGTAAACATGTGTACTCACAGAGGCTATGATACTTTAGTCTAAGAATGCACTAAGTGTCATTTATGGTTTGGATATTTTCTTGTACATTAACTGGTCATTTTTGTTTTTCAGGTCATCCTTACTGTGATTCTGAATCTGGCTGGAGGTGCTTTTGCCATGACAGGCAGTGCACTGTACGGCGTTTATTTAGGAGACATTGGCTTTCGTTGGAACTATGATTGCTACAATGGCTACAATGGCTACAATGGTTACAATGGCTACAATGATTACGGGTATGGAAGGAAAACAATAAGGCCTCCATCTTTAGACGAAAAACTCCTTCAGGAGAAATGCTTGGAGGGCCAAGCAGTGCTGGTGGTAAGTTAGGGAAAGCAGAAAGAAAAATCGCACATATACACTATATGATACTATCTTATATACTGCAGTATATAACATTTTGAGACTTTAGATGAAACACTGTTGTTTGTGTCCCATCAGATGCTCCTGAGAAGCATCAGTGCTGTGATGATCACCTTGTCTGTTCTGGAGTTCTGTGTTGTGATAAGCTCTGCTGTCCTGGGAATCGAGGCTCTGAGTAACAAAGAAAAAGGACAAAACAAGGTAGATAATGGACAACACAATGGTTCAAGCACATTCTGATAAACATGTTAAATAGTAGAAGATGTTGGCTGAACACATGAAGTGTTCTTGCAGGAATTCTGTTTGTTTTGTCTGAATATCAGTGAAACCAGGTAACAGTGAGTCTGTGCAGTGTTCTCATGCTCTCTACCAGTTTGAGTGAGTCAGTTAAAGTTTATATCTGATGTACAGACAGAGAGCAGGATGACAACATAAAACAAAACAACAGCCCATCATGACTTTAAGGCATGAAGCTCAGTCAGTCCCACGTCTGGCTCCCACATGGACCGGCCCAGGACAGCAAGTCCAGAGTTCAGGCTGCAGATTTTAGGGAGAGACTGTGTGAATCAGAGCTTGGTGGTGGAACTGCTGCAGAGAGAGAGAGAGATCCTTGAGGAAGAAGAACTGTTGGGACTAATAAAAAGATAGACCAGAGGAAGTTTGAACAGCTGTGCCCAACTTTATGTTAGTTTGAAAAACAACAGCTTATCAAAATTTGTTTTAATAAGATCCATCCATCCATTCATCTTCATCCGCTTTATCCGAGGCCGTGTCGCGGGGGCTGCAGCCTAAGCAGAGAGACCCAGATCTCCCTCTCCCCAGCCACCTCCTCCACCCAGCCACCTCCTCCAGCTTATCCGGGGGAACACCAAGGCGTTACAAGGCCAGCTGAGAGATATAATCTATCCAGCATTTCCTGGGTCTGCCCCGGGGCCTCCTCCCGGTGGGACATGCCTAGGGTTGCCAACCGTCCCTTAAAAAACGGAATCGTCCCGTATTTCGAAACAAAAGTACACGTCCCGTATTGAGCTAATAAGGGACGCACTTTGTCCCGTAATACAGTGAGAATCAAAAGTAGTCTATAAATGTTAATGGAATTAACGCTTTGTTTGAAAACATAATTCCCAGCCCCTCTCCTGCTTTGTGACCAATGAGCTGACAGCACACTTATGACAATTCGAGTATGACGATTCAGATTACCGCTCATCTCATTGGTCGAGGAAAGGTCGCTTACGGAGAAAATACCGGAAGACAACAGATGACCACAACAAGAAGCATGGCCAACAGGGAAACAAACGCCGACACTGCGGTGCAAGTCTCGGATGACAGTACACCTAAAGCTGGGCAGACACTGTGCGATTTTTTCAGTCGCGTTATTCAGCTCCTGCTCAAACTGCACAATTGACTCGCAGGGGTTAAAAGTTGGTAGGTCACGATGCAGGTCTCACACTATACGGCCCGATGCTCTGATGCGACCTGAGTGCTCACACTGTGCCTCCATAACATGAAGGTTATAACAGAAAATCTGTCGCTCTCTCTCTCTGTCTTTCACTCACACAGACACACCACCACCATCAACTTTGCTAAATTGCTAATGAAAAACATTGATCAGGCAGCTGTGGTTGAGCAGCAATGTAAATCCAACTATTTTCATGGTTGTTGTGGTCGTGATAATTTTGTGAGGCCACATCGAAAAGGCTCGGATGAGCTTTCCAAAGTTCTACAAGTTGTGCCTCCATCGCTTGTGTCCAGATCACACGCTGCACTGCCGTGCTGCTCCGTCTTTTTCGCTGACATTTGTGTTTGCGCGTGCGCAGTGTGACAAACTGCGGTGACACCCTCACGACCAAGCGATTGATGATCGGGAGCTGGTCGTGAGGTGTTAATCGCTTCTCGTTACCCCACGTATACTACACGATGCACGATGAAGGCCAAAATCGGGCCGATCGCCAAATCGGTCGCACGACTCAAAAATCGGTTCAAAATGGGCCAAAAATCGCACAGTGTGAGCCCAGCATTACACTCACACAGACACACCACCACCACCATCAACTTTGCTAAATTGGTAATGAAAAACATTGATCGGGCAGCTGTGACTGAGCAGCAATGTAAATCCAACTATTTTCACGGTTGTTGTGGTCGTGATAATTTTGTGATGCCACATCGAAAAGGCTCAGATGAGCTTTGAAAAGTTCTACAAGTTGTGCCTCCATCGCTTGTGTCCAGATCACAGGCTGCACAGCTGTTAAAGATATTCTATTATCAAAGTACTCAGATGCAATGAAATATCACTCAGACACTTAGAGCAGTTTTAAACGTGCACGGGTGAGAGACTCAGGGAGAGACTCACACACCTCCTTGGTGCAGTCTGGCTTTATTTATACACATCATGAAGCATACAAAAAAGGAAATATCATCCTTATCTTGTCAAGAAAACAGGTGTGGTTTATCAAAAAACTTCGTGTTCTCTACAAGGTTGTTTCTTACTCGTGGGTGGCGGTTTCCTGCTAGTGTGAAGGCAAACAGTGACAATGTGAAGGCAAAGACTGATAATGTGAAGGCAAGCAGTTTCCGTTATAAAGTAGGGAGCCAGCAATTAAAATATGCAGCTGGTTGAGTACAGAACAGAAATATAAACACTCTTAGCTGATTATTATATGAATAATAAAACCTTTAAAAGCAAAAATACTCTGACATTCCCTCCTGTTGTTTAGATTTCTCACATGACAGTACTGTTATTTTTGTCAGTTCATAACCTCTTGTCTAAACATTTTCGGTTTGAACGTCATAAAACAGTCCTGTGTTCAATTAAACTAAACATTACTGTATGGATCATCTTTCAAAATTTCTTCCATTTGAGACGTCATCACATAAGCATTGATAGAAGTTGTCACCATGTTTGATACCATTTTCTTCAGACAGGGTACTACACATGTTGTGAAAACACATAACAGTAAAAGCAAAAATGCTATTCCAACAAGTCCTTTAATCAGAAGGGACTTCCATGAACCACCTAGTAACCATGTCAACCAATCATCAGTGCTTGTGACATAGTCTTGTTGTTCAGCATCTTTAATCTTTCTCAAGGTGTTCAAAGCGTCGGTCATGTTTTGTGAGTGTATGTTGTCTGGGATGTATGTACAACATGTAGTGTCAAACAATACACACAAACCTCCTTTTTCAGCTAGAATCATGTCTAGTGCGACTCTGTGTTGCATCACTACAATGCGTATTGCGTCGATTTCTTCATTTTGCGCTTTGTTGATTTTCATTGAAGCATTTAGAAACAGTCCAAATCGATAGTCAAGTGTCTCGATCCTCAGCATGTTTTTCCCAACTCCTACCCAAGGGAACAAGGAGTGGAGGACTTTCTGACCATCAGTCCATAGTTTGAAGTTCTTGGGCACATCTGATCCATAGACTGAGTCATGTGGCATTACTTCAGTGACTTCAGCAACTTCACGTTTTGCTCTTGACGTGTGTGTCTCTGCTGTGATCTTGAAGGTGTGGTCTGAAATTAGTACTGGTGCACACAGACCGGTGGAGTTCGGTGGGAGCATGAAGTAGGTTTTAGGCCCGCAGGCCCAAGCGGCTCCCTAGACCCAGAAAGTTCCATTTTTGAAGGTGTGTATTCCTTTGGATTGGGTCAGGTCAAGTGTCTGTGTGCAGTTGCGGTTTCGTCCAAGTTTCCTGTTTCCATCGGAGAAGTTGAAACACATTGGGTGCTGTATGTCCGGCGGCAAAACTATGGCGAATGATTTGTTTTTTGTGTTGTTGGCTTTGACGTTTACCCAATGTTTTTCGTTGCAGGTGTAGTTCCAGTTCGTCAGATTGTAGGCACAAGGGGTTGTCTGTTCAATTAGGATACGTCGTTGTGAAAGTGGTTTCGTGACACGTTTGACGTCTGTGTCACTACACCATGGAATTAGGTCTTCTTTCTTTGTGCTTTGACCTTTTAGGGTCAGTCCTGTTGCCATCAAATCTCTGCGTGTGCAATTGCCAGTTGTTGCTTTGTTGAACACACACATCGCTTCGTCAAGTTCAGGTGCCTTTCCATATATTGTTGCGTGTACGGCTGTTGTTGGCATATGTGAACATACATAGCATTCCGTGCTGTTGTCGGTGCGTGTTCTATCATACACATATCTATACCACGCGTTGTTCATCCATGGGTGGTTATGGTCTTGGTTCAGGTCACGTAGATGCGAATTATCATGTGTCCATCTTTTTTGCAGGTGGTGTTGTTTATTTCCTCTCATCTGGGTGAGTGTTAGTAGGCTCACTAGGAGCGCAATGCTGGCCACTAGGAGGACAAGTGTCTTCATGATGACCAGGCACACCTAGACTTCTGGTGAGTAGACTATTGGCGAGAAGTAAAAAAGGGCGGGATATACCCAATCAGCCCTTCCCTTCACCAATAGATCACCTAGAAGCCAGGGGAGCCGGCGTCTAAGCGTCTGGATTGTCACTCACTTTTTTACAGTGGCTGTGGTGGATCCAAGATGGTCTTTCTGCTATTTTGCAGGCGGTGGGTGTGGTAAGTAGGACTTGGTATGGGCCCTCCCACCTTGGTGAACTCCAATTCTTTCTCTGGAGTACTTTGATCAGGATCCAATCACCTGGTTGTAACCTGCAAGACACTGGAGAGAAATCACTCGGCAGTTGGTTGTTTAACACAATCTCTTTATTTTCAAACAGTTTAGTCATCCATTCTGCTAGGGTAGTTTCCCTTATTGATTTATTAATAGGTTCACTGGTAATTGGCAATGGAAACGCTCTCCCGTGGATGATTTCAAAAGGTGTAAGTTTCTGAGAACCTTGTGTTATTCTCATCCACATCTTTACTAGGCCTAGACATTCAGGCCATGGTCTTCCTGTTTCTTCCATGCATTTTCTTAATCTCTGTTTTATTGTGCCGTTAGTTCTTTCCACTAATCCTGCGCTTTGTGGGTGATATGCACAGTGATGTTTGATGCTAAATCCTAGAGCTTCAGAGACTTTGCTGATGATGTCATTAACAAAATGTGTTCCATTGTCTGACCTTATCAGACTGGGAATGCCATATGTGGGGATGAAGTGATTGCATAAACACTTTGCCACTGATATTGCATCTGCTCTTTTTACTGGATAGATTTCTGGCCATTTTGAAAATACATCTATAATTACTAGAGCATATCTTGATGCTTGGCATTCGTTAAGTTCAATAAAATCCATGTGGATTGTATGGAAAACTAGCCTCTCTTAGGTCTTAAGTTTCCTTGTGAGTTGTGTTGTTTTTTTTTGTTTTTTGTTTTTTGACAGAATAGGCATGTTCTTACAAATTATTCGCTAAAGTTTCAAAATTTATAGTGTGTATTGCATTGTTTATCTATACTATATCTCCCTCCTGTTGACACAGGTGTTTACCTCATGTGTCACTACAACCGCTGTCCTGTGTAATGACTCTGTTAATATAGGTTTTCCATCACAGACCATTAAGTCATCTTTCAGTTTACTCCACATTTCAGCCACTTGTTTTGTTCAGTGATTGTTGCAGCTTGTTGTTCGGTTTTTAGTACATCAAGTGGTATTTGTAGGCAGTAGTTGGTTTCTAGTAGCTCTGCCGATTGTTTGCAGCCTGTTTTGCTGCTTGTTCTGCAAAATTATTTCCTTTTGTGACAATATAATTGTCTTTTTGATGTGCTCCACATGTGCACAGTGCCAATTGTTTTGGCAAGGTGATCACTTCCAGCAAGATTTTTTTTTTTTTTTTTTTTTTTTTTTTTTTATAGATGGAACATTACATTCTCACTTGAGGCATTTTTAGATAATTTCTAGTTTTTCAAAGAATTCACACATCTCACACATCTTACATATTTTAAACAAGTATTGTCACGAATTTGTTTCCAAATCAACAAAATAAAATAATCAAACAAAACCGAAAACATACATGAGTCAGGACCCAAAAAGAAAAATGCTGCTACTGAAACAGAGCAGACATGTGAGGGAAAACTGAGCTCACAGACAGCTGCATGTGTTGGCTTTTATGCAGCTTCTGCTCTAAAAACAAATAAATAAAAAATAAAAGAAAATGTGTAACATGCTCATCAACTTAGCGGTGTCCACATATTTAATTCAGCTTCACAATCCTGTAACTTTAGCTGTTGTCTACAGGGTTTGGCTTATTAGTTGTTACTATAGATGTGCTCTATATCTCAGTAATATTTTATCCAGGTTTTCAAGCATGTCAAGTGCCTCTATGCACCTAAGTAGTTTAGATATTTCCTTTATTTTCTTCATCTCCTATGTCATTATACTGAGTTTGAGCAAACCTTAAGCTTGATGCAGACTACTTCATAACAATTGTCCATCTCACATCATACTGACTAGGTTACTTCTTATTATTATCATCTTTTTCTTTCCATATAATAACAACAGTATATTACAACATTTTATCAGTGTATATAAAAGTGTATATTACTATACTACTACTGAGCCAATTTAATAGTTGGGATCATCTTACTCAGCAAACAGATAACTTAGAATTCATCCAATCTGTACAAATTTGCTTCTTCTCTGAACAGGTTTGTGCCTACTTTTTAGACTGGTCTTCTGTTTGCCTCATCTCAGATCCAACCTTCGGTCACTTTCATTCTTTCTGTTGCATGTCTAACCAAGCAATTTATTATTATATATTTTATATTTTATTTTGTGTCCATCAAGGGCTTCGGGTGATCTGCAGCTTCACCTTTTCCCAAGCTGGAGACATTTACCTTTTCACACACTTTCCTTGGCTGACCAATGACACAGCCTTAATGTACCTTATGCATCTCTCTATTTTATTTAAAAGGTTTTCGTGTGAATTATTTCCTTTTATTTATTTTATACATTCTGGGCATGAACGTCTTGCCAACTATGTTTCATTGTTAATATAAGTTTACAGGTTGTTATCCTTCCTATTATTAGTTTCAATACATTAAAAATAAGTTCTAATGTAATTTTGTCTTTATTTATTTTATTTTTGTACTTCTTATATTTATATCTATTCGTTGAGGTCTGTTTCCAACCTTTTTAAACTACTTTGATCTCTAGTTTTCACTTAATAAGGGTTTTATCAGTCACTGCAGTTTGTCCGGCGCCTGGACATTTTTCTCTAGCCACTGCTCGTCAGCAGTGAGTTTTGTTGATTTATTACCCATTTTTCTTTCTTATTATTTTTATTAGCTCATAGATATATTTACGTTTACACACACACATACACACCCGTGGTGCTTTCTCTGGCACGAGGAATGGGAGAGGCTATTGACACGGCCTTCTACTTTCAAGCTAGCCTTGAAAGCGGTGTCAATTTTATGTGATGAAACACAACCTTTTCCCGTTCCACCAGAACTCGAGCAACCAACGGTAAACAATTCGGTGGAGTAGTTCAGCCTCCTTAATGTGCTGTAAAATCAACTTACTCCACCAACAAAACAGTAAAACAACAGATTATACGCGTAATGAGTTTTTTATTCTGGGCAACACTGTGTCTTTCTACATTGCTCCAAGCCCTCTTTCAGGCGAGCTGCTTCGTAACCTCTACGAGTCCTTTTTCAGACGAGAATGTTACTATCCTGTCGTATTTTGACATTAAACTTGCTCCAAGCCCTCTTTCAGGCGAGCTGTAACCTCTACCAGTCCTTTTTCAGACGAGAATGTTACTTAATTAATCTGTCATACATTGACGGGAAACTATTTAATGTACAGACCACAGGTTGCCTCAGTCGTTTTGCGCAAGATGTGAGTGAGTGCTAAATATTCACCTGAGTTATTGTGTGGTTGCTTTGGTTTCCTTCATCAACCCCTGAAGTCGTGGACCTCTTATAAGAACGCTGGCCAGAACCCGAACGTCACGTCTCTGGACTTTATCCTCTGCCTGGAGAGGAGTCGACAGCGTGGGCTTCTCACGACGTCAGGACTTGACGAAGGTCTCCTATTGGAGCATTGAAAAAAATATCAATGTCCACTCCGGCTCGAAGGACCAATTAAATGTTAAAGATATTCTATTATCAAAGTACTCAGATGCAATGAAATATCACTCAGACACTTAGAGCAGTTTTAAACGTGCACGGGTGAGAGACTCAGGGAGAGACTCACACACCTCCTTGGTGCAGTCTGGCTTTATTTATACACATCATGAAGCATACAAAAAAGGAAATATCATCCTTATCTTGTCAAGAAAACAGGTGTGGTTTATCAAAAAACTTCGTGTTCTCTACAAGGTTGTTTCTTACTCGTGGGTGGCGGTTTCCTGCTAGTGTGAAGGCAAACAGTGACAATGTGAAGGCAAAGACTGATAATGTGAAGGCAAGCAGTTTCCGTTATAAAGTAGGGAGCCAGCAATTAAAATATGCAGCTGGTTGAGTACAGAACAGAAATATAAACACTCTTAGCTGATTATTATATGAATAATAAAACCTTTAAAAGCAAAAATACTCTGACAACAGCCGTGCTGCTCCATCTTTTACACCAACGTTTACGTGTTTGCGCGCGAGCAGTGTGAGCGGCTGTGATGAGACCCTCACGAGCGATTGATGATCGGGAGCTGGTCGTGAGGTGTTAATCGCTTCTCGTTACCCCACGTATACTACACGACGCACGATGAAGATCACTCAAAAATCGGCTCAAAATGGGCCTAAAACCGCACAGTGTAAGCCCAGCATTAGAGCAGCAATGTTTGTTCCCCTCAGAGAAAGGGAAGAATGGGAAAAGGAAAACACCTGGCTGGAAAAAGTTAATATGGGCATGTGCAGTGAATATCAGCGCTATGTGGCCAGAAGTGTGATAATATAATTTATTTTGTGTAATAAACAACTGCAAGGATAGATGATTACAACAAATAGATGACTAATACATAAAAGTAATACATAGATGAATAATGATGATGAGTTAAGATGCGCAATCATGGGAACAAGCGGGTTTACAAACAGGAGCAGCTGATTAGCATTAGAAAAGCTGAAATAATACCTCAACTGAAGCCAATTGTACTAAATGCACTAAATGTGCACTGTTACAAGAATGTTTTTCTTTCTATTGTTTTCTATTATTTTAAGTTAAGCAGGACAGAGTTCTTTTAAAGAAAGATTTACTTATATTCTCAAAAGTTAAGCATGACAGGCTTCTGTTTAAGAAGGAGACCTGTTTTATTGTGTTAATGTTGTCATTTTGAGCTAAAAATAAATGGCTAAATGATCATTTGTTTCACATGTGTTCATATCACAAAGAATAAACATCTACTTAAATCAAATTCAAGTCAAATGGTTAAAAAAATAATTTCACACACAAAAAAAGAGCTAGAAAATTCACCACACTGGGAAGGGTGAAGACAACTGGGTCGCCCGGCCCTGGCCACGAGGTGTCCCTTATTTATTTTTCAGGGAGTTGGCAACCCTAGACATGCCTGAAACACCTCACCCAGGAGGCACCCAGGAGGCATCCTTGTCAGATGCCCGAACCACCTCAGCTGGCTCCTTTCGATGTGGAGCAGCAGCGGCTCTACTCTGAGCCCCTCCTGGATGGCCGAACGTCTCACCCTATCTCTAAGGGAGAGACCAGCCACCCTTCGGAGGAAGCTCATTTCTGCCGCTTGTATCCGCGATCTCGTTCTTTCGGTCACTGCCCACAGCTCGTGGCCATAGGTGAGGGTAGGGACGTAGATCGACTGGTAAATTGAGAGCTTCGCTTTTACACTCAGCTCCCTCTTCACCACGACGGACCGGTGCAGCATCCGCATCACTGCAGCCGCAGCCCCAATCCGTCTGTCGATCTCCGGCTCCCTTCTCCCATCACTCGCGAACAAGACCCCGAGATACTTGAACTCCTCCATTTGGGGCAGGAACTCATCCCCGACCTGGAGTGGGCACTCCACCCTTTCCCGGCTGAGAACCATAGCCTCAGATTTGGAGGTGCTGCTCCTCATTCCCGCTGCTTCACACTTGGCTGCGAAGCGTTCCAGTGCAAGCTGGAGGCCCTCACCCGATGAAGCCAACAGAACCACATCATCCGCAAAAATCAGAGATGAGTGAAAGCCCTCCGCCACTTGGCTGCGCCTAGAAATCCTGTCCATAAAAATTATGAACAGAACTGTTTACAAAGGGCAGCCCTGGCGGAGCCCATCACCCACCGGGAACGAGTCCGACTTATTGCCGGCAATGCGAACCAAGCTCTTGCAACGGTTGTATAGGGATCGAATGGCCCGTAACAATGGGCCAGACACCCCATACTCCCGCAACACCTCCCACAGGACACCCCGAGGGACATGGTCGAATGCCTTCTCCAAGTCCACAAAACACATGTAGACTGGTTGGGCAAACTCCCATGCACCCTCAAGTATCCTCGAGAGGATAAAGAGCTGGTCCAGTGTTCCGCGACCAGGACGAAAACCGCATTGTTCCTCCTGTATCTGAGGTTCGACTAGCGGACGAACTCTCCTTTCCAGCACCCTGGCATAGACTTTCCCAGGGAGGCTGAGGAGCGTGATCCCCCTGTAGTTGGAACACACTCTCCGGTCTCCCTTCTTAAAGATGGGGACCATCACCCCGGTCTGCCAGTCCAGGGGTACTGCCCCTGATCTCCACACAACATTGTAGAGGCGTGTCAACCAGGACAGCCCTACAACGTCCAGAGCCTTCAGGAACTCGGGGCGGACCTCATCAACACCAGGGGCTCTGCCACCAAGGAGCTGTTTAACTGCCTCAGTGACCTCGCCCCCGGAGAGTGGCGGGTCATTCCCCTCATCCCCAGACTCTGCTCCCTCCTCGGAAGCTGTGTCAGTGGGATTAAAGAGGTCCTCGAAGTATTCCTTCCACCGCCTGACAATTTTCTCAGTCGACGTCAGCAGCGCTCTGCCAGCACTATACACAGTGCAGGTAGAGAGCACCGCTTTCCCCTCCTGAGACGCCTGACGGTTTGCCAGAATCTCTTCGAGGCAGTCCGAAAGTCTTTTTCCATGGCCTCTCCGAACTCCTCCAACACCCGAGTTTTTGCTTCAGCCACTGCCCGATCCGCATTCCGCTTCGCCTGTCGATACCTGTCGGCTGACTCCGGAGCTATTGTTTTAATAACAATAAAATAAATTGTAATTGCACTTTATTTTTAATGTCACCTTAAATGTTGATTCCTTTGTGTATTCCTGCATGAAAATGTCATCAAAGTGTGCACAGTCGTGTTTGTGACTGGAGGGAGTTTACACTTCACAAATATTATTTTTCTCTTTTAGAGCACTGACGACCCAGAGCTCTACAAACCTATGCTGGAGGAAGTCACTGTACAGCCTGTGGCATTAACAGCCTGACTCTGTTCACGAAATATCAGCGATTTACACACATTCTTACTAATAACTTACTGATAATATACGAATTATTACTGTGTTTTGATGTAGTGATGTATATCTTATGTTTAGTTAGATCCCAGCACCTGCGTATGTAAAAAATAATTGTTACAAGTCTTTTCTTTTCTTTCTTTTTTTACAGAAGTGTTTAAACAGGGAATGTCAGGTGGAGGTTGTTACTTTTAAATGAGGTTTGAAATTTTAAGAAACTCAAATTTTTACTTTTCTCAGCCTGTGCTGTAAAGGATTTCTTGGTATGTTCAATAAAACATGAAAAGTTCAGCTGTTGTGCGTTTTTTTTTTAAAATTCAGATTGTTTGCCTGTAATCGTGAATCAGATCGAGACCAAAACACATTCTCATTGCATTTGGAAGAAAAACAATAAAAGGTGAATCAAATAGACCATTACGGTAAGGCTGGGATGGTCAATGTGGTAAAGTAAATCCGTTGGGCATCTTCCCTCGTCTTTAGACAATAATTCTGATGGAAAAAGAGCCAAACGGGACAGGCAAAAAAACAAAGAGAAAAAAAAAAGGATGTAAATCCTTAGGTGACGGCCAAGCAAAAAACAAGGTCATAGTCCCCCCGTGAGAGGGGCCAGCGTGTAAGAGTTTGTGGAATGTTCTTTGTCTGTGTCTCTGTATATAAGATGTAAGGGCGATGGCCACAATTCAGAGATGGTCCTGGTGTTTCACTGGGATGCTCTCTCCACATTGCAATGTGTTTATTAAACCCACTTCAACTCAAGCTCACTGGGTGTGTTGAAGGTTATTGTTAAAATTTCCATAACACAAGAAAGGTGTGGTTTGTGTCTATGAACAGTGAACACCCGTGTGTACACCTGTGTGCACACCTGTATGGATGAGCGTGTTATTATTCAAATGGTTTCTCCATATAATCATCTTCTAGGGGGTATGGGGAGCCATAGCCCCGTCCCCCAGGTCATGAAGCAGGCATTGAGGAGATCAGGCCCGAGACATCCAGAGGCCCCAAGAGCCCAAGGAGGACCATCGGAGGGGCATCCTTGCCACCCTCCTGGGAATAACTGAGTAGAGCCCCAGACAAGAGGCCAACCAGCAGCCATGGAGCAGAAACCAGAGGGGGCTGCAGTGGCGTTCCCGCCAGCTGTGCCCAAGTGAACCAAACCGTAGGCCCAGAGGCCTGAGGGCCCTCCATCCCCCGGAGGAGACCTGACCAAGCCCGGCCCCTCCAAGGAGCCACCAGGAGTGAACTGGTACATACCTGAGTGCCCAGCCCAAAAACCACCAACCGACACCTGAGGGCATCAGCAACCAGCAGGGAGTGTAGTGTGAGGAGATAGGCTTCCATACTCTGGAGGGCCTGAGATGTTCCCAGACGTGGAGTCTAAGACCCGACCTGACATATAGACACAGACACAAACATGCATTCCCCCCCCCCTCCCCCCCATGGACGCATATACAAATACTCAGCACTCACCCAATGTAAAGGCAGACACTAATGGACACTGTACACACAATCATACTCCCCAAACATACTCTATACCCCATGTCCAGGTAAACTCACCCCCCGAGGGTGAAACCACACATAGACCCAGGAGATGTTGCCCTCTCCTTTCGGGTGGAGGCAAGCAGACATCCCAGACCCCAGTCGGACAGCCAATATCTCCTCCCAGCCCCTCCGCCCCGATGGCTAACAGAGAACGGGAGTGTGTGAAGACCCCATACCTCCCTCCTCCCGCTCATGTGTAGTGTGCTGCGTGTTGTTCTAAAGTGCATTTAAAACACGGGAGGGCATGGTGCTTCCTGCCAGAGAGCAGCAGGTGTAGCACGAGCCCTCCTCAGAACCCTCAATGTCTACATGCATTTAAAATTGAGAGGAGGTATAGTGCTGGCGGAGCGCTGCTGACGTTGACTGAGAAAATTGTCAGGCGGTGGAAGGAATACTTCGAGGACCTCCTTAATCCCACTGACACGTCTTCCGAGGAGGAAGCAGAGTCTGGGGATGAGGGGAATGACCCGCCACTCTCCGGCGAGGCGAGGCTGCCATATCGCCCCTCTGGCCATCACCAGTAGGCAGCAGGTGAAGAGTCTTGACCACGGACACAATACAGAGAGTGTCCGAGCCGGGGCTCGAACCGGCAATCTTCTGATCACAAGCGAACTGCCTACTCTTGAACCACGATCGCCCTAAACAGCAATGATAATAATACTTATGTGAAGTAACACAAGCTTATAGGAATCGTGTTATATACTTTTCCATAGCATTACATTTGAATTCAACAGTTCAATCTTTCAAATAACGGACAGATATTTGTGAAATCATGATACATTTGTGAATGTATTTTAACAATCTAAATATGCATATGTACAGACAGATACATTTAATAATCATGAAAATTATGTTTTATTACATTACAGTGATTTAACGTTAATTTACATTTGAAATGTGGAATCACAGTCTATTTACGTAACTTTAATGATATTCTAGAAGAACAGAACAAAACTGTAAAATGAACAATAAAATACTTTCATATTAGGATTTTTTCCCACAGTGCAGCCATACCCGCGACCTTGTGGTTGTTAGTTCACATCCATTGGCCAATGCTTAGCTTCATGTTATTATGTGTCCCAACATCCAATGGCATGTCACATTGTTTTCATGGCCACACCCTCACCCCAGGTGCAGAGGCCTATTTCTGGTCAGGAATGTTGTGAATACTTTGAGATTTATATTAATTGCAATTCCTACCTCTACATTTATTTTTTTAAATATATAATTAGCACAGCATGGCCGTGCAATGTTTTATATGGGTTTTTTTGTTTTTATTCCTATTAATTATATTTTTAACTTGTCTCTGAATTATTGAATCAGACCAAGATGACATGAAATTTTCAGCAAAATTAGAATTCAAATATTTTGAGTAGCACAACATTAATCATCTCCGTCCTTTTCTCACCCCACATGTCGCTGCCATTCTTGTCCATAGCCTTGTTACTTCCCGGATTGATTATTGTAATTCACTTCTTTTTGGTCTTACTCAAAAATCCACCCACAAGCTCCAACGTGTCCAGGACTCTGCTGCCCGTATTATCACCAGGACCCCTTCTGTCCACCACATCACTCCTGTCCTGCAGCAGCTTCATTGGCTCCTGGTCAAATATCGCATCAATTTCAAAATACTCTTGCACAAATTTAAGGCTATTCATCATCTCTCTCCTCCATATCTCTCTGATCTGGTTCAGATCACCGCCCCATCTCGGTGTCTTAGATCTTCTTCTTCCCTTTCTCTCTCTGTCCCCTCCCCCCGTCTTGCCACCATGGGTAGCAGGGCTTTCAGCTACTCTGCTCCTCGACTCTGGGATTCCCTTCCTCCTGATTTAAGAAATATCTCTTCCTTCTCTCTCTTTAAGTCATAACTCAAAACTCATTTGTTCAAAATAGCTTATCAAACATAGCTTCTCCACTCGGCTATTTTCAATTTGATTTATGTCTTATGCTTTTATGATTGTCTTCATGAACGAACATCTGATAAAAAGAAATGCGGACATTGCCAGGAAAGCACGTTACTTGAAGAAACAGGGAAAAATTGAAAATACATGGACCACCAACTGCAAAGTATTCATTAAACTCAATGGAACACCGGAACAAGCCTAAGTGTTGGTCATCAGAAATATGGAAGAGCTGGACAAATACTGAGGTCAACTTACTCTGGAGGTATGAATACACATGTGATGTGACACACAACACAACACATGGCACAGTCCAAAAGAACTTCATCTGCATCCGGCAACAATATCAACATGACTCATTGGAATTCTCTTTATGATAATCTGGAACTGAGAACATTTCGATACACAGACCATAATGTTCTAGACTTAGAAAAGGATATAGACCCGGAAAATAATTTCTTCTACAACATCAGCTGTAACTGCTGAACAGTTTAAGCACACCATCAACACGGAAAATAAATTCTCAATAATCCATTTTAATAGCAGAAGTCTGTATGCCAACTTCAACAATATAAAGGAATATCTAAATGAGTTGACAAATCCATTTGGAATTATTGCCATTTCTGAAACATGGATCAATGCGGAGAAAGGAACGGACTTTGGACTGGAGGGATATGATGTGAATTTTGTAAATAGAAGGAACAAGAGTGGAGGGGGAGTAGCTGTGTATGTGGATAAAAACCTAAACTACAAGGTGGTAGAAAGTATGACAACTGTAATTGATAATTTACTAGAATGTATAACAATTGAAATTTATAAGGAAAAAGAAAAAAATGTAATAATTAGCTGTATATATAGAACACCTGGCTCTAGTATTCAAGTATTTAATGACTTCATAGAGGAAATATTCTCTAAAACAAATCAAAAAGTTATGTTTATCTGTGGTGATTTTAATATTGACCTGTTGAATCCAAAAAAGCATAAAATGACCGACGAATTCCTAAACACTATGTACAGTTTGAGTTTACATCCTAAAATAACCAGGCCTAGCAGAATTACACCACATTGTGCCACCTTACTTGACAATATTTTCACTAACAATATGGAAAACAACATTGTGAGCGGAATATTAATTAATGACATCAGTGATCACCTACCAGTTTTTGCAGTTTATGACACTAATTATAAGAAAAATCAGCATGAAGAACAACTGAGATACAGACGTGTAAGGACAGAAGAAACTATGACTGCATTTAAGAACGATCTATTAAATCAGGACTGGGACAAGGTGTACAAAGAAGCTGATATTGATATTGCATATGGCATATTTTTAAGAATATTCATGGAGTTGTACGATAAAAACTGTCCAACAATAAAATACAACAGAAAGCACAAATATTCAGATAGACCATGGCTCACTAAGGGTTTACAAAATGCATGTAAAAAGAAAAATACACTCTATAGGGAATACCTAAAACAAAGAACAAAAGAAGCTGAAAATAAATATAAAAAATACAAAAATAAGTTGACCAATATTATACGTGTATGTAGAAAGGAGTATTATAGTAAAATATTGAACAACAATAAACATAATATGAAAGGAATATGGGATGTTTTAAACGGTATCATTAAAAATAATTCTGGACAACAAAGTTATCCACAATACTTTATCGATAATGGCAATATTATGGAAAACACTGCTGATAAGGTCAACAGCTTTAATCATTATTTTGTAAATATTGGACCAAAACTGGCAGAACAAATTCCTGAGTCACTGCCATCAGTAGAATGTAGTGAAAACCTGATTGATAGGAACCCTAACTCAATGTTCCTCACATCAGTGGAGGAAAAAGAAATAATTGACATTGTACACATGTGTAAATATAAAACATCCACTGATTGTAATGATATTGACATGAAAATCGTCAAGAAGGTCATTGAAGGAATTGTAGGACCTCTAACATATATTTGCAACTTATCATTTCAGACGGGAAAAGTGCCAAACAAAATGAAAATAGCTAAAGTTGTGCCGCTGTATAAAACCGGGGATAGACGCCACTTCACAAATTACAGGCCTGTTTCTTTACTACCACAATTCTCCAAAATCCTAGAAAACCTGTTTAATAAACGATTAGACAAATTCTTAGATAAATATAAATTACTCTCTGACAGTCAATATGGATTCAGATCAAAAAGATCAACATCTCTGGCATTAATCGAATCAATTGAGGAGATTACGAATGCTATAGATCAGAAACAGTATGCAGCTGGAGTATTTCTGGATCTCAAGAAAGCATTCGACACAATCAATCATGACATATTAATTAATAAACTGGAACGGTATGGGATTAGGGGGGTTGTACTGCAATGGGTGAAAAATTATTTAAGTGACTGGAAACAATTTGTGAAGCTGGGTGTCCATTCCTCATCATGCTTGGACATTGCTTGTGGTGTTCCACAAGGCTCTGTACTGGGTCCAAAATTATTTATTATTTATATAAATGATATTTGTAAGGCATCTGATATATTAAAATTAGTATTATTTGCAGATGACACAAATATTTTTTGTTCTGGGGGGAATCTAAAGGAGCTGCTGGATACAATTACTTCAGAAATGTGCAAAATTAAAAAATGGTTTAACAGGAACAAACTATCGCTAAATCTAAGTAAAACTAAAATTATCTTATTTGGGAATTCCCTTAGAAATGCACAAGTGCAGATTCATGTAGATGGTGTGGAAATTGAAAGAGTACTTGAACATAAGTTTCTTGGTGTGATTATAGATGATAAATTAAACTGGAAGTCTCATATAAATCATATACATAACAAAATTTCAAGAAGTGTCTCAATCTTGAGTAAAGTAAAACACATTCTGGACCACAAATCACTCCACATTCTCTATTGTTCCCTGATTGCACCGTATTTGAATTACTGTGCAGAGGTTTGGGGCAATACTTACAAATGTTCGCTATCATCAATCTTTATATTACAAAAAAGGGCCATAAGGATAATCCATAAAACTGGTTACAGAGATCATACAAATCCACTATTCTTAAAATCAAAAATTCTAAAATTCACAGATCTGGTTCATTTTCTCACAGCACAAATTATATATAAAGCAATAAATAACCTGCTTCCTGACAATATTCTAAAAATGTTTTCTAAAAGGGAACGGGGATACAATTTGAGGGGGGAATTAAATTTAAAACATCCTCGTATCCGTACAACATTAAAAAGTTTTTGCATCTCTGTGTGTGGAGTGAAGCTGTGGAACAGACTAAGTAAAGATATGAAGCAATGTCCAAGCATGGCGCAGTTTAAAAAGCGGTTTAAGGATATGGTTTTTACAGGGTACAGGGAAAAGGTAGAGATTTGATAGGGTGTTCTTGTCTAACATTTTCATGTGTGTGCGCATGCACGGGTTTGTTGGTATGGGTATATATATATATATATATATGTATATATATATGTGTGTATGTGTGTGTATGTATGTGTATATATATATATATATATATATATATATATATATATATATATATATATATATATTAAATATATATAAAATTGTAGGTTGTGTATCCTTCAGGTGTTAATGGGGTTATTGAAAATGTGTATATGTGCGTATGTGTGTATATACGTAGGTATGGATAGATAGAAACATATATGTGTATATATTAAAAAAAAAAAAAAAAAAAAATTACACATAACATATAATGTAATTACAAGGAGGTATTTCTGCAGTCTATTGATACTAGATAGTGGAAAAGGGGTGGGATTAAATAAGCTTATGCTTCTTCCTGCTCCTTTTTGAACATGGACGTTATTTGGAGTTGTGGTTGCTCGTTTTCCTTTTGTTTGCTTTGTTCATTTGTCTCTTTTAATTCTATTTTTTTTTATACTTTTTCAACATGTTCAAAATAAAGATTCAATCAATCAATCAATTGTGTAAACTGCTTGCTTTTATGTTGCTGTTATTATTCTACCGTGTACAGTGTCCTTGAGTGTTCTGAAAGGTGCGTTCAAATAAAATGTATTATTATTATTTTTCCACCAATACAAAAGGGCTGTTTTTTGTTTTGTTTTGTTTTGATTTTTTGCTCATAAGCAGAGAGTGCTTGCTAGCGCTGTCTTTAGACAGTAAATGTGACGAAACTATTCAGGAAAAAACGCTGCGTATATATTGTTTATCATGACTCTGGGTTTACGTGGCCTATCAACACCATTTAAAAACTGGTATATATCACCTTGTTGCTTTGTCATTTTGAAGTGGTCATGTGATTGGCTTACCACGACTACTTTATTCTTCCTCAGTCAAACAGCAGCACTCGTGCAATTGTTTTGCCCCCCCTGAGCTCCAGGTGTTGTGCCAAAAAGTGATCATCTGGTAGAAAGTGATTGCTGTCTGCGGGAGCGCGCGCAGCTGCTTAAAGCTGTAGCGCCCAGATTACTTACATAGAGAGCTAAGTCTGTGCAACTGATGTAAGGTGCAGTAAGCTGAAGACAGCTTCAACCGTTGTTGAAAAATTGTAACGCGACCGCCCCGCATTTTCTTGTTGGTAACGGTAACGACATTGTAACGATAGAAATAGTAATTAGTGTTGAATATCAACACTTCACTGAGTTCTTTTGATTTCTCATAGGCATCCGATGGAAGACAAAACCCTGCTCAGTACACCATTTCACACTTTATTCTGTTACACAATTACTTCTCGAAGGGAGATGCGTCCTGCGGTTCTCAAAATGGTTGTGTGCCCCTAACAGTTTTATTACAGAAGCAGAACGCTGTTATTCATCACTGGTTGCCTGTGGAGAAGTGGACACGGCTCATAACCTTTTTCTTGTAATTGTACAATAAAGGTGTAGTAAGAGTGTTGCTGTGACCACCAGAGAGTGCTGTTGTATTTCTTTCCTGTTTACTTTTTCCAAACTGTGCAGCAAACGCACCAAGTTTGTTAACAGGTGATTCTTTTAATTATGTTTGACTGATTGTCCCAATTAATTGTCAAAGGAGCTTGCAAAGAAAAGCGTCTGGACTTCTTTAAGTTGCTTTCAAGCAACTTAATTAAAGAAGTCCAGACGCTTTTCTTTGCAAGCTCCTTTGACTACGATGACCTGGATGACTGAGAACCTTCACAGACATACGTCCCAATTAATTAATTGTAATAAAAATCTTTATTATAAAGTTGCTGATCAAGTTTATTTGATGAATGTTTGAAGTTCAAGTTTGCCATGTTTGCTGAAAATATTTCTTTAACTCTTGACATGAACTGAACATAAACTTGTGGCTCCTCTCATGTCACTGCTACCTTTTCTGCAGGTGTTACCTTATACATCATATTTTTTATGCTCACCTTTCTCACAACCGAGAGCATAAAGAGGAGGTGCTATTGGTAACAGGTTTGGCCAGCTCTTGGTTTCCTCTTTCCAGTGTACCGCTTACTTGATCAGACTTGTTTGCTTTTCAAACGGAGGTGTTTAAGTTTTTGTTCTTCACTAACAGGTAAGTCTTTCATGTTTGATTCAGCTTGTAATTCAGACTAATTAAGAGTTGTGTATTTATGTAAAAAATGTGGTTTAATCTAATCGTTGTTCATTTATCTCCATGTTGTAAGTTTTAACAACATCAGAAAACACATCAAGTTGAAACTGATTTTATGATTTCTGGAAGACAAAAATACAACTTATACAGTAAGAAGTCTAATAATAAATATAAAATATAGTACATATATTTATTGATTGGTACAGGGGTTTCAGGTTATGGGTGGAAAACAACACAAAAACATGACTTCCTTGTTCCTTGAACAAGAGCATGCAGTAAATAAAGCTGGGGCATGGTGCTGACATCACTATGTGCTGCACATTTATCTGCTAAAACTGTGGATTTAACTACATTTCTGGAGTTTTTGAAATGTGTTGCATTAAATAGAAAAGGTTTCTTTTATTTAGCTTTGTTGATATAAATGTGGCAACGATTATTGAGAAAGAGATTTTTCATGTAACAACTGAGGGAGGAAGTAGAAACAATTCAGCAGAAATGAAAGATTAAAAAATTTATAATGACAACTTTTTGTCATGTGAGGCAGAGGCAGGCAGGAAGGGGATGCAAACACAGGACTCTAGTTTTAGTTCTAGAAAACTAGAACTAAAACTCCAAACCAGAAACACAGGGAGACTTACACACATGAGGAGGTACAACAGGACAAAAGGCAAAGGAACACACAGGGTTTAAATATACAAGGGAATAATGAGGGAATGGGATGTAGGAGGGAAACACAGCTGGGATTAATTAGACATAACAAGACAAGGGGAAGAAAATTAGACACACTGACATTGGACATGGGACTGTCAAAGTAAAACAGGAAATAACACAAACATCGAACCAGGAAAATAAGACACAACAGAAGGAACACAAGGGAGGCACAGAGACAAAACCTAAAGGAAATCACAGCAGTGCTAAAGAAAAACTAAGGAACAGAAAATACAAAAAAACAAATCATGAAAAACCCAGAACATTGAATAAACAAAAACCGAAACATGGAGTCACCCTACTACAGACCATCACACTTTTATTATGAATATAATTGTTATTATTATTATGCCAGAAATGATCTATAGAGACCAAAGTCATTTTTGTAGCACACGACAAACTTTTTTCTGCTGTGAAGTGAAAATTTTAACATAGAAGTTTATGACAAGTTTGAATTTGAATTTATTTATTTAAAAGGGACAGTGCAGTTTAACATAGTTCAAGTGCAAGACATGAGACTGATGTACTGCACATAGGTTTATAGCTACTGCTAATTTTCAACAATTGTCCCTTGTTGGGCTTACAATCTAAATAAATACATATTACAATAAAACATACAACATACAGTGACCTGCTGTTGTAGCCGACACAGTAAAGGGACTGGGTACATCACTGCGGGATTCCATTTTCAGCACCTGGAGGTTGCCTTTCCATGTAAAACATTCTTGTAAACTAGTATCAGCACAGTGTTATCCATATGAAGAACCCGTGTCACCTGTTAAAGCCAACTTGAGAGCGTGCAGTGATGTTACAGCGTCCCAGCATCAAGTCGGTTTAATTAAATTAACAAATTACTTTTAAAATTCTGTTTAAAGCTCCTTTGGTGGAAAGTGAAGGGAAGTGAGGTGTGTGGATCAAATTGTTTTTGCTGCTAAGACTTTAATCTGATTCTTATTTCAGTTTTTTCTTGTCTCTCAGTCTCCAGGATCTCAAGACAGGATGTCAGTGACTGTGTCCAAGGCTGATGGGGTCACTGTACTCACTCTGACCACTGACCCCCAAAGTCCTTGGCCTCCTCTGTGCCAGATCCTCAAGAACCTTTGCTACAGCCCAGTGTGCTGCACTGTGTCTCAGCACCTGAGAAGTCTCAACAGAGCTTCTCAGACAGTGCTGGGGGTGAGCTACAACCATCTACACATCACATTTTATATTATGCCTATTTTTTAATTTGTAGTTTTTTCTTAAAGTGCACAATGTTCACTGTTCATACTGTACTTCATTTTTCACAGACGCTGCAGATAATGATCGGGCTTCTCAACATTGGATTGGGACTTATACTCTATAGCACTTGGAACTCCCTTTACTTAAACTACTTAGGCTTTCCATTTTGGTTGGGTGCATTGGTAAGTAAATAATGATGGAGATATAGATATATATAGATATATATATCTATAATCTATATATATATATATATATATATATATATATATATATATATATATATATATATATATATATATATATATATATATATATATATATATATATATATATATATATATAGATATATATATATATATATATATATATATATATATATATATATATAGAGATATATATATATATATATATATATATATATATATATATATATATATATATATATAGATAGATATATATACACATTGTCTAATAAGCAGCACAGTGGTTGTTATTGTTGCCTGATAGCAACAAGGTTCTGGACTGGGTGTCAGTTGTGTGCGAGTTATTTCTGGGTGATCCGGTTTCCTCCACAGCCCAAAGATGTGTTTCATGTTAACTTGTAATTCTAAATTGTCCTTAGGAGTGGAAATGAGAGTGTGTGGTTGTCTGTTTGTCATAAATTGGTCACCTGTGTTGCTCCCTTGTTAGTGAGATTTGGTTACGAAAAAAAGATGACCAGATTTGTTTTTCCATTTCACATCAGGTCATACTGGATACACAAGATGAGAAATGAAATGCCAAAAAAGAGCCATGTAAACCAAACCTGTCACAGTAATGGAATAGGAATCAACTGAGTAATCTTTACGAGAAGATCATTTTGGGGGTCAAACATATCTTTCCACAGTTAAATATGTGACAGAAAGCTTAATTGCCAAGTTTTGTCCAAGATCTTTTTAAGTGTGATGACACCAGTGCACATTTACAAACACAGATTCATAGTTTTGCTAGGTTACATTAAAAATTAGCTATAGTTCAAAATAGCAGTTCACACAAACAAACAATTGCTCTCTCATGATGAAAAGTTTTATTTACAACATATCCTGCAAGAAGAGGGGATAAAATGTCCATAAAGACCCCTCTGTTTTCTCTGTTGCACTCAGTAAAAAGATGGACGTGAACTTTATTTATGTATTTATTTATTTTGTCTTTTGTCTAGTTCATCATGTTCGGCACTGTGTGCGTTTTGTCTGAGAAGTATCCAAGTCCATGTTTGGTGAGTATTTCAGCTGTAAAACATTTTCATATGATCTCTAAAGGACTTTTTGTTGTCATGTCTTATTCTTATTTGCATTCATGATAAATATACTAAACATGTACAGTATGTCCTACAGCATACACACACTTGCATAAATACTGGAGGGAAGTTTGCTGAAGGAGGACTTAACACCCCTCTAGTCTACATATAATTGCTAAATTATTTTTAGCAAATAAAATACTTTGATAAAAATTATTTCCCACTCCTGACCCCACCTCCAACTTTTCGCACTGCATCTTGAAACAGTTTATATTACAAACAACAATCAGGATGTTACATCCTCATCATGGAAAGATTGTCCACTGGCCTGTAGGTGTGATTAGTCCTGACCGGATGAGGTAGCTCTTCTGTGTTGCGCCGGATGGCACATGTTCAGGGTTTTAAAAGCCACAGAGACACGGTGTTTAGAAAAAATGAGTCTTAATTGTTCCGATGCTCATGACACATACAGGATCACAAAGGGTTTTCACTTAGGCAGCACTTGTCCTTCTCTCCTGGATCAGTTGGAGCTTTCTTTAGGAGCCTTCCCAGCTTTGACAAACATCCAGCTGGGATAACCACATTAACTCAGGGCCTTCTTGATGTGATGTTCTTCTGCTTCCCTGACCACTTTGTCTGTGGGGATGGTGTTCATTCTGTGTTGTAGCGCACTGGTGATACCCAGATTGTGCTCCACTGGATGGTGAGAGTCAAACCTTAAATACTGATCTGTATGCGTGGTTTTACGGTACACATCAACATTTAAATGTCTCTCGTTACTGATGGAAATCTTACAGTCTAAGAAGGCTAACCTGCAACTTTTCATATTCAATGGTACTCATGGCCACTGATCAATGGTCTTTGATCAGTAGTTGTAGATCAGCGGTCGTGACAATTTGCATACTAATGGTCAAGAAACTGACCTCACAGCCCATTGTTCATCAGTGGTGCTAGTTTCAGTAAGTATGCAAATGAGACTGAAGAGGATGGATGAGTGACCAAACGTTTCTCCCACTGAACCAGCTTTCTGGGATTTCCTTGCCTGGATGATTGAGCATGCATGAAGACAACAGTCACAATAGATTTCCTGAACATTACACTGAATAGGGGATGTGATCCAGAACTCGTTCTGTTTCTATATTTCATTATGTCAAGAAGAATAAAGGAAGAGGAAAATGAAAAAGAGGCAGATTAGCTGGCTAAGGTTAAAAAACTGCTGCCTAAGTTTAAACGTAACTTCCGTAAAATTATAATTCACGTTGAAGAAGCTCAAATTTTTAGAAATCTGGCCAAATTAATGAACCCTCCTCCACAAATGTGATTATCTAGACTTGGGACCAGGAAGCAGAGTTGCAGTTTTAGTATGTGTCTCTGCAGCTTCTCTCCTCCTGTCACCCCCCTTAAAATGAAAAATCCCATCCTCTGAGAGACTGTGTCAGCTGCCAGACAAAAAAACAAAACAATCAAAAAACATTAGAAAAAAAAAATCACAAAGAATAACAGCAAAGTCCACAACTATCCACAACTGCACCAAAGCGTTTTGAAAGCGCTCTCGAAATCGCATATATTTCCAAACAGAGCTGTCCCATTGCAGTGTGGATGTTTGAAAACGCAGACTTTCTAAAACGATGATGCATTTTAGTCATGTGATGCAGTCATGTGACCAATTAAACAAAGATAGCGGAGTGCATTATACAGCAGTTGTTTTGATTGCTGTATAAATTTTGACAGCCCTAAAAAAAGATTAACATCAGTTTGTACGTGCTCCAGATAGCTTTTATTTAAGTTCTTTAATTCTCACTCGCTTTTGCGCAGGACTGGAGCGTAAGCGTTTTGGGCCGTTTCAATGTGGACGCACAATTCTGTGAAAATGACTGAAAGCGCTAGTGTGGACGCAGAGAGTTTTCAGATGAAAACGCCATTTTCAAATCTATCCGGGCTAGTGTGGATGTAGCCTAAGGGGAGACAATGCTAGGGACACAGACATGAGACAAGGGACCGTCAAAGTAAAAAGACATGAACACAAGGGAGCACAGTGAACACCTAAACACTGGAAGAAAATAACAAAAAATCAGAAAACTAAAAATTGATAAACACAAAACATAAGCATGGACTCACCAGATTCCGGACCATGACATCTACGACAGAGATTCCAAATCTGAAGAATCATCAGAATCAGATACTTCATTAATCTGAAGTGAAGAATAACATTAACAAACCAAAAACAGAAACCCCAAACTTAACATGAAAATAACAACCATCATATCCTAAAGCAGCAACTAGACAGAAACCAGCGTTTAGATTAATGAAGAATCCAGGCATGACTATGAAAACATGCGTACTCACAGAGGCTATGATACTTTAGTCTAAGAATGCACTAAGTGTCATTTATGGTTTGGATATTTTCTTGTACATTAACTGGTCATTTTTGTTTTTCAGGTCATCCTTACTGTGATTCTGAATCTGGCTGGAGTTGCTTTTGCCATTACAGCCATTGCACTGTACAGCATTAATTTAGGAAACATTCGTTCTTGGTGGAACTGTTATGAATACTACAATGGCTACAATGGCTACAATGGTTACAATGGTTACGGGTATGGCAGGGAAACAATAAGGTCTCCATCTTTGGAGGAAAAACTCCTTCAGGAGAAATGCTACGAGGGCCGAGCAGTGCTGGTGGTAAGTTAGGGAAAGCGGAAAGAAAAATGGCACATATACACTATATGATACTATCTTATATACTGCAGTATATAACATTTTGAGACTGTAGATGAAACGCTGTTGTTTGTGTCCCATCAGATGCTCCTGAGAAGCATCAGTGCTGTGATGATCACCTTGTCTGTTCTGGAGCTCTGTGTTGTGATAAGCTCTGCTGTCCTGGGAATCAAGGCTCTGAGGAACAAAGAAAAAGGACAAAACAAGGTAGATAATGGACAACAAAAAGGTTCAAACACATTCTGATAAACATGTTAAATAGTAGAAGATGTTGGCTGAACACATGAAGTGTTCTTGCAGGAATTCTGTTTGTTTTGTCTGAATATCAGTGAAACCAGGTAACAGTGAGTCTGTGCAGTGTTCTCATGCTCTCTACCAGTTTGAGTGAGTCAGTTAAAGTTTATATCTGATGTACAGACAGAGAGCAGGATGACAACATAAAACAAAACAACAGCCCATCATGACTTTAAGACATGAAGCTCAGTCAGTCCAGAATATTTGTGGAACTTCAAACTCTTTGTAGAAACTGGCTCCCACGTGGACCGGCCCAGGACAGCAAGTCCAGAGTTCAGGCTGCAGATTTTAGGGAGAGACTGTGTGAATCAGAGCTTCATGGTGGAACTGCTGCAGAGAGAGAGAGAGAGAGCCATGAGGAAGAAGAGCTGTTGGGACTAATAAAAAAATAGACCAGAGGAAGTTTGAACAGCTGTGCCCAACTTTCTGTTAGTGTGGACAACAACAGCTTACCACAGTTTGTTTTAATAACAATAAAATAAATTGTAATTGCACTTTATTTTTAATGCTGACTTACATTAAATATTTCATTAAACATTGATTCCATTTTGTATTCCTGCATGAAATTGTCATCAAAGTGTGCGCAGTCATGGTTGTTTGATTGGAGGGAGTCGACACTTCACAAATATTTTTTTCTCTTTTAGAGCACTGATGACCCAGAGCTCCACAAACCTCTGCTGGAGGAAGTCACTGCACAGCCTGTGGCATAAACATCTTGGCTCTGTGATTGGAAATGTCTGCGATTTACACACATTCTTACTAACAGCTAACTGATAATATACAAATTATGACTGTGTGTTAATGTAGTGACATATATCTTATATTTAGTTAGATCCCAGCACCGGGTTGGTAAAAAGTGATTGATAAACAACAAAATTATTGTTATAAGTCAGAGTCCTGAGCTCAGACGCTGTGCAATAACCTGAAGTTTATTCAGTCAAAATACAAACTGGTAACTCTTTTCTTTTCTTTCTTTTTTAATGTGTAAACAGGGAATGTCAGGTGGAGGTTTTTACTTTTAAATGAGGTTTGAAATGTTAAGAAACTCAAGAATTTACTTTTCCCAGCCTGTGCTGTAAATGCTTTCGCTTCAGTCGCACCTAACCTCTGGAACAACCTCCTTCATGCTATTCACGCATCTGACTCAATCCAGACCTTCAAGGCTCGATTGAAATCCCACCTTTTTAGTTTAGCCTTCCCAGCTTCCTAAAGCATGCCCTTTAAGTGTACTTCCTTGCCCTCCCCATTTTCCTCTGTTTTGCTTATATTGTTTTATCAGTTTTATTTTTAAGTCTTACTTGCTTATCTGCATACTTGTATACTTGGTTAATCAATGCCTCCCACTTGCTAGCGTATCTGCTTTTGTATTTTGCTACTGTTTTAATGGATTTTGTGAAGCACTTTGGTGTATCTCTGGTTTTAAATGTGCTATACAAATAAAGTTGTATTGTATTGTATTTCTTGGCATGTTGAATAAAACATGAAAGGTTCAGCTGTTGTGCGTTGTGTGTTTATTCAGATTTCGTAATCGTGAATCAGATGGAGACCAAACCACATTCTCACTTCTGCCAAATATGAGGAAGAACTAATTGTAACAGGTCTGCATTTAGTTCCTGGTTTCTGTTTTCCAAACTGCACAGCAAGCAACCAGTCTGAGTTTAGGTTTAGTTTAGGACTTTTTTTATTAAAAGTTACATGCTGTGTTTAAAGTTCAAACTCATTAGAAGATTCATGGAAACATACAATGTCAGTCAACTGAGATAGTGAGAGGTTCATATTCAGTGGATAGAAACCATTTAAATTTCACTCACATAATTATTTTAATATTTAAATAGTTAACAGCAAAAATTGTGAAATGGAAAAAGCAGGAATGATTAGGTGGATCTCTGATTCTATGCATCAGCTGTGACTGTCCTGCTCACTGTCTGCTCAGTTTAAAACACCACACTTAGTCAGTCTGTGCAGTAGTCGCAGTAGTTAGAGCAGTGGTCACTGCTGTTGTTCATGGTTTGAATGTGTCAGCACCTTTTCATGCACTTTACCCATGCTGTTTTTCACTTTCAGAGTACTGATGATCGACAGCGCTACAAAGACCTGCTGGAGAAAGTCACTGCACAGCTTATAGCCTAAATGTGTTGCCTCTGTCCTTTAACATCACTGAGTTATACAAAGTTTTCTTCTTGAAGTGCTGCTTAAAGACTGCATTCCTGCTGTGTGCTTGTATTTTTCAAACCTTGCATTTACTGATTCTGACACAGTCAGTTTTCCACCATTGTTGGTGTTCTTCTTTATTGCTACCAGTGAGGGTTTTTTTTGTTTGTTTATTAAAAATAATTTAATTTTGGAACATGTAGAACAAAAATGATGCCATCTATAGCTGTTACATGGCGTTATTGTTTGTAAGTATACTGGATAAGTGGTTAAGAAGGAAGAAAACTGAAGTTTGGATTTGATGCTTTTGCACAATTTCTCCACCAAGCAGCACGGATATTCATCCTTTCACTCATCTTAAGTGTGATCAGGGGAATTTAGAAATCAGAACCAAAAAGAAGGTAGGAACGGGTAGAAGACACGGATCTGTGTGGAACTGCCCTAAAATAAAATAAAAAACCCTCTATATCACATTCAAAAACTTTTAATGAATTCGTTTCAGTTTATAAAACTATCGTCCAAAACAAAATTATGTTTAAACTCTTCTGAAGCATATTGTGCACAATATTCAGGTTAAATCTTCTGATTTCCTGCCCCTTAAAACAATTTCCCTCAATCAATCAATCAACCTCCCACTTTCACATGGACTGTGGACCACATTTAGACAAGTCCAACTCCAAACATTCCTCCTACATGTAGCTGCCAAGTGGGAGGAGGCACTTCTGCAGCGAAATTGAATAATCTCTGGAACAATTTCAAGGAATCGAAATCCTCAAGTGAAAAAATAAAGTGGTTATATGGAATTTAATCTGCCCTATCCTTGGTTACTGACATGTAGCTCAGACTGGAGCGTGGCGCTGGGCAGAATACCGAGAGCCAGACCTAAAGGGTACACTACGAACCAAGCTCAACACAGCCGGCTTTCTTTGGCTCAGCTGGCTCACTATAGGGAAAAAGGGCTGGTTGGAAGCGCGACCCTCTGCTCCAGGATCCGTTCACGGTCACATAAAAAGGGGCGTTTTATGGGTCATGTGACTCCTCTTCCACATACTCAATTCAGAGGCGTAAAATAATAAAATGGAGATTACAAAACCTGTCTGTACATAACATAAATGATAAAGATCACTTTCACACAAAGTTGTTTCCGTTCTCTGTTGCTGATATAAAAGTGGGCCCATGGATCCAATGACATCCTCCTACTGGAGGATAAATGAATACAGAAAGAACTATTAACTGACTAATAAACAAGCAACATGTGAATATGAAACGATTTAATAAACATTTGGAAGCATGAATTTCATTTGTGTTGGACAGATTTATTTCTAAACAATATCTAAATAAACAGATATTGTTTATTTCTAAACAATATTGCCACACACTTTTCTCCAGCTAACATCCTGCCCTGACTTTTTATGCTCACTTTTAATCAGTGTTTACTCTGTGTTAAGCAAAGGGTAAAGGTCTTTGTATGCTCTGAATGGGAGGAGGCACTTTTGCTAAGAGGTTTGTTTGTACTTCGTGCTTCCTCTAAAGGCTTGTTTCCCGACTTCGCAGCCAATATTCAGACTGATTTTTTTCTCAAGAGGATTTGTTTACGTTTTTCTTCTTCTCAGAGAGGTACTTTCAAATGATTCAGTTTATACAGCCTAATTAAATATGAGATATTCATTATGTAACTACAGATTAAGCGATTTAGTACCATGATGTCCATTTTATGATGAATATTCTACGCTTATGCTAAAGTGATTTGCAGAAAGATATGTGAGAAAATAAAAGGTAAAGGTGAAAAGTTTATTTTAAATGTACATGAACCTTGGGTATGACAAATAAATTACATGACAAATGAACTTTCATATTTTTTGGAATGCACTTACATATTAAGCCAGCATAATAAGCTGTAGCTCTTTTGTACACATCTGTTCAAATCTCCATATTTTGTCTCCTTTTCTGTCTTCAGCTATTTATTTGTACTATTTGTATTTATATGTTCTATTACTATTGTATATATTTGATTCTGTAAAGAATGACGAAAACGTTAGCGTCCGCTGTTCACTGCGTGGGAAGAAAACTTCTTTTTACAGTGGAAAAAAAAAGCCCTCTGAATCTCAGCTAAAATGTCACATAAACCATTTCTACAACCACCAAACACACTGAAAACAAGCCATGGTTAAACAAGCAGTTATGTAGATGCGCAGAAGACCGCTAAACAAACCAAATGGAACAAGAACTTCTTCAAACTTCATGTAACCGGCTAAAGACAGGCTGGTTAGCTTCCAGAGCTATTACTGACTCCAAACACCAAGTTTCACCACATTCTGACCAAAATTCACTGAATGAGCCGCAAAAGAAGACCCCAAAAACACATAGCAGCGCAGATGCGCTACTGATTACTTTTTTCAAGTAGCTTGACCAACACTGTTGAGACCTATGAAGTCAACATCTGGGTGAGCAAATGTAACCTAAACAACAAAGGTTGCATTTATTTGAATTGTTGAAACAATGTGGAAGTAACTACACACTGGATAATTCTGGATGGAAAAATGGAGAAATGAGGAATAAATACAGAAATGCAGGAATAAGATCATATTAATTACTTAGTAGCTTGGTTTGTTAATGCATGTGTATATATGACAGCAGCTTTTCTGTGTGAAGTTTGCATGTTCCTTGTCTGTGTGAGTTCTCTCTCTGGCTTCCTCTCACAGTCAAAAGACTGTGGTGTTGGCTTAGCTTAGACTGTTAGTTAGATGAACCTAACCCTCGATGTGAAAGGATGATTGGGTCCAGAATTTCATTTTAATTTCATGCATTCTGTTCTGTCTTTCAGTCTACAGACAGGATGTCTGTCACTGTGTCCAAGGCTGATGGGGTCACTGTATTCACCTTGACCTCTGACCCTGATAGCTCTTGGCCTCCTCTGTGCCAGATCCTCAAGAACCTTTGCTACAGCCCAGTGTGCTGCACTGTGTCTCAGCGCCTGAGGAGCCTCAACAGAACTTCTCAGACAGTGCTGGGGGTGAGCTACAACATTCAAAGATAGAAGATAGATCAAAGATAGAACAGATAGTTTCCATATAATTACTAATACATTAATATACGTATTAGATTTTTTTCAGAACTCTAAACCTAAACTTTGAGTTAATCATTTCTGCTGATGAAATAATTAGTGATTTTTTTTCATATTGCTGTCACTCCTCATGGATGTAATCGCTTCAGGTGTTTATTTAGAAAAGCAAAAAGGCAAAGTGGTCCACTGTACAGCATCACTGCACCACAGATGTTTATCACCAATACTGTCCTTCCTTTTTCACAGACTCTGCAGATTATGATTGGACTGTGCTGTTGGAAAGGTACTATGCAAGTAATCCTAGTGGAAGGGGTTACATAAAAAGGATGAGGGACCTGTGGAATCTTCAATATCAGGGATCCAGACTGACGGCAAAACAAGTAGTGGGGATGTACACCAGCTGAGAATGGGCCTGAAACATTTCTTACAAGACTAACACAGTTGTAGCTGCCGAAAAATTGCAAAGTCAGTTTTGTTGTGACAGAATGTGAAAAGGTAAAGTTGTATTGTATGTAGGTTATATTTAGAGATATTTTTTTTGGTTGTACATCAAGTGATATGTTTCCTATTTCAGCTCATCCTCACTGTGACTCTAAATGTTGCCGGGGTTGCTTTTGCAATCACAGCCATTGTGCTCTACAGCATCCATTTAGCAAACATATACCTGTGGTGGGGATCGCAGTGTGATAATGACTACAATCCATACTGGTACCGGATGCGTACAACAACCGCAGTTGTTCCATCTCCTGAGGAGATGATCATTAAGGAAAGATGCTTAGAGGGCCAAGCAGTGGTGAAGGTAAGTTTGAAAAAGGCCAACAGTTAAAAGGTTTTTTTTCCAACTGTTGGTTGGACAAAACAAGCAGGGAGTCATTCGTTATAGCAAAGAAGATGAATTTGAACTTAATAACCAAATGAACTATTTGGTTGGACCAAATAAGCAAACAAAAAACGTGTAAATATGACATCTAAGAAGACAATTTAAATCATGAAGAACAAATTCTTCATTAAATCGATACAAAGATAAACTATTTTCAGAAGTTTTTGAGGTGACATTGTTGTTTTGAAATGCAGCATTGATGTTTGTCTCACCAGATGCTCTTGAGAAGCATCAGTGTTGTCCTGATTGTCCTGTCAGTCCTCGAGCTCTGCATCACCATCGGCTCTTCCATCCTGGGGATCAAATCTCTGAGGAGGAAGGACAAGGGAAAAAATGAGGTACAAGATATATAGTATGAACTAACACAGTCTGACAAACATCTTAATTAATCTGTAAATGTTGAGTAGACAGTAGTTTTATATGAGTTCTTAAAAGATTACTTTTAAGAATGTGTCATAGTTTTGATTCTGTCTTCATGTAATGAGTAGTGGTGTCCAAACATTTGTCTGGTAACATAAAGGTTTTCTTTTCTTTTCTTTTTTTTCTTTTCTTCTCAAATCGTCAATTTAAATCTCTCTCTCTTTTTTTTTCTTGAAAATGTTGTGTTTCCCCTTTGTGTTATATACATCCAACTCTGATGGTGGATGTTCAATTCAATTCAATTCAACTTTATTTATGTAGCGCCAAATCACAACAAAAGTCGCCTCGAAGCGCTTCATAGATACAGAGAAAAACCCAACAATCATATGACCCCCTATGAGCAAGCACTTTGGCGACAGTGGGAAGGAAAAACTCCCTTTTAACAGGAAGAAACCTCCGACAGAACCAGGCTCAGGGAGGGGCGGCCATCTGCTGGTTGGGGTGAGAGAAGGAAGACAGGATAAAGACATGCTGTGGAAGAGAGACAGAGGTTAATAACAGATATGATTCAATGCAGAGAGGTCTGTTAACACATAGTGAGTGAGAAAGGTGACTGGAAAGGAAAAACTCAATGCATCATGGGAATCCCACGGCAGCCTACGTCTATTGCAGCATAACTAAGGGAGGATTCAGGGTCACCTGGTCCAGCCCTAACTATATGCTTTAGCAAAAAGGAAAGTTTTAAGTCTAATCTTAAAAGTAGAGATAGTGTCTGTCTCCATGTCCCCATGTTCATATTAGACATGGTTTTAAAACAAATCTCATAATTTCAAACAGAGATTCATATAATGTTTGCTGTTGTTAAAGTAATCCCTGTTGGTCAATAGGTCTGCAAACGGCTCTAAACCTTTTGTTTCATACAGTTTATTTTTCAACTCTTGGCTATTTGTAATGTCATGGAGAGGATACCCTTAGTGACCTAAGTTGTCCCAGGAAAACAGCTTAGTCTAAGAACACTGGACCCACCCACATGCTGTTCAAATCGTCTGCTTATAACAGGCATTCAATTGAATTTAACTTAACTGAGTTCAATTCAGTCAATCAGATTCAATTAAATCAAATTAAATTTGTCTTTAATGATAAGAGGCTAAAACAGCCAGTTCAGACAGGGAATGAACTGAGGGACTGCACCGTGGCTCAGTATAACAGAAAGAAGGATGCTTTTGAACTTTTGTTGATGCAAAGTCTGACAGTGTTGAGGCTCATAATTTACCCGAAAAGAAAAGAGTGGTTACAGAAGCGCAGACTAAAACTCCCCGCACGAAGCACAAAAGCACAGTTCATTCAGTTTTGTGTAATCGTCAGCACATTTCACGTACTTTCCCATTTCTTTCTTCTTCTTGTAGAGCACTGATGACTCAGAGTTGACCAAACCACTGCTGGAGGAAGTCACTGCACAGGCTGTAGCCTAAATGTCTTTGTTCTATCAGTCACCAGGAATCATGTTCCTTTATGACCTACAACTAACTTGATGTATTGATGATTTATACTAATTAAGACTTTGTCTTCCTAAGTGCTTCTTGAAAGGAAGACATTATACTAAATTGAATCGATTGATAATTTCATTGTTGTGCTAATGATTAAAATTTAAGTTGAGAAAAGTGCCTTAAACTCAATTATGTTTGTTGGTAAAAATGTGTTTATTCTTGTGAAATATGGGGTTATTTTCTTTGCCATTCCACAATGTATGATGACAATATTAAAAAAGTTAGAAAAGAATAAAAATAAAGATAAATACTGACACAGTTAAAACCAGATATTACACTTTAAAAACAACAAAAAATTCTTACCATTAAACATCAAATCAGAGTAAACCTTTCTTTTAGATCAATAAATATTAACATATTTTTTGTAGGCTATTTGTGAAATGTCAGAGTAAAGAGAGAACTGTTACGTATTTTTATGGCTTTTATTAAAGTCAGAAGCATACATACACTTCCTTAGTATTTGGTAGAATTGCCCCGACACTGTTTCACTTGGGCCAAATGTTTCAGGTATCCTTCCACCAGCTTTCTACAGTAGTTGATGGGCATCACGGACCAGTCCTCTTGACAGAACTGGTGTACCTGGGTCAGGCTTGCAGGCCTTTTTGCTCCCACTCACCTTTTAGTGCCACCCACATGTTTTCTATCAGATTGAGATCAGGCCTTTGTGATTGAGATCACTCCAATACCTTGACTTTGTTGTATTTAAGCCACTTTGTAAATAATTTGGAGGAATGCTTGGGTCATTGATCATTTGGAAGAGCCATTTGGGCCCAAGCTTCAATTTCCTGGCTGATGCCTTCAGATGCTGCTTCAATATATCCACATAATTTTCTTTTCTCATGATGTCATCTATTTTGTGAAGTGCATCAGTCCCTCCTGCGGTAAAACAGCCCCACAACATGATGCTGTTACCCCCATACTTCACAGTTGGGATGGTGTTCTGAGGCTTCAAAGCTTCCACCTTTTTCCTCCAAATATACAGTTTATCATGGCCCAACAGTTCAGTTGTTTCGTCAGACCACACGACATGTCTCCAGAAATAGAGATTTTTGTCCCCATGTGCAGTTGTAAACTGTAGTCCAGCTTATTGAGGTTTTAAAGTAATGGCTTTCTCCTCCAGAGTACCCTGTGAGGTCATGGTGCTACAGGACTCATTTTTACTGTGAATAGTCACACTGTCTTACCAGAATCTTCACAAGATCTTATGCTGTTGTCCTTGTTGGTTGATTTACACATTTTACACCAAAAAACATTCCTCTCTGGGGATCTGTCTCCTTCCTGAGCGGCATGATGGTTGCACATCCCCATGTTTTTTATACTTGCATATTGTTGTCTGAATGTGGGACCTTCAGGCATCTGGAAATTGCACCTAAGGATGAGCCACACTTGTGTAGGTCCACAATTCTTTTCCTGATGCCTTCATTGATTTCTTTTGATTTTCTCATGATGTCAAAGAAAGAGGCCCCCCTCCTCCTCCTCCTTCTTCATATTGTTTATTGGCAGTTGGCAAACAACAAATTGGTGCATTACCGCCACCAACTAATGTGGAGTGTAGAAAGAGTCTCTGTGTTTGGGGTGTGCCTTTATTAGCATTCACAGGTGTGCCACCAATTAACTCAAATGGACTCAATTAACCTATAAGAAGCTTCTTAGGCTCAGCATAAAATCGTATGAAGGTTTCTTTTTGTTTAAAGACACAATAAACTTAGTGTATGTATACTTCTGACTTTGATGAAAGTGTTTCACAAATACAAAAAATATGTTAATATTTATTGATCTAAAACCAAAAAGTTTACTCTGATTTGATGTTTGACGAAAAAGAGAAAAAAAGGTATTCGTGTCTTTTTGTATGTAAATATCTGGTTTTAACTGTATGTGTTTTATCGCACGTGTGTCTTCTTATGTATCTGTGTAGGCTACTTTAAATGTAGTTTATAACACTGAAACTCATTTGTGCTGATTTCAAAGCTAAAGATTTATTCACTGACCAAACACATTATAATAACATCTCAGTTGATGACTCAGTCTACTTTGTCTCCTCCCTGTTTTGGAACAGCCCAGGAGCGGCTGCACTTCCAAGTCCTGAGGAAGAATAAACTGGACCAGAAGCTGCTGCTCCCACACCTCCAGACTCACCGTTCAGACAGCTCTGACGGTGGTGATGGCTGTAGCTCAGGAGGCAGAGCAGGTCGCTTACTTATCAGAAAGTTGGTGGTTCAATCTCTGGCTTTCACAGTCCGCATGCTAAATTTTCTTGGGCAAGTTGCATCCATCAGAGAATCAATTTGTGTGAATGTTTAAATAGAAAGTACTTAAGCAGCATAGAAGAAAATTAATGTAGTATGTTGTCTTAAGTGCTTTGAGTGCTTCAGGAGAGTAGAGAAGCACTATATAAGAATCAGTCCATTTGCAAATAAACACCATTTGTTTGTTTTGTATAAATTTCTCTTGTTTTCTATATTTCCGTCTTGATTGTATAAACTTGTCCTGTTTGTCATTTATTCCTGCTGTCTACTGTTTATATTTTATTCCGGCAAGGTTGGTCATTGTACAGGGAAAATGATAATAAATGGCTATTCTATTCTATCCTATTCTATTCAGTGACAACAGCAGATAATCAAAGATCCCAATCAGCCATTGATTATTGATTAGAGTTCTCGACAGCTGCACATTACAAAGTGTTCTGCAGTGAATTAGCCCCACACTTTTTCCACAGATTTTACCACACAATTTTTACTTCTCAATTACCTTTGAAAACATTTTTTAAAGGACCTCAAATGCTGATGAAATGTGCAACAGATTTCTTTATTTTTATGTATCATGGCCCAATATTGTCAAAAAGAAAAAGAAAGAAAGAAAGAAAAGCAACAACAAAGCATACAAAGCATGTGGCATACTATCTGGAGGAAGGCACACTGAAGAGAAAAAGTAGAGATTTAGAAATACATTCAATTTGCAGTATATAAAAGTGCAAGAGAAGTGCATGATAATGTTGCAGTACAGGGTGAAAGCTATGAAGGCACATGGTTACAATTCCTCACAGCACAATTACATTCAGACTGTAGGCTTAGTGGTCCTCTAGAAGTGGTGTGTAGAGCTCTGGGTCATCAGTGCTCTAAAAAAGAAAAGATTGGTAAAGTAAAATGACGCTGAATAAATCGGTTTGGCTTTTGAGCAAGTCACCAAATATTCATAAACTTCCACATAAGAACTCACACAAAACAAAAACAAAAGAAAAAACCCTAAACATATTCGGCCAACATTTTCTGCTTAAGTAACAGTTTCACCTTGAAGCGACGCTAGTCTGTTACCTTGGTTTGTCCCTTTTCTTTGCTCTTCAGACTCTTGATCCCCAAGACGACTGAGCTGATGGTGACGCAGAGCTCCAGGACTGACAGCACAATTAGCACAGCAATGATGCTTCTGTAGAGCATCTGTTGGGATACAAACAACAGTGCTCAATTTTATTGCAGTAATAAAAGGATCAGAGGCTCAGACCCTTTGACCGGAGAGTGGGCGGAGACTTCTGTACAGACGTGACTGTGATCGCAAGATCAAAAACCTATATACAGTGGTCCCTCATTTATCATGGGAGTAACGTTCTGAAAATGCTCTCAAAGTTCAAACCTTTGTAGAAAAATAATTTCAGCATTATAGAATGAAACCAAAGATCAAACACTGTTTTCAGGTCCAGAACATGAGAATAGAGAAGCTGCCAGAAAATCCAACATCAATGAATCAATGGTGTAGAAATAAAGGAAGCAAGAAGAAGTTGAGTAAAGTTTGACTTATCTGACTGTTTCTGTAAATTCTATGGTAGTGGTACCACAATAGTGGTAATTAACTACGTTAACATCTACCTTCCTTTAGCATGTCCAGAAGTCCAAGTTTTTGTGCAATGGTTAGCATCTTCCTCTGCCTTTTGGGTGCTAGCGCAGGTTCCTTTGATGGTGCCAAACGCTTCATTGACATTGTTGTGTCAGTTGGAGAGAAAACTTACAAACATATAGTACAGCACTTCAGAGTTACACTGCTAGCGATCAAAGATTTATGTAAATTTGACGTTCTGTACAGGAGTCAAATTTTTTTTCTGAAGAGCATGCAAAATTGCACAAAAAAAATCTGCGGAAAAGTGAGACCACGAAAGGTGAACCGCGTTTTAGCGAGGGACCACTGTATACTATTATCTGATCACCAGCTGCAAATCCATAGATTTCAGAAGCAAAAACCTGTGATGATATCTACAAAACAATTTAATAATTATTCGACTTTAAACAATTATTTTCCACTTGTCAGTTAGGTAATTTAACTTGTATGTAAACTGCTGAACTAACGCTTACCTTAATTAAAGCTTTGGCCTCCAAGCATCTCTCCTGTAGTATCATCTGTTCAGGAGACGGACTTGGTGTTGTATGACGGCCATACCAGTAGTCGGGCTCCCCACAAATGTTCCACAAATATAGATTAGATACACTGATGCTATACAGCACAATGGCTGCAATGGCAAAAGCAACGGCAGTCAGATTCAGAATCACATTGACGATAACCTGAAATACAAGATGGGTCAGTTAATGTAAAATCAAATTTTCAACATTAGAAGGCTGGTTGGTTAACAGTTTTACAGTCAATCAATGCAGGAAAGCTTGCAATGGTTGGCATTAATCTTACATCTACATAGATGTGCATACATGAGACCTGGCACAAGTGTGTATATTGAAATATTATACGTCTACTTTTATATCTTCAACTTAGACAACAAAATTCAAGTCGTCCTTCTAGGATATATCTGGACTACTCACCAGACATGGACTTGGATACTTGTCAGACAAAATGCTGACGATTCCAAACATGATGAACTACACAAGACAAAAAAACAAAGACATTAAAGTTTAATTCCTTCCCATGTGTAATTTAACTGAATGAGGAGACACATCATGTGTTTAAGGTGACAATAAGAAACAGCAGCTTATCAATAAAACCACAGAAGTAAGGGATTAAGATTTCAATTGATAAAACACATTTGATTTCATAAGATTCTCCAGCTTTGTCTTAAGCGCCAACTCTGATACTCTACATACTCTGAACTACAGGCTCAATTCTGAAGAGTTGAAATGGGTTTAAAATGTAAATGAAAATAGAATGCGATGATTGGTAAACTTCATATGCCCTTATGTATTTATTTATTTTACAGTAAAACTGAGAAAATTTGCAATTACAAAAAAGAAAAGGAGAATTTTTTTTATCTGATGTTGACTACTGTGTAGCTCCCCTCTTTTAACAACAGCCCAAAACATTTGGGAACTGTAGAGAGCAGCCGATGGACTTTTGGAAGAGGAATGTTGTCCCTTTCTTTTCCGACTCAGAGGATTTTAGTTGAGGAAAAAGCTGCTTCGCTTGCTTACCAACCCTCCCATCCAAAAAGGGTAGCCGGTTTCACGTATGGTCCATAATCCAACATATCGGCTTACAAGGATTGTTCCGAGTCCAACACTGAGAAGCCCAATCATAATCTGCAGAGTCTGACAAAGAAGAAGCACAGAATTAACAACTGGTGATGTAGATGTTTAACACCAGTCATAGGATATGCTGTATACTGGAGCACTTTCACTCAGGCTTTTTCTGTAGTGTGATAAGAAAACTCTTAAACTATCCATCCATTCTCTTCTGCTTATTCAGGGTTGTGGGGGCCTGGAGCCTATCCCAGCTGTCTGAGGGCGAGATGTAGGGTACTCCCTAGACAGATCGCCAGTCTGTCACAGGGCAAACACATCGAGACAGACAAACATTCACAACCACATACACACCTTAGAGCGATTTTAGAGTTACCAATTAACCTGACCTAACCTAACCCCACTAACCGCATGCCTTTGGACTGTGGGAGGAAGCCGAAGAGGACATCGCTAACCATTGTGCTGCCCTGTTTTAAACCACAGTGGATAACTTTTTACTTTTCTTCACTTTTAAGTCCAATAAATTTGTCAGTGAGAGAGTTAGACTCACGTGAGAGTTAGACTCACGTGGGGTAAGGAAACATGACACTGATACAAAGCCAGTGGCATCCCTGACACATAAAATTTACCTTTACTCTGTCTTCTTGGAAGGCTTTCTGACACAGTGTTTTATCTCCTGAATGTTTAAAATGATTTGAATTACTCGACACACACACACGCGCGCGCGCGCACACACACGCGTAAAGGGGAGTACAAACTATATTCTGTGTTATAAAAGCTATATATAACTATATATATTCAATTCGACTTATATAGCGCCAAATCACAACAACAGTCGCCTCAAGGCGCTTTATAATGTACAGTAGATCGTACAATAATAGACACAGAGAAAAGCCCAACAATCATATGACCCCCTATGAGCAAGCACTTTGACGACAGTGGGAAGGAAAAACTCCCTTTTAACAGGAAGAAACCTCCGGCAGAACCAGGCTCAGGGAGGGGCGGGACCATCTGCTGTGATTGGTTGGGGTGAGAAAAGGAAGATAGGATAAAGACATGCTGTGGAAGAGAGAAAGAGATCAATAACAGGTATGATTTGATGCAGAGAGGTCTATTAACACATAGTGAGTGAGAAAGGTGAGAAAATGCTTTAGCAAAAAGGAAAGTTTGAAGCCTAATCTTAAAAGTAGTAATAGTGTCTGTCTCAAACTGGAAGCTGGTTCCACAGAAAAGGGGCCTGAAGACTGAAGGCTCTGCCTCCCATTCTACTTTTAAATACTCTAGGAACAACAAGTTTTCGAGACCGTCAAAGCGCTTTACAATTCCACTATTAATTCACACACTGGTGGAGGCAAACTACAGGTGTAGCCACAGCTGGCCTGGGGCAGACTGACAGAAGCGAGGTATTTGAATCCTTAAAGGTTGTAGCTCACCCCCAGCACTGTCTGAGAGGTTCTGTTGAGGCTCCTCAGGCGCTGAGACACGGTGCAGCACACTGGACTGTAGCAAAGGTTCTTGAGGATCTGGCACAGAGGAGGCCAAGAGCTATCAGGGTCAGAGGTCAAGGTGAACACAGTGACCCCATCAGCCTTAGACACAGTGACAGACATCCTGCCTGTAGATCCTGGAGACTGAAAGAGAGAAGAGTACATAAAAATGAACATAGTCTGAATCACATTAAGGCCCCAGCTGTGGAGAAATGCCTGAACTCATCGAAGTATTGAAACAAAACATTCATTTAACTTCTGCAACTAACAAAATTAAAAATCCAAATCACTCGATACCTATTATCTTATATTAACTCTTATAACTCACCTTATAATGATGTCGAGCTCCATTAACAGTGACTTACACTGTCTGTTAATTATAATCAAATTTAAAAAAAAAAACTTGTATATAAATAAATAACTACATTAAGTGATGCAGTTGTGTTTGCAGTTATAACAAGATGCTATACATTTCAATATTAGATAAAGATGATGATTAACTGAATAACAGTAATGAAGATAAACACTCACAGTCACTTTATTAACCATTAAACTACTTGTTAGTGGAAATATCTAATGAAAGCACTTTAAAGTATTTAAGCATGTGGACATAAGATAAGATAGAACTTTATTAATCCCTCGGGTGGGTTCCTCTGGGAAATTCGACTTCCAGAAGAAAAGCACAGCAACGATCGATCGATCGATAGATCGATAGATAGATAGATAGATCAATATAAATAAAATATACAAAGGGGATAAATTGTCACGGCTGGCGGAGGGAGCCGTGTGGTGTGGAGGAAAAGGAGGACCCAAGATGCAGCAAACTGATGATACGAGTGATGTTTTATTTACAAAGGTGGTGGTGACAAAAACAGGCAACGAGGTATGAGTACTTTACAAACGGAAACCTAAACTGGGAGAAACTAAGTGACAAACCTGAGACCATACAAAAGGGGTGCGGGGCAGAGAGACGCAGAGACAGGAACACCATAGAACGCAGAGGTAGACGGATGAATGCAGTGATACATGGATGAACGCAGACGAGCCGACAATGAACATAGACCGACACCCACTAAATATACACACGCAAGGTAATCAGGTAATCACACACAGGAGGGAAGAACAGCTGAACCTAATACACATGAGGAGCAGAGGACAAGCTGAACACAATGACAACAGACACAGACTTTCAGAACAAAACAGGAAATCTAGAACCCGAACCGGACACAAGGGGGGAGGACACAGAATAACTAGAACAGAGGAAAATAATCACAAAACACAAAACGCTTGGTCAACGACCCAGGACCATGACATAAATAGAATAAATAGGAATAAAAAATAAAAATACAAGTGAATTACACATTTCAAGTATTGAGTCTATTGCACTGTTGACTATTTACAAAAAGTATTGCACAAGGTATTGTACAGTGAGGTGAAGAGGCACTACAGCTTAGTTGTTCCCCCCTCCTTTGTCCTCCTTTCTCCTCCCTCTCCCCTCCAGAGAGGAGTTAAACAGTCTGATGGCATGTGGGACAAAGGAGTTTTTAAGTCTGTTAGTTCTTGTCTTTGGGAGAAGCAACCTGTCACTGAACAGACTCTTCTGGTTGTTTATGGCCGTGTGCAGAGGATGCCCAGCATTGTCCATAATGTCCAGCAGTTTCTTTAATGTCCTTTTCTCTGCCACTGTCACCAGAGTGTCCAGCTTCATGCCGACCACAGAGCTAGCCTTCCTGATCAGTTTCTCCAGCCTGGATGAGTCCTTCTTTGCTGTGCTGCTCCCCCAGCACACCACAGCATAGAAAAGTACTCCAGCAACCACCGACTGGTAAAACATCCTCAGGAGCTTCCTGCAGATGTTAAAAGACCTCAGCCTCCTGAGGAAGTACAGTCGGCTTTGGGCTTTTTTATACAGGTGCTCTGTGTTGCATGACCAGTCCAGTTTATTGTCCACCCACAGCCCGAGGTACTTGTACTTGTTGACCACCTCCACCTCCTCCCCCTCTATCTGAACCGGCAGTGGACCTTCTCTGGACCTCCCGAAGTCCACAACCAGTTCCTTAGTCTTTGAGGTGTTGAGTTGCAGGTGGTTTGTGTGACTCCATGCGACAAAGTTCCTCACCAGACTTCTGTACTCCTCTTCCTGATCATCCCAGATACACCCCATGATGGCCGTGTCATCTGCAAACTTCTGAATGTGGCATAATTCAGAGTTGTAGCAGAAGTCAGAGGTGTACAGGGTGAAGAGAAGAGGGGACAGCACAGTTCCCTGTGGTGCTCCTGTGCTGCTGACCACAGTGTCATTGAAAAGATAAAGTGAAGAAAGGTGATTTAAATGACTCTGAATGGGGCGTGGTCTTTGGTGACAGATGGGCTGGTCTGAATATTACAGAAACTGATGATGAGAGAACTATCTCTAAGGTTTACAGAAAAATGTCCATAATAAAGAATTCAGTGACCTGCAGAAAATGCCTTGTTGATTATAGAGGTCAGAGGAAAATGGCCAGACTGCTTTGACAATAAACGAAGCAAGACTAACTCCCATAATCACTCACCGCGACCAACGTATGCAGAGAACGCTCTGAACGCTCAACATGTCGAAGCTTCGTTGCAAATTTTGGACGCAGGTCAGAATTTAGTGTAAACAAAAGCCTGGCTGGACCCAATAAAGTGGCTTTGGATAGTTTTTCTGAAACCGAAACTGAGAAATCATGAAACGAATATAAACGAAGTAACAGAGTAAAGCTGGTGTATGAAAAATTCAGAACGTAATTCTCTTTTCATTAGCTTTGTTGACATTTTTGCAATCCTCTAAACTTGTTTTGGGCTCCTCCGCATATTAGGAAAGTGCTGTAACCTACCAGAGAAAAAACTCGACGTACATGTGCTGCAAAGCGGACGAAACTCGACTTTACTCCTGTGAGTGAAAGTCCAAAAAAATTAAGTGACTGCGCCACTACCAGCAGCAGGGAGCGAAACTGCGCCGACTGTTCCGGGAAATCGAGCCACGACCACAAAAACAAACATGTATGTAAAAAAGTCTTTGATCAAAGTCTTTGTTCTCGACAGTAATACGACGTAATTTAACAATTACAGTAATACAGCTCCACCCGTGACTGGCACCACGAAGGGCATTGCAGCTTTCCAAGTTAGTCCTACAGGCCCGCTTTGATCTACAGCCCCTGTTTACCAATGATTACGTCACATTAACCTGAATTACAATACAAAATCAATAAAACAAACAAACTTACTTGTCAGAGGAGAAGAAAAGCAACCAAAAGCCAAATTAATATCTGGTTGTGTGTTTGTTGCGCAGCTATTGCTGGATGAGATTTTCCAGTTGTTCCTCCGCCCATAAGGACAATATAAAAATTAACCCTTTGCTCAACATCCAATTACACACAAATTGAAAAAAATCAAATGTGGAAGAATTACCCTCACTAGCAAAACGGAACAATACAGTGAAAAACGTTGGTGGACTAATTTAACTAAACTAATTTAGGACTAATAACCAGATTATAATAATCAACGCACTGATTTTGATCTATTTATTTAGGCATTAAGTGAATCAGCAAATTGTTGTAGAAATCCAGGTAAATGAATTTTGGATTTCGGTTGTTTCCTAAGTGGACAGTTTGCTTTCACTGGAAGTGTGATTGACTTGGGGTTACTGTGTTAAGTCAGAGGTGGGGGAACTCCAGGCCTCGAGAGCTATGGCGTTATTTTTGTGCCACTATTCTGAGCACACGTAAAAAAAATTTGAGCGCACGTAAAAAAAGTTTGCAGGTGCATGTGTTGAATTTTGAGGAGAAATTTATTTTGAGCGAAGAAAAGCTGAATTTGAGTGAACAAAATTCATTCCTGCGTGCAAAAAATGTATTTCAGTGTTTTTATTATCCACATACACACACCAGCAGCACCTCCAGCTCAGTTTTTGCATTTGCGCTCGCTCGCAATGTGTTGCTCGCGCTCTCAACATTTCTGCCCATGCGCGCTCAACTCTTTCTCTACACCGTTATATTTGTGCCACAAAACCAGCCAATCACAGACTTGGATACAAAAAAATCTGATTGGCTGTTCTGCTCTCCAATCAGCTCGAAATGACGAAATGCAATATCCCAGAATCCATTTCGTCCAAAACTCAAAGGAGGCAGTGGCGGAGGAACACAGAGTGGCAGAGTTTGGAATATTACTCTTTCTGGGTCACAAAATAAAATTTAAAGATATTTTCATGCGATAATGGTGCTGTGTAAACTTCAAATACCTGCTCGATTTATCAAGCCATCACATATTTGCAAAAGTGCTCTAACGTTTTTGGAGATGCCTGTTGTCAAAGGCTTTATGGCCGTTCCTATAAGACCTGGTGGACCGGTCTCCAGCCAAAATGCCGGGCCGATTTTTTTTTGTCCCAGTCCAGCACTGGTTCAGCCCTTAGCGCTTTTTTTTCTTGTTTTCAGTGGTAATGCCTATGATTGTGCCAGAGCACATTTCAATCAACCATGGGCATTTCACAGGGCCGGACGGGGACATGTTTCCCTCTCACCACATATCCAAACTGACAGGCTCCAGCAAACATCAGCTGCTAGAAATTAATATTAAATAAATTATAACAACAGCTGATCAAGCTTAAACATGCTGCTGTTGTTTAGCACGACATCCGCCGGTTTCCTCTTTCTGGCGCAAAGTGGGCGATAAACAAACGAGAGAAAAGCCGATCAGCTGATCATTGATCAGTTTCATGATTGAAGTAGGACAGGAGGGGGGCAGAGAATAACAGAAGAAGATGCAGCTGTGCAGCAAAGACACAGAATAACTCCAGCTTTGTGCCTTTTTCCATTCTAGCTGAAGTCCGGGACAAACTGCGTCCCTTCTCAGCTCAATACGAAACACGTAAAAGTAACCATTCCATTTTTTAAGGAGCCGTTGGCAACTCTACTAACTAACCTTATGAATAAAATAAAGTTCACTATCAGTAACATCATAGCACCCACCCAGCTGTATAGAAACTCCATCATGCTAGATAGTACGCAGTACGAGTTATTGTAACTGATTATAAAAAGTTAGCACAACGAAAATAAACTCCACCTAAACTTGGTTTATATCTGACCCAGATAGACTGCAGGTCATAACTTCTTACCTGAAGTTCAGTTCACCTGACACTCAGACCACCACCTGCTGGCCTCTGTGGAAGCTCTGCCACAGCCACCACCAAACAACTGAGTTATTTTTACACATGGCCAGCATCTGGTCAATCCACCACCTTTCATTGTTCATGCGTTACAAAAAAATAAATAAGTCATCCCCACCGGGCAAATGCCTGGTATGCCCGATGGCCAGCCCAGCTATGGCATTTGAGATTTCAACAGGTTTTTGGAAATGGATTGTCTTGTAGCGGACAAATATGTTTTTTAATGGCACAAATAATTTGTGGGGCATCTTATTGTGACACCTGATTGTTCTTTCATTTTAGTTATAGTAGTGTTTTTAAATGGTTGCACAAAATGAAAAAAAAAAACCCTCCAATGTAATGCCTGCATTTTTAAATATATATTTGTATATGTTTACAGAATTTGTGCACACGTTTTCAAAATTTACAGTTTATATTTTCATTTCAAGTTATGAAGTTTTTTTGTAAAAAAAACCCCCCAAAAAAACCCAAAACAAAAAACTACCACTAGGATTTTGTGTTTTGTGTAATTTCAGATCAGTTGTGTTAATATGTCAATGAAAAAACAACCAAATTCAGACACGTGAAGTTGAGCTGAAAAGAATAAGTCCAAAATAGCCAATTATACTTTGGACTTTAGAGGGTTAACCCAAAAAATCATGAAAACATGGGTTTAAATTTGTATTCACGACAGGGCAGATTTCTGACGTTTACTTTTAACTTTAAGCAACAATTTGATTTTTTTTCTAACAGAAAAACAGTGTGAAACTTACGTTAGACTTGTGTTTGTAAATGAACCATTCATGTTATTTTCTGGATTTTGTATTTATTGAGCTACATATTTATTTATTTTATAGGCTATACAGTACAAAAAATCCAAATGTGCTTGTTTTATGTAACTGAAATGTTTAAAAGGATTCAAATGCAGTAACCACCTGCATGTGTTTGGAAAAAAGAAAAAGCTTTGATTTTCTTCCATTTGATTTTCATGCCACCCCAAGAATATTTCTCTAGATCCGCTCCTGGTTTGTCCTTGATGTGTGTGTGCTCATGTAAACTGTATTGAGAAAAAAAAGAGTTAATTTTGTAAATTATGGTTATTATAAAAGTTGTTAAGTAGGATGATCCAAGGAGTAATACTTGGCTAACAACCAGGCTTTCCTAATGAGAGTGCAGTGTCTCTGACTTTACTGCTTTCATGTTCTATGGGCTAATAAAATGTATCAACTTCCACATTATCACTTCATGTGGATAGCCCCTTTGGCGCCAGCGGCGGTCTGTGTTTAGTCTGTTCCTTCCCATTCCATGCAAGGCCACCTGGGTTGGCTGGAAGACTGTTTACTTAGCCTAGCAGGGCGAACGACACTGTCTCAGCTGAACTCTGGACACGCACACACATACACTGATATGCACACACTCATCCCCCCTCCATTTCCAAACGCCTTCGACGCTTATTCCCTTCCGATGCTGCACCCTTTACCCACCACTGTTGCTTGTCATGTGTTTCTTTGGTGTATTAAGAGTTTTTCATGTGCAGAGGTGTTTTTTCCAGTCTCAAATTGATCTCCCTGTTGGAGCTCAGTCTGGGGGGAGTTATTTTTTCTCCTTATCTTTCCTCATGTGGTGCATTTTCCATTGTTATACCTCTCTGACCTGTCTTCCCCATGTGATGTTTTTGTGTAATGTATGTATGGTCGGAGGGTAAGATGGCGCCGCCATTGTGTGCAATAGGTCGGCAGCCTTATGAAATTTCCCCTTGTGGGACTAATAAAGGTATATCAAATCATTTTCATGTATCCTTGTATGATAACTGTTGAGAGTATCTTCTCCAGTGAAATTCTTTGGATTTTCCAGGACAGGTGTTGGGTCGCAGGTTTTAAAGCCAACATGATAACCTTATCTAGCCAATGGTTTGGAGATCCAACTTTTTAAATCCAATGAAAATCAAATTACTCAAAAAAACAAAATCCTCTGGAAAGAAGTAGCAGGCATTCTTGAAACACAATTTAATAAGCAGACTCATGTGAACAGCAAGATAGTACATTAAGACAGAATAGAAAAACAACAGATAGAAAGAAGCAAAGCAAACCCTGGGGTGTAGAGCCATAAGCACAGACTGCAGAGTCTCACCAAGAGAGACAGAAAAGAGCCTGGTGGACCGCTGACCCATCTTTTATAGGGGTCAGGAATCACTCCTGCTACTGGGTAACTTTCCACTCGTCCTCCAGCCAAAAACAGCAGATGCAGGATCAGGTGCAGGTCAGGGGTGTGGCCAGGAGCCATCTTCAGATGGATCACGTTTAATGAATACATTTGAATGCTAATCAATAAATTTAAAAAAAGAAACCATTGTTGTGCTTTGTCACAATAGGCCACAACATGTCAAATGTCAGACATTAATCCTGATTATTAAATCACAAAACAAGCAGTATGCATAAATTTATGATGTGGATAATACTTGGCCTAAATATATTGGTTACATACAATTTTTATATATATATATATATACATATATATAGGTTAAATGCTTAAAATGCTAATTCTAATATATATATATATAAACACTTCAGTGTAGGTAAAGTGTGTGTATATATGATTATATAGTACTGTTATGATCCTTAAGGTGATTTTATTGTGATCTGTTCACTATTTTTGCTGCACACTTTCTGTTTTTTTAAGAGACATGTTTTGGTTGTAATCCATTGGAGCAAAACGTCTGGTGACGTTCAGTGCAGGTATATAGGTATCCATCCATCCATCCATCCATTCATCCATCCATCCATCCATCCATCTTCTTCCGCTTATCCGGGGCTGAGTCGCGGGGGCAGCAGCCCATGCTGAGAAGCCAGACCTCCCTCTTTCCAGCCACCTCCTCTAGCTTGTCCGGGGGAACACCCAGGCCAGCAGAGAGATATAATCTCTCCAGTGTGTCCTGGGTCTGCCCTGGAGCCTCCTCTCGGTGGGACATGCCCGGGACCCCTCATCCGGAAGGCAGCCCCTCCCGGATGGCTGAACGTCTCACCTTATCTCTAAGGGAGAGGCCAGCCACCCTACGGAGGAAGCCCATTTCTGCTGCTTGTATCCGCGAATTTAGAGCTTTCCTTTTACACTCAGCTCTCTCTTCACCACAACAGACCAGTACTGCGGCCGCTTCACCAATCCGTCTGTCGATCTCCTGCTCCCTTCTCCCGTTACTTGTGAACAAGACCCTGAGATACTTAAACTCCTCCACTTGGGGTATAGATATACATGTCATCCAAAAATCCACAGCATGGGAAGTTGTCAAAACCATTCAAAAAGGTTCTAGTATCTGTCCAAACTGCCCTGCAGATCGTCCTCAGTCCAGTCGTACTAGCACTAATAAAGGAGACGAAATTTGAAAACTCTCGAGTCATTTCAAAACACTACGATGACGAAAACACTCAGCCCACAGCTTCACAAAAAGGCTTCATAACCCATCTCTTGACATCATGGATCTATATACAGTATATGCATGATCTCATAAGCTTAGAGATGGCTTCAAATTAGATATCATTATAAAATTTTAAATAAGTTTATTCTAAATATAACTATGCTTAAACATGTGATCACTTTTTTAAGCATAGTTATAATGTTAGAAGTGATTGCTTTCGCCACTAAAACACATTGCATCCATGATGGTCACAACTAAAATAATAACATCACTGCCAAAAGTATATAGACAGTGTTGCCTCAGTGCCTCAGCTTCAATGACTAAAGACCTACAGCCCTCACGTCTGTAGTCAAATGCTGATGAAACGTGCAACAGATTCCGTTATTTTTATGTAACATGGACCAATATAGTCGTAGTACAGAGTCAAAGCTATGAAGGCACATGCTTACAATTCCTCACAGCACAATTATATTCAGACTGTAGGCTTAGTGGTAACTTCCTCGAGAAGTGGTTTGTAGAGCTCTGGGTCATCAGTGCTCTAAAAAAGAAAAGATTGGTGAAGTAAAATGACACTAAATCTTTTTGGCTTTTGAGCAAGTCACCAAATATTCACAAACTTCCACACAAGAACTCAAAACAAAAACAAAAAAACCCTCCACATTTACAGCCAACATTTTCTGTGATGCTAGTCTGTTACCTTGGTTTGTCCCTTTTCTTTGCTCTTCAGACTCTTGATCCCCAAGACGACTGAGCTGATGGTGACGCAGAGCTCCAGGACTGACAGCACAATTAGCACAGCAATGATGCTTCTGTAGAGCATCTGTTGGGATACAAACAACAGTGCTCAATTTTATTGCAGTAATAAAAGGATCAGAGGCTCAGACCCTTTGACCGGAGAGTGGGCGGAGACTTCTGTACAGACGTGACTGTGATCGCAACATCCTCCTACAGTCAAAAACCTATCTGATTACCAGCTGCAAATCCACAGATTTCAGAAGCAGAAACCTGTGATTATATCTACAAAACAATTAAAACCGTATATTTTCCACTTGTCACTTAGGTATTTGAACCTGAACTAACCTTAACTACACTTACCATAATTACTGTTTTGCCGCCGTAGCATTCATAACACATTTCCGGCCAATATAGATTAGATACACTGATGCTATACAGCACAATAGCTGCAATGGCAAAAGCAACGCCAGTCAGATTCAGAATCACATTGACGATAACCTGAAATACAAGATGGGTCAGTTAGTGTAAAATAAAATTTTAGACATTAGAAGGCTGGTCGGTTAAAAGTTTTACAGTCAGTCAGTGCCGGAAAGCTTGCAATGGTTGGTATTAAAGCTCTGCAGCTCCATCCTACATAAATACATATACATAGATGTGCATACATGAGACCTGGTGTAAACTTGTATATTGAAATAGAATAGTATACTTCTACTTTCATATCTTCAACTTAAACAGGAAAAAGAAGACACACGAAATTCAAGTTGTCCTTCTAAGGTACATCTGAACTACTCACCAGACATGGACTTGGATACTTGTCAGACAAAATGCTGACAATTCCAAACATGATGAACTACACAAGACAAAAAAACAAAGACAATAAAGTTACATTCCTCCAACTGAACGAGGACACACATCATGTGTCTAAGGTGACAACAAGAAACTGCAATATATCAATAAAACCATAGAAGTAAGGGATTAAGATTTCCAGTAATAAAACACATTTGATTTCATAAGATCCTCCTGATTTTTCTTAAACACCAAGTCTGATACTCTACATACTCTGAACCCCGGTTTCTCAACCACTGTGCTGTGGCACACAGGTGTGCTGTGAGAAATGGTCAGGTGTGCCGTGGAAGATAATCTGGTTCCACCTAATTCGTACTCTAAGCAACTGGCATGAGTAACGGGCAGAACAATTACATTCTCTTCCACTAGAAGACAGTACAACTACCTGCTCTAATTAAATGGGTTGCCAACTGCCAGTAAAACAGAAGAAGACGAAGGAGATATTACATAATAGTCATGCAGTGAGACGATGCAGCATGTAATACCAATAGATAAATATTTGAAAAGAACCTGACCTGGGTCCTGGAGAAGATTCCTACCCAGATGAAGGAACTAGCATGAGTAGTGGTCATGATCTCTGTCATTCCAGGAAAGGAGCAGATAATGAGGAACAAAGTCGAAATTGACTTTGTTTTGTTTGATAAACAATTAGATGTTTCTGACGATAAATATTAAATTGACATTTATTTTTGTTTGGCAATCACTTAGCATTAACTGGTATTTGTTTTTGCAGTTTGACCTTTCAATTCCACTCAAAGTAAACTTTATTATTATTATTATAAACTTTATTATTTATTATTTATTTATCTTTTCTGGCATCGTTGTATTTTTACTCAGTTGTATATAGCATTCGTATTCTATTTTTATCTTATTGTATATTTTTATTCTATTTTATTCTACTGTATATAGTATTTTATTTTATTCTATTCTGTACAGTTGTGTACTGTATTTATTCTTATTGTATTCTAATTTTTGCGTCATAACTTTTGCACTGTCCACTTCCTGCTGTGACAAAACAAATTTCCCACGTGTGGGACTAATAAAGGTTATCTTATCTTATCTTATCTTATTGTCACCTCTGCTATATACAGTTCAGTATATAGAGAGATGAGACGAAGAGGCTCCAGTTCTATACAGTGCAAAAGAACAACAATAAATATAGGAAGAGTAAGAATGAGAAGAATAAATATATGTACAATTTGAGACTGAGGTAAGAGGAGTAAAATATACACTTTGAGGCAAAAATGGTTAATAACAGTCTAAAAATTTACAATTGAAATTTTGAACTGACTTTGAAGCGGTTCAAAATGACCAACGTAGCAGCTTTACAGTTTACAGTGTGAAACAAATGATCTGTCATTAGTTGTTATCAGTAAACTGCTGTAGAGTTAACTGCTATTTGTTTTTGCATCTGGACTTTGTATCTTCATCATTTAATTGAGTTATCAGTTAACACTCTTAGAGTAACTGCTGTTTTTTTCTGATCCTTGGATTTGATCTTGGGATTAATTTCTGTCATCAGTTGATGACAAGTGTTTTTGCATTTGATCCTATAATGGATTTTTGTCAGATATGATTTTCTTGGATTCATATATACAGTTAATTGCGTGAGTCAATTTCTAAATTAATTTTCATTTTTGTTTGTTTTGATTCTGAAGATAATTACCCCTATGTCGATTGCTAAATTGACTTTTATTTTTGTTTGATTCATTTCTAATCAAGTATTGATACAGATTCTTTTTTAGTTAATTCTTACATTTTGACATTGTTGATTTCATCTTTTATTAGTTTAGTACAGTGTGTTTGTTTTTGAATTTTTTTACCAGCTGGGTTGCACTGCTTTGATTTTCCTTGCGTTAAATTAGAATAATTACATTTGCAGTTTTATTTCAGTATTACTTTCTTTACAGTTGAAGTTTGCAGTTTTGTGAAAAGAGAAAAACATTGCATTGTCATCATTTTCAAATAGAGGTCTAATTCTTAGCAATTGATGAAGAAATTTCAAAGAATAACAGAGAAAAAACATATCAGCAAAGTAAAGGAAATAAATAATAATTAGACCTGCAAGTAAGCGAGTCCTTATTCCTAGATATAGCATCTTGTCTTGGGTGGGGGCAACAGCCAGGAGTGCAACCATATTCCAAATAGAGAAGCAAGCTAATGAAGAATATGAGCAAGCAGAATGGACGAAAAAAGGGAGAAAATCAGGAGGAAGGAAATGGACAAGAAGCGAGAGCACGTGATGACAACCTTAGATATGTGCTAAAGTGGTGTGTCAATCGTGAATGAAACGGCTCTTATGCCGGGCTCACACTGTGCGATTTTTGGCCCATTTTAAGCCGATCTTTGAGTCGTGCGACCGAAAGAGCCGGCTCTTTTTAGTGAGCCGAGCCAAAAGAGTCGGTTCGCTAAAAAGAGCCAGAAATCCCATCACTAATGTGCTATTGGATGCTAAGAGGAAAAGAAAGACAAGTAAGAATCCAAGATCCAGACCACAAATTACAAGTTGAAGCCCAAAAATTACAAACGTCATCACAAAGAACTGGGGTACAAACTACAACACCTGGAGCTTCTGCCTGACTTTTTGAGTTTGCCTAGATCTGACAGCACACCTGGGAACACCGGTTATCCAGTGAAGTGAAAGGTGCTAACCGCTAGGCTAACTGGCAACAAGATGCCTCCCTTCTCCACAGATGACTACCACAGCCTCCTGCAGAAGATTGCAGTACTGGAGACAAAAATTCATCGCTTAGAAGTAAACGTGGAGGTAAATGCACTGTGTAGAAATGAAACAACCTCGCCATTGATTCAAAACAATGGCGATGAGCAAGCTAGCACACAGCTAAGGAGCACAGATAATGTGACCAAGAAATAAAACTCTGACATAAACATGACATAAATCATGTCTCCTGGAAGGGGGAGGACGTATCACAAGCAGGGCACGGCGAGCTGAAATCTCTGAAACCAACTGGCCTTCACTTCAGCTGAACTTCATTCGACCATGGCCTGCAAAGACTTCGCTAAATTCTTCACAGACAAAATCTGTTTTTTGATATTTTTATATACATATCACATGTACTCATAAACTTGTTGGCGCTCTGTGTTTTTGAGGGTCGGGAGCCTCTGTCAGTGCCATGTCTGGACTGAAATATTGAGAATTGGCATAAAGCGCAGAGGGTCTTTCATCACACCAAATAACAGTCAGGATGATATTTTCTGGGCCAAGTGAGTCCGAACAGAATGTCCCAAACTTAGATAATAAATCGGTATCAGGATAATATCAAAGCAAGGCAGGGAGGGTTTTTTTTTGTCTGTGTCATTCCAGGAAAGGAGCAGATAATGAGGGATGTGAACAGACGTGAGCGGGGGAAGGAGATTCAAAGGGTGACAACAGGACTGCCACGTCAGTTCCAGAAGAAGAAAGTCATAATAGTAATGTGTTATTGTTGGGATATAAAACTGTATTGCCCAATTCAGGGTCATGTTATTTGTCGAGTCACATGGCTGCTTTCACAGAGGTCCAGCGCTGCCAAAGCAAATGAAATCTTTTCAAAAAACAGATATTTCTCCTGTACTTCCTTCGAAGAAATAAATGTTTTTGGATATTATTTCCACATTTTGATTCGTCTGACCACAGAACAGTTATACACTTTGCTTTTTAAATTAGCTTTGGCCCAGAGAAGATATTTCTGCCCTGTTACCAGTTAACCTAATACGCTGCAAAATGTTTCTCCAGCAGCTCCTTTGAGTAGTATTTACTTATGTGGATCCAATCTTAGTTCAGAAACATGAGGAAAAAGCTGCTTAGCTTGCTTACCAACCCTCCCATCCAACAAGGATAGCCGGTATAACTCATGGTCCATGATCCATCGTGTTGGCTTATAAGGATTGATCCGAGGACAACATTGAGAAGCCCAATCATAATCTGCAGAGTCTGAGAAAGAAGAAGCACAGAATGAACAACATGTGATCATGTGGTGTTCAACACCAGTCATAGGATATGCTGTATACTGGAGCACTTTCTCTCAGGCTTTTTCTGTAGTGTGATGAGAAAACTCTTAAACCATCTATCCATTCTCTTCTGCTTATCCTTTTACAAGGTTGCGGGGGGGCTGGAGCCTATCCCAACTGTCTTAGGACGAGAGGCAGAGTACACCCTGGACAGACTCGACACGGAAAGACCCCAGCCTGATGGTGGAAGTGAAGTCAGGAGGAGGCAACATCGCTAACCATCGTGCTGCCCTCTTTTAAACCACAGTGGATAAAAGCGTCTCACTTTTAAGTCCAATAAATTTGTCAGTGAGAGAGTTAGACTCACGTGGGGTAAGGAAACATGACACTGATACAAAGCCAGTGGCATCCCTGACACATAAAATTTACCTTTACTCTGTCTTCTTGGAAGGCTTTCTGACATTAATAGGAGGCAACAAAAGTTCTGACAGTGTTTTATCTCCTGAATGTTTAAATGTACAAGTGGATGAGTGAGTTTGTCTGTAAGCCTTTAAAGAAGTATGTGGTGGGTGCAAAGAAGAAGCTCATTAAAAGAATATTAACTAAACGTGTATCAGACTAAGTTAGCAGTTCATTTGCATTTTTAACTCATTCACTGCCATTGACGTCTACAGCCGTCAATTGCAGTGCATGAGTCAATGGGTTTAACTCATTCACTGCCAATGGCTGGCAGTGAATGAGTTAATAGAACATCTGGAGGCTTATCTGAAGCTTTAAAGGTTGTAGCTCACCCCCAGCACTATCTCAGAAGGTCTTTTGAGGCGCCTCAGGTGCTGAGACACTTTGCAGCACACTGGACTGCTGCAAAGGTTCTTGAGGATCTGGCACAGAGGAGGCCAAGGGCTATTAGGGTCAGAGGTCAAGGTGAGTATAGTGACTCCATCAGCCTTGGACACAGTGACAGACATCCTGCCTGTAGATCCTGGAGACTGAAAGAGAGAAGAGTAGAAAAAAATGAACATAGTCTGAATCACATTAAGGCCCCAGCTGTGGAGAAATGGCTGAACTCATTGAAGTGTTAAGACAAAACATTTATTTAACTTGTGCAAATAACAAAATAAAAAATCTAATTCCCTCAATACCGATTTGTAACCCAAAGGATTTGACACAACGCAGAAGCTTGTGCTTTGTCGTTTTTTTTTCTTTGTACAATAGCACTTTTTGCACGTTCCAGCGAATTTTGCTCCAGCTCCGGAGCTGCACCGGTGCTCTGCTCCAGCAGCTCTCTTCATCTCCGGCCCTGCCGCTACAGAAATAGGGAGTTGACCGCTCACCAGATGGCCAGGCACTCCTTTTCTAATGTACCGTACCTGGCCTCATGCTCCGACAATTTTCAGCTGATGTACACAATGGGGCAGTCAATGATGTACACAGGAGCTCGTCGACCTGGGTCATTGGGTAGGCATCAAACGGTGGCACTTCGTTCATCTTGCAATACTTCACACAGAACCACATAGACCTAACTATGGGGCTACACCAAGCACTGTGCGACTCTTCTACTATTCCCAGCTTTAACATTTCTGCCAGTTCGTTTTGCACAATTTGTCTTTCGTGCTCAGGTAACATGTAGTGGTGCGAACACACCATCACACCAGCCTGCGTTTCAAAGTGATGCTTCATGAGATTTGTATGGCAGAACATAACTGCAAAACACTCTCAAAACAGTGCTGCAGCGCCATGCAGCCTCCTGAACGCCAAGGGCCAGTCCTCCCATCCCATCTGGAAGGGGCGCTGATGGTCCTCAGGGGAGGGCCCCAATCAGTCCACGATGGCTCTCCTAACGTCAGAAAGGACACGTACACTGTTGTGAGAAGGCTCAGCGCCGCCACCTGGGCTTCCACTAGTATGCGACCGTGGTTGCCTGGAACACCTCCAGAATTGCTTGGGGGTCATCTGGGGAGCTTGGGTTTCAGCACCACTGTAACCCAAAACACCGACATGATGCAGAAACGTGCGTTTTGCCTTTGTTTATTTGCTACAATATCACTTTTTGCACTTTCCAGCGCACACTTCTTCGGCTCCAGATCTGCACCAGTGCTCTGCTCCAGCAGCTCTTCTCCTCTCCAGCCCGGCCACTACTGAAATAGGGAAGGCATGATTAGATGATGCTCGTCGACTGTAAACACCAGCCTTCCCTGACACCACACCCTGAACCCACTGCTTCACTCCTCCTCTGCAGCTGAGCTACCAACCACACCCTGTCACACTATTGTCTTATATTAATTCTTATAAAATCACCTTATAATGAAGGTGAGCTCCATTAACGGTAACTTATACTGAATGGCTGTTAATTATAATTAAATAAAATAACTTGTATATAAATAAATTACTACATAAAGTGATGCAGTTATGTTTACATTTGCTGTCCATGTGCTATACATTTAAATATTAGATAAAGATGATGATTAACTGAATAACAGTACTAAAGAAAAACACTCACAGTCACTTTATTAACCATTAAACTGCTTGTTAGTGAAATATCTAATGAAAGCACTTTAAAGTATTTAAACATGCAGATATTGGAAAGATGACCTGCTGAGGTTAAAGTGAAGGAAGGTGATTTAAGTGGTCTTCGGTAAGAGATGGGCTGGTCTGAATATTACAGAAACTGATGATCTACTTAGACAATGATTTCTAAGGTTTACAGAAAAATGTCCATAATGACAAATTCAGTGAGGTCTATGAGAGAAAAATACCTTGTTTATTATAGAGGTCAGAGAAGAATGGCCAGACTGCTTTGAGCTTTAACAAAGGTGTTAGGAATAAAATGATTAAATAAGTTGTTTTTATGTGTTTTTTTATACACATTCCAGTTGTGCTCATTAAGAGTTGGCACTCTGTATAATAAAGGTCAAAAGCATCAATTCAGTGCTATAATTGAATCGAATTATTGAGGCTGACGTGCTGAGTTGCAGAAGGATTTGCAAACATGCACATCATAACTAATTAAAATCAGGGTGACATTTCTCTGGGACAAGGCAGTCTGAATAGAACGTCTGAATGAGTAGAAGCAACAGGCTGAGAATCGCAAGCATATCTGTGCCAAGCAGAATTAAACCAGCTCTGAAGGCAAAGGCTCCTATTAGCAGCATGCACTCGATAAAGTGGCATTGGAGAGTATTTCTGAAACCGAGACTGAGAAATCATGAAACAAATATCAGACAGATTGTACTGTAATTCCATCTTCCTGTGAAATTAAGTAACAGCGTAAAGCTGCATGAAAAATTCTGAACTTAATTCTCTTTTCATTAGCTTTGTTGATATTTTTGAAATCGTCTGGCCTTTGTTTTTTGTTTTTTTTATCCTCATATAAGGAAAGTGCTGTTACCTACCAGAGAGAAAACTCGACGTTAATCTGCTGTAAAGCGGAAGAAGCTCGACTTTACTCCTGTAAATGTTTGAAAGTGACTGCCCTGCTACCAGCGGCAGGGAGCGAAACTGCGTCAACTGTTCCGGAAAATCGAGCTATGCTTTTGGTCAGCCTTTTTTCTGGACACTATAATATGGCGCAGTATGACGTAATTCAACTATTACAGTAATACAGCTCCACCCGTGACTGGCACCACGGAGGGCATTGCAGCTTTCCAAGTTAGTCCTACAGGCCCGCTTTGATCTCCAGCCCCTGTTTACCAATGATTACGTCACATTGACCTAAATTACAATACAAAATAAAACAAAAACCGATTTACTTGTCAGAGCAGAAGAAAAGCAAGCAAGATCAAATTAATATCTGGTTGTATGTTTGTTGCGCAGCTGTTGTTGGATGCGAAATTTTGCCCGTTGTTCTTCCGCCCACAAGGAAGATATAAACAAATTAACCCTTTGCTCAACGTCCAGTTAAACACACTGATAATTGAAAATAATCCAATATAGAAGAATTACCCTCACTAGCAAAAAGGAACAACACAGTGGAAAACGTTGGTGGACTAATTTAGCAATATTTTAAATGAACTCCGGTTATAACTATATATTATAAATATTTATATAAACATCTGCAAAACTTTTTTATATTACTTTGACATTGTGTTGTTTTTTTTTCAATTTTTCTAAAAAGTTTAGCTAAAATGATGATAATTTCTGACAATAATCTAGCAAATAAACGTTTTTATGAGGCTTCATCAAATTTGGGACTATTGAAAAGAATTACGGTGCTCTCTGGTGGACACACATATGAAATCAGACGTGTCACTACATTAACCTAAGGATAAGGAAACAGATTATAATAATCAAAGCGCCGATTTTTATCTATTTATTTAGGCATTAAGTGAAACAGCAAATTGTTGTAGAAATGCACATTAATGACTGTTCGTAGGATTTTAGTGGAAGCACAGCAAACCTCCAAGAAGTGTGTTATATTACAACATAATTATAATTAATTTTGGATGGCATTTAAGTATTAAATAACTACTATTGTTATTAAGCTTGAAACAGCGTTATTGCTAAAAATTTAAGACACAGGTGAACGTGACAGAAAATCGTAACTGCGCCAATCCTCCAAAAGTTTACAAGAAAATGAATCACTGACGGGATTTGCGCTGCGTGTTTTGGTGGTGATTGCAGAGGTGGGAAGTAACGAAGTACACATACTTTGTCACTGTACTTAAGTAGAATTTTCAGGCATCTGAAGTTTACTTGAGTGTTTCTTTCTTTCTTTCTTTCTTTCTTTCTTTCTTTCTTTCTTTCTTTCTTTCTTTCTTTCTTTCTTTCTTTCTTTTTAGTGTGTGTGTGTGTGTGTGTGTGTGTGTGGGGGGGGGGGGGGGGATTGTTATTGTTTTTTGGGTCTGTAGGCTACATGTGACATTATATTTCTTCAGATTGTGAAAGGTGCTACAAATCAAACTGAGGCAGACTACCTGTGTCATTTATAGGCTGCTTAAAAATGCTCTGCAGGTTACTGCAGGATGAACAGGTTAGTTTGCTGTCCTGTGATGGATTTAGATCAAAAAGCCTGTACTACTACTCAGTCTACTGGAACTGTTAAAAAGAAACATGTACAAAACTCCACAATGTTAGAATGATTAGAATGATTTCAGGTAGAACTGCTACATTTTATTAAACAGAAGCTGTCAACTCTGCTCTCTTGTGTGGGCAACCATGAGGAAACAGTTCCTTTTAAGTTGTAGATTCAACCTGCTTCATATTTTTGGCCACCAGATGCTACCAAAGAAGATTATGTTGAAAGACTTTGAGTAATGAACCCTTTATGGATACAAGTTCCGATGCTTCAGAAAGCTTCATTTGTCTGTCACTACCACTAAGCTGACACTTAGAAATAAAAAGGAACTAAACAGGAAACTTCTAAATGAACAGGCCAGCCAGGATGAGGGAAAAATTGACGACCATGTAACAAAGAGCAGTGGCAGAAACAGACAATATATACACAATAGGAAAGTAACACATCCACACTGAGACTCAGACACATAAGCTTGACACTGGGAGTGAAGAAAAACAGAAAGACTGGAAAAACAAAAAGATGAAACACAGAGAGGAGAATGTGGGACCAGGATAGGGAGAAACACAGGATGCAGGGCTACAGATATAATAACAACACAAGAGAGGGAACACAGAGAAACCAGACAAACACAAGGACACAACCAGGGAGACAGGAATCACAAAAGGAAACTAACAGCTAAGGAACATATACATAATCCAAGTAACCATGACAACATTCAAGTTATCTTTTTTATTAGCTGCAACAGAAGAAATGTCACATTTTGACCTTTTCCCCAAGTCCCACTTGAAGCCACCATTGCATCATACAGCACTTAATAATATATACATATCACAGGTGAATGGAAGATTAAAAAAGCAGAAGTATTTAATAAAAATATGTATTATTAAAGAATAAGACAGAAAAGACAGAAACACAACAAGCTTTACTTTGTCCTCTGTTGCATATTTTACAGTTACTAAATAAATAATGGCAGGCAAAGGACACAAGCATTATCTCACTGCCTTAGAGCACACCCACAGCTTTAATACACCTGCATGTTTGGATTTGATAGGTTTGTTGACTGATAATTGTGACTCTGTTTGCTTTAAGCATTGAGAATTTGGCACATTCAAATGTGGGTCCTCTGCAAATACCCACCCCTCACATGCACACATGAACCAAAAATGAGAGACCAACTGCGTGAGCTCCAACCTCTAGTCAGTAGCAAGACGACACATTTCTTTGGTGGGAGGCACATTCCCACTGCTGAACAAAAGGACAGAAACGTCTTTCAAGTTTTAGGTGTCGGTCCATCATCAAAAAAAGGAAGCTGGCAAATAGTGAGAAGATGCTTCCATCAGTGTGTCACATCCTGAAGTTTCTTTGCTGCAGTCCAAAGATTTGCTGCTGTTTGCATCTGCTGCAGGTCTTTGATGCTGCAGCTATTGGGGTGAGAACGTAAAAGAAATGTATCATCCAGCTGTTAAAAGATAATTTTAAGCTTTTACTTTAATCGTTCTGAATCCTTTACAGACTATACAGATCTTAGTGGGCCTGTTTAACATTGGACTTGGGCCAGGACGAACAAGCACACATCCTGGGGACCTCAGCAGCCTGGGAGCTGCTTACTGGCTGGGTGCTGTGGTAAAATAATCTTCTTTTTCCTTTTATTGTTGCGTATTTAGCACTTTTTTGTGGTAGAAGAGTTTTTTATTTTGACCTGCAGGAAAAAAGAAGGCCTTTCTTAAATTAACGTGTCTTTTATGCACATGTTAGTTATCCTGTCATTTGTAGGTCCAAATATTTAATGTTGGGAGTCATTCTTCAACCTACAACTGTACACTTCGTGGCAGCTCTCAATTGGACTTCACAATAGCTCAGATCAATTACTTCATAACTCATGCTGGGCTTGGTGTTGTAGCTCCTCTCCCTATGTGTCAAATTTCTGCTGATTGATTTTACAGCAGTGAGGTGGGGCTGTTTGCCTGACATGACCAGAGCTGTCCCTTTGTCACAAGGGTCACCAAAGCAGGTAGCTCTGGTGGAGTTTTACACCAGATCTCCTTCCTGATACAATCTCAAAAGAATTTATGTTTCCAGCTGGAACTCACCTGCTAAGCAAAGGTGTAAAATCACCCGAAACTAAAGTCTATAACTTTTCGATAAATACATTAACAATTTGTTAAATGGTCTATTACCTTTTTCTTTTTAAAAAAAAGGACTTTTCTTGAATTTATGATCACCTCTAACATCGTGTCTACGACCTCTCACCAGTTCATTGTTAGTGGAATTGTGTCCATTTTGGCTGGACAACTCCGTTCATCCTGTTTGGTAAGAAAACTCATGAAGGACTTAAGACTGTACTCTAAATAAGATTGTCAATAAAAAATGTGTTAAACAACTTGTTTCTAAGTTTTAATTTTCTAAATGTCTCCTCTCAGATGGGCTTCTCTGTTTTCATGAATATTGCTGGTGGGATCTTTGCCATTACTGCCATTGTGCTGTATGGCATGGACCTGAGAGACACCTCTCTCCTCTGGATTTGTGACCGCAGCAGCGATGAAGCTGTTCTTGATGAAGACAACTGCAGAAATGTAGCGCTTTTTGCCCAAGTAATCCAGCCTAAACACACATTTACAGTGTACAATAACTGCAGCAAAGTTGTCATGTGAGTTGCTCTGTACAGTGCTATATGACAATTTTTGAGGTAAATTGTGTTTTTTCTTTATTTTACTGTGTTCAAAAATCATCAGAAATTACTGAAATCCTTGGACATCACACTGATCATCCTGGCTCTTCTTCAGCTGGCTGTCAATATTCGTTATGCTATTTGGGGCATCAGAGCTCTGTGTCCACAGGGTGACAAAGATGTCGAGGAACAGTTGCCACAAGTCTGCCACAAGAGATCATCCCGATCCATCCCGGAAATGAAAACTGACCTCGTGAACACATGAATGCATGAGCTGCACATTTACTTCTGTTTCTCTGAACTCCAGCAGAAAGTATTGACAATAATCCCGTCCAGTATCTCTCTGTAAATCCTCATCTGCTTGTAGATGATTTCTTTGATGCTTGAATAAAAAAAAGAAGCAAAACTATTTGTTTTGTTCTTCAGTTTCATAGGATTTCTGGCTTTTTCCACCGTTGGGAAGTACTTGAAATATTTCTTTATGCTAATTTTCTGATGTCATTGTGTAAACAAATGAGAAGACTCTGTTCTACACACACGTACAATAAATGATAAGAATGCACCTGTGCAGATATAATATTGACAACTCACAGAACAAAAATAACCCATCAGTAAATCATGATGTAATGTTCTTGAAGTGCACTGTGTTTTGTGTCTGCAGGGTGTCAAAGATACTGAGATTTCCCAGCCAATTTTGAAGGAAGTCCTCATGATGAGTCCCGGTGCTGAAAAAGGATTCACTCTAATGTTTGGATCCTTGAAATAAATCCTCAAGATCTACTAGCAGAATCAAATCAAAACTGCATTACAACAGTAATAATGTTTAATGACTGTTACTGCAAAGCTGTTTCTTAACTCAATTAATTCATTCTAATCATTTTCTAACTTGCAGATTTTCTATTCTACAAACATATAATAGTAATTGAATGGCACGGTTGCACATTAGCAAAGCACATCAATGCACGGTATGGAAGTACTAGTTTGTCTGTTTTTTCTCGTATTTTTAGCTCTTTTAATAAACTGTAACTTCACTGAGTGAATGGAGCAAACTGCAAAATGATAATTTTAATTAATAAATATTTTCACTGTTATTTTCACTTATTTTCCCCGTTTTTGTTTGTTTGTTTTGAAAAAGGGCCCAAATGTTGTTTTAGCTTTTAGCTGCATATGACAACAGAAAGAATACACAGTGAATTAGAAATGAAACTGTAAAATGAACCAACCTATAAAAAAAAATAAAATGATGAGCTTTATGTATTGTTCTTACTCGTTTAATTAAAAAGCATAATGAAAACAATGATGACTCTTCAGTTACAGCACTTATCATTTTTTAATATGATTAATATTAAAACGATAGAAGAAGAGGAAAACAAAACACTAGAACATATTTTTTTCTGGAATACCTTCATCACGTGACAATTTTATTATTTAAAAAAAAATCTAAAAACCTTCGTCACATGTATTTTTATTCATAGACCATATTATTATTTTTTTGATGTGTCACTGCTCTTTTGTTAACTAATGTTAAGATAAAGTCTGCACATAATATTTTTCATGTGCAGAAAATCGTCCCTTTATATAAAAGACAAAGAACTGTCTCTGTGTTAAACAAACTTTACGTTACCACTGTGTATCGAATCAGCAGGAACAAAATAAAGAGAGCTGGGAGTAATTACTTACAGAGTACCAGGTGGCATCACTGTATTATGTTCCAGAAATGCTGAACTTTAACCTGGTCATAGATTTTGCACATTCAGTTTTAAATGGCTTTTATTTTGAAGAAAAGTGTGACACAGGAAGTTTCACTTTTATTTTTACCTGAGTTTGTCACCAGCGAACGAAACTGTTGGCGTTACAGGGATTGAGGCAGCTCGCCAGGTAAGTCATCTGCACGAAACGCACACTTGCAGTCATTTATAATACTTAACGTGAAGCCGCGGACTGTATGATGCGGATTTTTCTCAATGTTTGCACTGCTTGCAAAAGAAATGAATAGACAAGGAATAATTTAAACTTAAACTTTGAATACATTAATTTTTTTTATCATGTAGCCTATTCGTTTTAATTTTGTTCGATTTTGTTTTATTTTAGCTGTTTTGGGTTAATAATTGATTTTCAAGGTCACTTTCAATTACCCTGATTTCTTATTTGAGTACATATCTTTGCTATAATATAAGAGGCTGAAGGAAGTGCAAAGATTTCTCAGAACTTCATCTGCTGAGAGACAAAACCCGTTCGTAAGCATTCAATCACAGTTACTCTTTCAAATACCAAGCAGCGCTTCCTGTTTTGAAATTACGCATGTCAATCACATTAAATTCCAGCGTTTGTAGCTGTGAAGTGTAATATGATAGTGAAAAGGACCACTAACACTTCCCACGGAGCAAACTGACTTCTTCTTCTCTTCAACCAACAATCCAAGCGTTCCTACACTCATAAACCTGCCATAAACAAAGCAAACAACTTATAATTTGACAGTTCGGGGACTTTGGGTAGTTATGATAACAAACGACAATCAAAAGAAAAACCTACATTAAGGCGATCCAGTGCTTATTATTTTGTTAAAAGAAAAAAAATTTAGATTTTAAAAAATACACATATTTTGTCATTTCAAAATGCGATATGCCAATATGTCGACTAATATATATATATATATATATATATATATATATATATATATATATATATATATATATATATATATATATATATATATATTCTTTAGAAAAATGAGAACAATTTTCCCTTTATTCCCGTTTATTTGTTTGTTTGTGCTCTAAGGTTGCTGGTTATTCTTTTTGTGGCATTCCAACAGCAGCAAACAGCGAAGTTGCAGAGCGCCCTCTGGTGGACAGTCATAGCATGATTGAAGAGTGTTTTTTCCCCACCTCTTCTTTACTTTTTAAATTTTGTACTTATAGAGTAGCAATAAAATTGATGATGACATCCATGCATTTTCTTTTCTAATTTTATTTTGAGAACAGTTATTTAAAAACAACAATAACAAACAAAACCAAAAAACAAACTACCTTTACCAATGCATCCACCTTCTCTCAGATGCACTTCTGTCCATAATCATGTTATCAGCCAACCTTTTGCCAATGAATCTAATTAGCAGGGTTTCAGTGATTTAGAAATCATTATATTTTTATTGTTTTTATTTACATCTCTTCTCAATTTCTTTGGAAACAGGTGTTTATAACATAGTTATACATTCCTTTATATGTCACACGTGCAAATGCTTAAGTGTATAGAGACAAGTTATCTGTGAAATATCATTATGTAAAATTATATGACACAGCAGGATTACATTATGCAGCATGTCACTACACACTCTCACTGCATATATTTGAGTCATAGCGATATGTCAGTCTTGTGTTGTTTGAGTTGTGATTTACTGTTTTGGCTTCATAGTGGGATTCATAATTTCAGTGTGTCTGTTGAACCATGCCTCCTAAAATCTCTTTGCCACTTTGCAGATGTGAGAGTTATCCATAGTCACTGTGATGACCACAAAAAAGAGCAGATTTCCACCACTGCATCAAACCCTCAAGACTTTCACCAGCTGTCCAGTGTTCAGGGGGGCGATGCCTAATGGGGCATTTGCAGTTCTTGGGGTGAGGGGAACTCAAATTCATTTAAAAAATTCATTTTTCATTGGTATGACTGTGTGATTTATTCTTTTACAGACCATACAGATCATGGTGGGGCTGTTTAACATTGGGCTTGGTCCCGGACGCACAAGCACACATCCTGGAGATTTGACCAGCTTGGGAGCTCCTTACTGGCTGGGTGCAGTGGTAAAAAAATAAAACTGTTGATTTAAGAATAAAAACAAAATAAGAAATGATGCATTTAGTATTTCTGACTTTAATGAGTTGTTTAATGAGTCGTTGATCCCCGTTCAGTGCATCGCAGCTGGAATCCTTTCCATTATCATCGGCCAGTGCCCCTGCTTGTGCTTTGTAAGTAAAGACTACTACTACTACTCGAGGGCAGGGATAGCTCAGTAGGTAGAGTGGTGGCCCCATGATCGGACGTCGGGGGTTCGACTCCACTGAACGGCTACCCTGAGGTACCCTGAGCAAGGTACCGTCCCTACACACTGCTCCCTGGGCGCTGCACTGGTGGCTGCCCACTGCTTCACTGGGTGAATGGGTTAAATGCAGAGGAACTATTTCCCTATGGGGACTAACACGCACACTTTACTTTAAAGACTAAAGTTAAAAGGAAACGTACATTGTTATGGAGCACAGTGAGGTAAATGATTGAATCTCTCCTCTCAGACATGGTATGCTGTGTTTATGAACATAGCTGGCTGCATCTTCGCCATCACTGGTATTGTGCTGTATGCTATAGACCTGGCAGAAGCCTCTGTTGTCTGGATGTGTGACTTGAACTGGTCCACTGCTCAATTCAACGATAACTGCAAATATGTGGCGTTCTTTGCTCAGGTAAATATGCTTTTAAAACATACAGAATAGCATATTTTTGTCATTAATCGTGCACATTGATTGTATTTTGTTAATTATTCCTTTATTTCAGAGTTTGCTGACAGCCATGGACATTACTTTGATCGTGCTCACTGTTCTCCAGCTGTGCGTCTGCATTAGTGCCACGGTTCTGGGAATCAGGGCTCTGGGTAACAGGATGAAGGAAAAAGTATGAACTAAGACACACACACACACACACACACACACACACACACACACACACACACACACACACACACTCTCTCTCTCTTTATGGTATAATGAAAGGAATAACCTTGTGTTGATGGTGTATTTGTAAGACTGTAATTGGCTAAAGTCATCAATTACTGACTTGATTTTCTAAAGCACAAAAACAACGGCACATCGAGGTGTAAGAGTCGAGGTCCTCCTCAGACCATAATATTTATAGTACTATTCTTTGTAACGACCTATCAGGTATCAGTTGCTCTGGGCTGCTGGATGTGCTGATATAGCTTGACTAAAAACTACATGAAGAAAAATAGATACGGCCTGTACAATTATCTGTAATTGACTTTTTACTCTGCTTTGTCTCAGCAGGATCTCAGACATGCTGAGATTTACAAGCCTGTATTGAAGGAAGTCCTCATGACGTGTCCTGGTGCCTGAAATCAACTACCCTAACATGTGGATGCATGAAAAAGCGATATGTCTTTTTAAACCTTGTGTAAATCTATAAGATGCGTTAGTGAAAGGTAATCAAAAGTACAACCCCAACTCTGAAGAAGCTGGGATTCTGTGTAAAGTGTAAAGTTAAAATGCAGTGAAAATGAGTAAATCTCAGAAACCCATATTTTATTCACAGTAGAACAGAAATAGATGTCAAATGTTTGAACTGAGAAAATGTAAATTTCAGGAAAAAAACAAAAAGGTAATTTTAAATTTAATAGCAGCAACAACATGGAGGTCATTGTGAGTTGTGTCCACAGACAGTGATTTGTGAAAGTGTTTCTGAGCCCATGCACGGATTCCATTAAAATGATGCCTGTTTTTATTGGCTCTTGAGGAAGATCACAGGCATCTGGTGTTGATTTTTGGCCTTGTCGGTCGTGCAGAGTCTGAATGTTTTGATGACAGTCTGTACAGTAGATAATTAGATGTTCAACGTTTTTGTAACTTTACATTAAGGAACATTTTTCTGAAATTGTTCCACAATTTGTAGACAGTTTTTGTGGAGTAGAAAACCTCCAACTGTCTCTGTTTCTGAGAAAATCTGCCTCTGTGAGATCCTTTTTATATCCAGTAATCCTACCGACCTGTTGCTCATTAACCTAATTAGCTTGCACCCATACCATTTTTTTGTTTAATTGCTGCCATCAAATTCAAAATAAGCTACTATTTTAAGTGAAACAGTAAAAATCTGAGGTTAAACATTTAAATGTTTTGTTCTACTCGGAATAAAATGTGGGTTTATGAGATTTGCAAATCGTTGTATTCACATTTAACACAGTGTCCCCATGTGTAACTATCATGTAATAGTTACACAGTAAAGACAGTATTTACTCTGATACCCGTTTCAGTATATTTCAAAATGTTAAGTGTGTTTTCTGGCTGCAAATAATCTTCTACATTTATTGAATAAAACCTAAATAAATTGCAAAAGATGTGATATTACGCTGTGGGGTTTTTTCAGTAATAATATTCAGTCGGCTTTTCTGCAGGCGTCTCAGCGTACATGCTGGACACGCTTTGTAAGAAATAAAATGTGAACCAGCGCTATCAGGTTAGCTCAAAGTGGAGCTGATCCTGAACAATTTGGTGAGAACACAGCTGTTATATCTCAAAGTCTTAACTTAGCAAAATGTCAGGAATGTTTGAATATGATTTGTGGAAAGCTGTGACACTGAAAAGCTTTTTTTTTTTTTAAACAAGCAAGTATGCACAGCTGCTTGACCTGTGATTAGCATTTACACATCTATTTTCTTCCGCTTATCTGGGGCCAGGCCACGGGTGTCAGCAACCTAAACATACAAGCCCAGATCTCCCTCTTCCCAGCCATCTACTATTTGAGGGAAGCATTCCCAGGCCAGCTAAGGCCAGACACACCAAGGCCTGGTAGGATATGCCTGGTACATCTTACCCAGGAGGCCTCCTGGTCAGATATCCAAACGCTGCTTGACACTTGACTGCAACTGCTCGAGTGAGAGCTGGACTCTACCACCTGATGAAGACAGCAGAACCGCATCATCCACAAAAAAAGCAGAGATGAGAGTCTGAGGCTACCAAAGTAAAAGCCGTCTGCACCTAGGCTCTGTCTAGAAGGGCGGGCCCATGTTTCCTTCTGTCACTTACCATCACTAGAGGGCTCCTGAAAGCCCATTTGAATAATCAGAATATGTATTCTCTGAATTGATTGATTTAAACTGTTCTCACATTTTAGATTACATGTTGTGTGCTGTGATGCCACCCACTAGGTGACAGTGCATCGCTTTGGTTTGTAAATTCTGTGAAGACGCCTGATCCTCTCTAATCTTCCTCCAGACGCTAAGACCTCGATTTCTAAATTAAATGCAAAATTTGCTTTAATCTGAAAATCAGAACTCGTAGCAAAAAGCAGCAGTTCAGTTCTTACTCCTTAGCCCAGAACACACACACACACACACACACACACACGATTTCTGTGAGCCTTAATCGAAATGAAATACATGAAACGTTTCACTTTACAGGTAATGAATATTCAAAGATTCAAAGAGTTTATTGTCATGTGTACTAAGAAAAAGCATTTCTCTGTACAATGAAATTCTTTCTCTGCTGGCCACACACAGATGCCGGTTAATACGTACAAATAGATAAAATACAAATAGTATGAACAAATAAACGGAGACAAAAAAATTGAAGTATTAAATAGACTTATGCAGCAGCTCTCTTCTGGACTCTGATGGTAGATGCTCTGCAGAGAGGTCAGCGGGGTCCTGGTGATGTTCTCCGCAGGTGTTATCACTCTCTGCAGGCGTTTTCGGTCCATAGCAGTAGTGCTGCTGTACCGTGCAGTGATGCAGCTGGTCACGGTGCTCTCCACAGTGTAGCTGCAGAACCTGCTGAGGATCTTGGCCAACATACCAAATTTCCTCACCCGCCTCAGAAAATACAGCCGCTGCTGAGCCTTCTTGGCCAACTGTATGGTGTTCAGTGTCCAGGTGAGGTCCTCAGACATGTAGACGCTCAGGTATCTAAAGCAGCTCACCCTCTCCCCTTCAAAGCCCCAGATAAACAGCAGCTGGTGAGGCCTCATGGGCGAATGGTCCTTATCTGGACCCATCTCTCACTAGCAATTATAGACCGATCTCAAAAATTCCGTTAATTGCTAAGATTCTAGAGAAGATCGTGGCTAAGCAGCTTACAGCAGTTTTAGATAAATATAGTATTTTCGACAAATTTCAATCTGGCTTTCGTAAAGTTCATTCCACTGAAACAGCCCTTCTTAGAGTTTCTAATGACATTTTGTTACAAAGCGATGCAGGTAAATGTTCTGTTCTCTTAATGTTGGATCTTACGTCGGCCTTTGATACTGTTGACCACTATATTTTACTTAACAGGCTGAAACACTGGGTTGGTGTCTCTGGGACTGCATTGAAATGGTTCTCCTCGTATCTCTCTGAACGATATTCTTCTGTGGCAGTTTCTAAGTATAGATCATCTTCTGCGTCCCTGTCTTTTGGTGTGCCACAAGGCTCTGTGCTAGGGCCATTACTGTTTTTAGTTTATTTACTCCCTCTTCAGCACATTTTGAGCCCTTTTGAGGATATTTGTTACCATTGTTATGCAGACGATATCCAACTCTATATATCTTTTAAACCGGAAGAGGCTTCTAAGCTGCGGCTTTTAAATGTGTGCTTGGAAACCATTAAAGGCTGGATGGCTGAAAACTTCCTCCAACTAAATGACAGTAAAACCGAAGTCCTCTTATGTGCCCCAGATAGACATATACCCAGTATAATAAATGCTCTTGGTCCTCTTTCAACGTTTGTAAAACCATCTGTCAGGAACTTAGGGATTATCCTTGATCCTGCTCTTACGTTAGATAGTCATGTTAAATCTCTTGTTCGGTCTTGCTTTTATCATTTAAGAAATATTTCTAAATTGAGCTCTATTATATCCTATACCGAACTGGAGATTGTTATTCATGCTTTTATCTCTTCACGACTGGACTATTGCAATTCCCTGTTTACTTGTTTAAATAAAGGTTCTTTGGAGCGTCTGCAGATCGTTCAGAATGCTGCAGCAAGACTTTTGACGAAAGCTTCTAAATTTTCACATATAACACCGTTGCTCATGCAGTTACATTGGCTTCCTGTTGAATTTAGAGTCCAGTTTAAGATTTTGGTTTTAACTTTCAAGGCTCTTCAACAACAAGCACCACCATATATCATTGAACTTTTACAGCCCTATGCCCCTAGTAGGTCTCTGAGATCGAGTAGTCAGGGCCTACTTGTCATTAAGTATACGAGACTGAAAACTAGGGGTGATAGAGCTTTTGCTACTGTGGCCGCCAGACTGTGGAATTCCCTTCCTCAGGACTTACGATCCGCTGATTCATTGATTACTTTTAAAAAACAGCTAAAAACACATCTTTTTAAAACTGCCTTTTGCTAACTTTGTTTGTATTTTGTCTTTTTAATCTGTTATATCTTGTAAAGCACTTTGTGATCTCTATCTAGAAATGTGCTATATAAATAAAATTTTACTTACTTACTTACTTACTTATCTGAAAGAGACAGGAGGGGAACTTCTCTTCCGGTATGGTAAAACTCGCCAGCAGCAGACCAGGGAGGAGGCTCCTATCGCAGACCTGTCTCCTCCTGACAACATGTCGCCGCACAGTCCCGCCCCACGCCACACCTGAACACGGCCTCCCTCGTCTCACCGTCAGATGCAGGCAGAGGGGCATCCCTGCCCTGTTGTGAATTGCGGCCATCGCCACCCGCTGTTGCTGTTCCTGCCGTTGGGACTGGATCGCCGAACGACTCGCGGCGCCCCACAGTCAGGCAGCAGTTCCTTCAACGCACGTGTGGGCTTGCACGCGTTCCTTTTTCTCCTGCTCACCTTTCATGCGTCGTTCCTTTTTCTCTCCGCTCACTATCCCCTTTAACAGGTCAACCTGGCGGCTGATAGGCCACCTTGGGGAACGCCCCCACCTCACAGGTGCCTACAATTGTCTGTTTAGTCCACAGTGGATTAAAGGAATATGGTACAACAACATTAACACACATAATATAAATATGAGGATAAAACCATGCAATATAAATATCAATAAACAAACATGCAATATAAATATCACAATAAAATCAACACTATGTACCAATACACAGATTGATAAAACATAAAAACACAAAATTCCACTGTGTGGCACTAATACACAATCAAACTGTCACAAAAATGAAAAGAAAGAAAGAATTATTCTCTGCTATGATTCCTGCTACAATACTCTTAAACTTATTATTATCATTAAATCACATGTAGATTAAATTAGCATACTCGTGGCTCAAGAGTTGGGAGTTCGCCTTGTAATCGGAAGGTTGCTGGTTCGAGCCCCGGCTTGGACAGTCTCGGTCGTTGTGTCCTTGGGCAAGACGCTTCACCCGTTGCCTACTGGTGGTGGTCAGAGGGCCCGGTGGCGCCAGTGTCCGGCAGCCTCGCCTCTGTCAGTGCGCCCCAGGGTGGCTGTGGCTACAATGTAGCTGCCATCACCAGTGTGTGAATGGGTGGATGACTGGATATGTAAAGTGCTTTGGGGTCCTTAGGGACTAGTAAAGCGCTATATAAATACAGGTCATTTACCATTTACTATCTACTGCACAGATACAACTGTATAAAACAAAGGTAGTAATTTACACAGGCTTTCATCACAGGGTCAAATTTGCTTCAGAAGGTTTCTCAACTGACTAACGTCACATTGCCTAGCAGTCATAATATGAGCTGTGTCTTTTCCAGTCCAAGCCATAACCTGCTGATACAGTTGGAAATTTTATAAACAACCCACAGCTGAATCATGAGTTACTGCTATGAACTATGACTGTTTAATTTGGCGTCATTCACAGAAGGCTTTAAGAAACGCAGGAGTTACGCTGGATCATCTTTACAGCTGGAAGATACATGTGATATGTGTGATATATGACATTAATTTGACACAATTTCTTTAAAAGATGTAGTCTGAGCCTTTTACACTGAAGCTGGGGGAACATTTTTTTGTCTGAGTTCTTATTTGATTTCTCAGACTTTTTAAATGTTAAGTTAGTGTTCAGGTCAGATAAAAATAATTATAGTGGTGCTTTTAACTTTAATGCAAAAGCCTAAAAAAGCAAAGTCAGTGCAGCATTTAATTTATTATTAGACACATTTGGTTTCTCTCAAATTGTAAATGAGTGGCAATGATGTTTAAGCAAATACAGGGTGTAATGATGTGGAATGTGAATGGAATAATTGTAATACTTTAGAATCTTTACCTTACAATATGACAAGGTGTTCTGTGGCTTGTCACCAGTCTGCTTGTTCAGTCATTGATTCGGGCAGGACTTCACCGATGGAGCATCTAAAACAGAAAGTTTTCTGGTCCAGTTTAACTTTTACTTTGAAAGCCCGGCCCAGACGAAAGCATGGGCCCTTTTTTCTCTGCTGAACTAACTTAGCCATTTTAATTTTTCTAAACTAACCTCAGATGTGCTGCTGGCACAGTAACGTAAGTATGACAGGTGATTTAATTCACTTCTAAAACATTTAATTCTAAACAATCAAAATTATATGGTCACCCAGTAACTAAAAACACTTAAAAGCGTATCTAAGGCTGTCTTACTCGGCTGCACACACATCACTCAAATACGCAAACATTTTACTCTTTATGTCCAACCTTTTTTAAGCAAGAACTAGAAAGCAATTATGAAAATTGTACACAACTTCAATTACACTGTCTTCTTGCATTGTGGAGCTTACACTTGGCTTATCTTGAAGATCTCATAGTACCAAATCACCCCAAAGGAGCACGTCACTCTGAGGCTGCTGCTACTTCCGTTCCCAGCGTATTTAAAAGTAGAATGGGAGGCAGAGCCTTCAGTTTTCAGGCCCCTCTTCTGTGGAACCAGCTTCCAGTTTGGATTCAGGGGACAGACACTATCTCTACTTTCAAGATTAGGCTTCAAACTTTCCTTTTAGGTAAAGCATATAGTTAGGGCTGGACCAGGTGACCCTGAACACACCCTCTGTTACATCTAGGCTGCTGGGGTTTTTCCATGATGCATTGGATGTTTATTCTTTACTCACCTCTTCTCACTCTGTGTTTATACAACACTCTGTATTTAGTCATTAATTACTGTCTCTCATCCATAGTGTCTTTTGTCCTGCCTCCCTCCCTGAGTCTGGTTCAGCTATAGAGGTTTCTTTCGGTTAAAAATGAGGTTTTCTCATTTCACTGTCACAAAGTTCTTGCTTGTCAGGGGTTGCCTGATTGTTGGGATTTCTCTCTTATATTGTAGGGCATTTACCTTATAATAAAAAGCACCTTCAGGCAACTATATTTGAAACTGAATAAAACTGAATTGAATTGGTGTGCTGTGTTAAAGGGCTTTTAAGTGTGTTTGCTTACAGAGCGCATGGACGTGAGCTTGAAAGAAAGAAGCAGAGCAGGGCTCACCTCTGAGTGTTTAACAGTGTAGTTATCATCCCTATCGAGGTTTAGGAACAGAGAAAGAACAAGGTGCAGCTGAGGTTTTGAGGTGGAGTGGGAATTGGTGAAACTAGTGTCAGTTTACACACGCAGGGCGTGAATGTTACTTGAGAGTAAAAGTTCAGATTACAGTACACACATGAATGAAGTCACTGTGCTCTTTTATATTATAGCCAACTGGCAAAACAATTGGAGTGCCTCAGGCTCTTGTGCTGGAGCTGTATGGACTGCAGCAGATTGATGGACAGACTATTTTGCCATCTGCAGTGATGCAAACACTGTATCTGACACTGTTATAGTGAAGGAGAGCAGAGTGTGACAGTAAAGCTGTCAATTTACCAGCTGACCTGTGTTCCTACCCATGTTTATGAATACAAGGTGTAGGTAGTGACTGAAAGAATTAAATCATCGATGCAAGCAGCAGAAATGAGCTTTCTCCTTGATGATCGGGTGTGGAGTCTCAGTCACCTTTTGTTCTGTTTGTTAGCAGAGTTGGCACTCTGTGCTGGCTTGTTTAGTTGTTGTACCTGGTGATGTTGCTAATTTTAACCTTTTCACTTGGTGAGCATCCAGCTATTCAGAAATCTTCTGCAGGCTCCAATTAGAAGACTACTGACTGTCAGCAGGCCTCACCACTGACAGTTTAACTGTGTACTTAATGTACAAAGTAACTTTGGGAAGAGAGTGAGAAAAATGGGCAGCTGAAGTTTGGCTGAACTATAAATGGGGCGGAGCTCCAGCTGACTAACAGTCCAACAGGGAGTATTTGTCATTGGTGGGTGGGCGCGATACACAGAATTTACTTGAGGGAAGAGAAGGAAAAGGGCAAAATAAGTATAGGTAGTTGGAGTATGTGAAGACCAGCGTGATGGAGGAGCCAACAGAGTGCTGTGGACTAAACCTGTTGAAGGAACTGTTCAGATCATTTACCCTGTCCACACAGCCCACATTTCCACAGGTTCACAGTTAGGTCATGATGTACTCATGTTAGTTCTTCACAAGACCTCAAGGCTTTCTTAAATTATTATTATTTAACAGTTCTTTCAGGTTACAATCGTTTCATAGAATTTGATATATTCTGCCATGCAGCTAAGTGTTAATGACCTTTCCATGTGCTTCGTGAAGGAAGGTTCAGTCTGTAGACCTGGAGAAGCTTTCTCGGCTTGCTGGGCAAGCCGTGTAGAATTTAACTAAGGACCCAAGATGTGAATATTGCAGTGAAGAGAGAGGGCTTTATTGAGACTGAGTGATAACAAACCGAAGGTCAGGGCGGTGAGAAACAGAACTTGTAATATGTACAGGAAAAACTAAAACCTAAACAACAAACCTGAACGCGAGGGAAAACACGAGTGGAGACAACGAGCAGGGAGAAATCACAGGATGACGGAGAGAAATGACACAGGTGAACCAGCGACGAGTACAAGATGACACACATAAATACACAGGCAGGCACAAGAGGCAACGAGGAACAGTTGGCAACACAGCTGGGACTGATTGGGGAAGACAAGACCACATGAATCAAAACAGAATACACTCACATGAGACACGAACCTTCACAATAAAACAGGAAATGCACAGAGACATGGAAAAGACACTAAACCGAGGGAACAGAGAAACCAAACTAAGAATTAACAAACGTACATCAGGAAATCAAAGATTAATAATACGAAACAGAACACATACGACCGTGTCAGAAGTCCTGCAGTGCCTCTTAAGCCTTATTTATCTGAAACCCATATTTTTCACAAAATACATGTTTCCCATAGACAATATTATTCGAAAACTCTGTCTTTTGTCCCGACTCCCTCCCCTTACCTACTGCTGGTTCTGCTGGAGGTTTCTTCCTGTTATAAGGGAGTCTTTCTCTCCTACTGTAGCCAAGTACGTGCTAGGAGGGATGTCTGATTGTTAAGGGTTTTTTTTTCTGTATTCAGCTGCTGAAGTCTCTTTCAAAAAATATAAAATACAAAATCTCAACAGGGCTTGAGTCAGGAATACAGGAGAGGAAGAGAGGACTCAGACAATAAATACAAACCAGGTAATGAGGAGTGAAGAAACAGGTGGGAGCTCAGCTGGGTCTAAATCACAGAAGATAAGACAAGAGAAGCAGAGCTAAATAAAAAGCACGAGAGACAGAAGACAAAATAAAAACAGGAAATAACTAATATTGAGATACAGACAAAAACAGAAAGAATCACAGAGACAGAACAGGAAACGCACAACGGAAACATGAAGGGGAACTAACAAACCGAAAACAATCCTAAGCAAAGGGCCAGGAGCAGATATACGATGCCCTGCACCTTAAATGGCAAATGGACTTGTTCTTATATAGCGCTGTTCTACTCTACTCGAGCAATCAAAGCACTTTCACAGCCGTTCACACGAACACTTTTCTCTATGTTTTTTCTATCCAAGTAGGAATAGCAGAGGAGGAGGTTAAAAGGTTTTTTTTCTGACCTAATGTTGCCCAGTGCTACTTAAAAGGGGGTGTTTGATTATTGGAGTTTTCTCTGTATTACTGCAGGGTCTTTACCTAACAATATAAAGAGTCTTGAGGTGACTGCAGTTGTAATTTGGCACTATATATAAAAAAAATTAAACTGAACTGAATTAAGTGATTTCTATCCAACACTCTAACACACAGGGACTCTATAGCGAGAGCTCAAATGACCAACCTTCTGATCTACAGCCACCCCTTATATAACAATTTGATCACTGTATAGCTATGGAGATAAACCTTTTCTAAAAAAAAAAAAAAAAGAGACTCTTGTTTGGAAAAGAAACCTGAGTAGAGGAGGAGGTTGAGAAAAGAAAAGGTTGTGAAACATATAACAAAAGAAGAAAATAACACACACGCACAAACGCACAGATAGTCAGTTTGATAAAACATGAACACACATGCGATGAGGATCAGCTTACACTCATCAACACCCCCTTTTCTCAAATTACTGTGAAACTACAAAACCTAACAGACACAGCTATTATTCAGCACGTTAGTAAATGCTGAGTTCATCCACTGCGCACAGATTTGCCACAACTACCTGTCAAGTTTCCAGGGACAACAGGTTAACTTTACAGTAAATACTAGAGCTAACCAGCTCGGTGGCTTGACTCCATAACCAAACTTAGGTAGATGCATAAAATCTGTAGGAGAAGGAGGTTTTCTACTGAGTTAACATATCGAAGAAATTATACTTTAAATCCTGTTTCTCAAGGTTTGCTGTAGCCTGTGCCATAACAAAGGCACAGCATTTATCGGGGGGCACAACATTCGGTGAAGGGTGTGTTTTTTTACATTTGGGTGTTAAACTGAGATAAATGTGTGGCATCAAGAGTCTGGAAGACAACAGTGGGGTGACAAGATCAAAGACTAAGAGATAAACAGGCAACTGCCTTCTGTTTACAGGTATTGTAATCAGAAATAGTTAAAGGCAAAAGATTCAGAGTTTCAATATTCTTTATCAGACTGAACACACACTGAAAATGGACACATCTTGATTAGAATGTGAATGAGCACAATATCACAGATGGATAAATATGAGCCAGATCTGACTGAATGTAGTGTAAAGTGCTTTGGGGTCCTTAGAGACTAAGTAAAGCGCTATACATTTACAGGCCATTTACATGAATGATGACTCACTAAAAGAGCTGCATTTGGGCGATTGGACGTATTTATCGACCATTGACAATAAGCTGAGCCTTTCATTGATCATTTTTGCAAGAGCGATATATTTATTCATTTATTTATTTGCCCATTAGTAAGTTTGCTAATATTGTTAATTGAAGCTAAGAGAAGCAGTCTACGGAAAAAATAATAGTGCCGTTTTAACCGCACCCTCTTCCAGCTGCGAGCAAATCTACCCTCTTCAGAGTGCACCCAAATGCAGCAATTTCATTTACTCAAACTCATAACAGAGAGAAAGAAAGGCAGTAGCCTCTGTTCAGAAAACAAAACAAAACAAAAAAAACCCATTTTATTTAAATTTCTCTTAAAAATTCTCTGACATAATGTTGTCTTTTCTGCGATTTGGCGCATCTCAAATAAATAAATAAATGAATAATCCAAAAAGTAGCTATATTAATACCGAAACAAACAAGAAAAGAAAGTAAGATATTCCCTCCACACAAAGCGTAAATGACATGGTCCTGGGTTTTTTTGACTCAGCGTTTTGTCTTTTCTATTATTGTGATGTATTCTGGTTGTGATTTTCTAGCTTTTTGGTTCTGTTCTTTGTCAGTTTAGTGCTTAGTCATTCCTGCCTGTGTGTTCCCTCTGTGTTTCTTAGTCTTTGTCTTTGCATGTGTGAGTTCCTGTTTTATTTTGAAGGTCAGTGTCTCAGGTTATTGTATTCTGTTTTACTTCCCTCAGTCTCGTCAGCTCTGATTTCCTCCAGCTGTGTCTCTCTCCTGCCTCCCATTACCTGACTGCCCTGTGTGTATTTAAGCCCTGTGTTTTCTGGGGTGCGTTGCTGGTTCATCTGTGTGGTTCCCCTGTATCTGTCTCCCTGCAGCGCCGTTTGTGTCTCAAGGTTTCAGGTTTGTTTTATTCTTAGTTTTCCCAGTTTAGGTTTTGTCATTTCTGTTCTTGCTACCCTCGCCTTGTGTTGTATGTCATCCTCCTCAATAAAGCTCACTCACATCAGCATTGCCTGCATCTTGGGTCCTTTAATAATTCCCACACGGCTTGCCTCACAAACTGTGACAGTAAATCAGTCTGTGCATGATTGCATTGCAACGCCCATCAAAAAGTCACCTGTGTGACTATATCGCCTGTCGTCATTTATTAAGCTGATGAATGACGGTTGGAAAAGTTTTCCATATCGCCTAACATTAAAGTGTTTGTGGTAACTTGTCAGTTTTTGTTCCTCATGTGGGGTCAGCTTGCTTTGATGATCTGTTGTCCTTCTAAGCAGGCCTCTGAGACCTACACAAGTGCTGTTGAAATGTCTTTCTGAGAACATCCACAAGGTAAGCCTCTCCCTATGTGGGACACATGATCATGTCAGAAGATAAGTCCCTCTCCAGAGAGGATCGCAGTGAGTCAATCCACTCCAAAATCACAAAGAAATTTCATTAGCATATGGTCATGTTGCTGCCAATAGATCATATTTTACAAGAGGCTACACTGTCAGCAGTAATATAGGGGAGGGGAATGATTGCATAAACAATGGGCTAATGACGCAGACAAAGTTTTCGCAGAAGACTGGTAACACGAACTGCACCCAGTTTAGAATGACCAAATCCTGATTAAGGAACTGCGTGCGAATCTACAGATAGGACAATGACCCTTTCTCTAGTTTGTTGTTACATAAAAAAACAAGGCTTGTGTGATGTTTGTCGATATGTATACATTTATTTTTAACAATAGTGTAGCAGATGAGCTTTACAAAAGCACAACCAATGGCTTCCTTAATCAAATAACAATCTCTCATGAATGTACAACTCAATTTAAATAAGCTTGTGGATCTATCTTTACAGTTTGGGACCATTAAAATGCCAACATCCAGCTTACAATTTTGTTAAATCTCTATTCTTTGCAAGTTTTTCAAATACCCTCCAGTGGAAATGCAGCCTAGGCAGCAGCTTGTATTGAAAAGTGTGTTCACACCAACTCCAGAGTACACCTGGAGCTCCTGTCTTCATACTGGGAGATATTAACCACTGTAAAATTGAAGTAACCCTCCCAGGATCTTTTTGTGTGAAGTGTGGCACTCAAGAAAATAGGATTCTATACAAATGCTATGGACATATTAAAAAAAAAAAAAAAAAAAAAAAGCAGAAACAGCACAATCAAAGCCCCTTTTGTCAAATTGAGACCATAATAAGAACAGTAAAGCTCAGACTACGACAGTGATTGTCTGGCCATAGTACAGTAATCCTTAAGGGCGCAGTCCCCTACACCACCATGTCTTTTCATGATGTGAGAACTGATGAGGCCAAAGAAACAATCACAGATTATATTGATGTGATTGCTTTGCTGAAGAAGGACATTATACTGTATCCTAACAATGACCAATACATTATAGAAGGCATTAAGAAGAGCATTAATCATAAAAAGACCAATGACATATAAAGATATCTAAATAATTTAATCACAATGGACTCTAAAGCTGCTAAATCCATAAAAGCCACCAGCAAGATGATGACTAATATGAAGTGCATTGTAAACAGAGTAAAACAAATGAACTGAATGAGTTTGTTTTTTTTCCCTCAGGTTGGATACACAGGGCCTTAAAGTGTTGCAGACGATTACAACCACTAATCAGTGTTTAAGCCTTGATGCTGATTTACTTGAAATTCAGCCATTCAGTGATATTTGCGATAATATCTTCAGGCCCTCTAAACTTCTCTTGGAACGAAGTTTACAGTAGAGCTCATTGTCCTATCTGCAGATTCACACGCAGTTCCTTAGGAAAAAAATCCACCGTATTTTAAATTCCAAGAGATCATGTCCTGATTATATGATTATAGACCAGTGGCTATAACTATAACTGCTATGACTCCTGTCATTAAATGTTTTGAATTTTATATAGTCTCTATAAGGAAATCAGACCTAAATTTTATTAGATCCTCCGCAGCTTTCTTATAGGCAGGGGAGGAGCCCAGATAACACATTTGGCAGTATCGCTCACCTGATTCTTAAGCACCTGGAAAGTCCCAAGGCCTATGCCCATATTTTGTTTATTGACTTTAGTTCTGCTTTTAACATGTTGGAGCCTCCTCTGTTTTTACAGAAACTGAGTCTTTTCCTATCTTTGCTCTCCAACTATAAATCCATCAGCACTAGCGTACCTCAGGACTGTTACCTCACCACTCCTGTTTCTCTTATAAAATAGATTGTAGCTGTAACCCCAGTAATCTGATTTTCAAATTTCTCAATGACACTGCCATACTTGGCCCGCTATACGAAAACTCGGATCGCTCGCTGTACTTACTGAGGTAAAGACTTTTGTCTTTTATTGTGATGATCACCATCTAGTCATCGATACAAGACAAACTAAGGAGATGCTGCCTGACCCTGAAGCGGTGACAGCTGACACCCCAGTGATTATTCATAATGAAGAAATCGTTTAGGTTAAATCCTATAGGTGTTTTGGTATTCACCTCCATTACCCCTGTAGCTGGAATGGCCACACTGATAATCTATGTTCTCGCTTACAGCAAAAGCTTTGTTTCACAATTTAAAGGGAGGGGTGCTACTAAGTACTGACCATGTTGTGCAGCCAAACCTTTGCTCAATGCTTTGTTTACTTTCCTATTTTTGAAACTGTAAAAAGTGAAATAGAAAGTGGCTTGCCTTAAATAATTTAGCTCATGTTTTTACCTGTTTGGCTATTCAAAGTAGCAAAGATTGTATCCTGTGTGAAACCTCTGCATGCCACAGTTTAAAATAATCAAAAAATATCATAAATATCAGAAGTAGTGTTGAATGTTTAGTGAAAAAATACACCCTAAAGCAAAATCCCCAGATGTTGACCTCACAGGAGTGAGAAACCCCCCCCATGAAAGATGGTGTTGAAAAAGGAAAATGAACTATCCAGTTTTATTCTTCAGAGAAAAGAGACTGATTAGTGAGTTTTACTGCAAATTGGTCCTGAAAATCTAAACCTGAAAGAATACTGCCAAGTCATGATACAGTCATCAGTTACTGGCCCTCCCAGTTTCATCCCCAGTATTCTAACAACAGCACTGTGTTATTTATGGTCTGTTTTTCCACTGACTGCAGCAATGAGTCATCTGGAAAATAATTTAACTGCAATGCATTTTCTTGTCAAGGTTTTTATAATTGATACGTGCCAGGTCCTTTCTCTTTTCCTTCCCATCTCCCTTTTCCTATTCTATTTTTGTCAAACACCTTGGTATACCCTTGGTTTTTTAGTGTGCTTTATAAATAAAGTTTATTATTATTGTATTTTTGCTGCTGTGCACTGCTCCACTGACCTGGGGCTGCTGCTCAGGTCTGGTTATAGACAGCTGTGAAGAATTGAAATCCCACTACTCTGGGTTGAGCCCACAAACGGGACCATCTCCCTTCACTGTCACTACAGAGCAATGGCGCTACAGAGTTGGAGAGGATGTCAAAGGTAAGAAGAGAGGAGTAAGTGTGCCACTGGTCCAGGTGTGGGACCATGATCGGTCAAAACAGCACAGACGGTCCAGTTAAATTTGTGCAATTCCTCAAGGCAATGTAAAGTTGAGTAACACAAGAAGAACATAGAATAAACTGTTCAAAGTTTAAATAAATTTTACTTGAATCATTCACTCTCTTTAATCCTTATTACATCCCTCCAGATATTTGCTTTTCTCTTCCTCGCCGTCTGTTTTACCTGCTGCACTGCAGAAGCTCCGCCATGCTCATCTTTTGCTTCACCTGTTTCTAGTTTCTTTATCTTTGTTCTTTCTTGCCTTTTCAGCTTGACTTTTTCGCTTGTATTTGTCAATCTTTATCAACCTGCATGAGCGCAATGGGAAGGTAGCGAAAGACCGAATGCGTTAAGAGATCTGATTGGACAATCCAGTGTCAGTAATAAGAATGTACGAATGAGCGGCTGTCAGTAATTGTAGGGCAGGTGTTCAGGATCCCTTCGAGTCGGTGTTGTGCCGTTGCCTGTACACTGTCGGCCTAAAGGATTGAGCCGTCACTACATAGGAATAAAAAAAAAATTAAAACGCATTCGCTCTGGCTCCACCCCTGCTTAGAAGCAACAGGTAAGCCACCTTGGGAAACTCCATGGTGACGTGGGTGTTTTGACCCACACTTTGAAGCAGAGTTCCTGAAACATCTGCGCTTCTTAATCTCGACACACTGTCGAAACAGAAGTATCCCTATTCAATAGCTATTGCACCTGCAGTGCTCCACCCTATACATCAGTAGTACGTGGTACTCGATGTTTTTCACTGACTGCAGTAACGAGTCGCCTGGAAAATAATGGATCTTCTTGTATTGCTGCTGTTGTGCAGTGCTCCACTCATCCGAGGACACAGCTCAGGTCTGGTTATAGACAGTTGTGAAGAATTGAAATCCCATCAATCAGGGCTGAGCCCACAAACGGCACCATCGCCCTTCATAGTCACCACAGAGCAAAGGCGCTACAGAGTTGGAGAGGATGTCAAAGGTAAGAAGAGAGGAGTAAGAGGGTGCCGACTAGATGGACTGGTGTTCTAGTACCGTCAGTATCGAACAAATAAATCCGATGTATAGATTTAACATCATTAAAGTCCTGGTTAAGGTCAGGAATAAGGTTATGGTCAGGACTAAGGATAAGGTTAGGTTTAGGGCTGGAACGTCTATTACCGCGGGAGCGTCATTGCACTGGATTCCAGCCATAGCCCGCCGCGTACCATAAGAACGCTGAAGGTCTCCTTTCGTGTTCCTCAGGAACGCCGCGGGACGTGACAAAACGTCGACATGTTACGCCTCGGGAGTGAGAACGGGTGATTTTACGATCGATCAGCAGTTCACTCATTGCCATTGATATGTTTGTGATTTCAGCCATGCAACTAAATCAACAAAGAGCATTAAACCCCAAAGCAGCAGGATCTCAGCCTGTACAGAGAAAAATCATAATAGAAATTATGTATTATTATCTAAGAATGCCGTGTTTTTAAGGGCTAACCCCAAAATAGGGAAACATTTATATATTTTCAGGCAATTTAAGAAGCATCTCTGTTTTATGTCAGACTCTGACATATCTGCTTGTAATACAGTAAAACTTTGTTTTCATCACATGACTGAGAACACCGGTGCCGGTGCCATTTCTGCTGTTTTCTTGGCCAACTTACTCTTACAAAAGACATTTTTAATGTTAATTATTATTTTTTTTTAACTGCATAAATAAAGGTTATATAAAAGTCACTGCCACAAACTGATTGCGGCTTCTACCTTGTTACACGAATGTTGTTTGTGGCTCAAGATGACTTTATGGCATCCATGAGGGATGCATTTGACATATGTTTCACATATTATAGCCCAACAAGTTACTTATAGCAGTTTAAATACGAGCAATCACTTTATGGCACAACACCGGCTGGGGCAAGGAGGGGCAACTCTCCCTTAAGCAAACATCCTTAAATCAAACTTTTAGAAGTTGAGAAAGAAAATAATAGATTACCCAAAAACTGAAAATGGGCATGATTTGCTACAGTAGCTGGAAAATCCGCTGGAAAAGGCACACATGAGATGATAGGTTTCACCTCTGGTTGGCTCGTTCCTCGTTGTTTTTGTGCAGGCTCGCACAGCCTAGGCAGATAACCCCCACTCACCCTCCCGCCAGCTGAACAGCCAGTCACTGTTTGCAATGAGCTGGTGTCAGGTTTCTCAGTAGGCAGGGCTGAGCAAAACGAAGCAACACATCTCTGTCGTTAAAATCATAGCGACTCTTAAGATAATTAACAGCTAAACATACATCTATCTTTCTACACTCAATGGGAGACTAGTCCATTGTTCTTCTCACAGTTTCAGTCCGGTAGAGAAGAGTTTTTTTCTGTGAGCCTGTCTGCTGCATAGAGCAGACTGGAGGATCTGCGTCTGTCAGACACCACATGTAACAAAAATGAACAAGCAGTTTCCTCGTTTCATATACTGATGTAATCACAGCGATTTTAGCAAAGCTTGTTCATTTCTGTTACATAGAAGAAAGAGGAATTTAGTGATTTTGGCTCATGAGAAGTCCATAAGAAATAACTTGGAGATATCTATATCCAGAGATCCAGATAGATGTCAGGGACCAAGCAGTAAAGCATAAAGGACACAGGTGGTTTTAATTTAAAAAAGGGGTTTTATTGACCCAAAAATATGAAAATATATTTAACAAAGACAAAACTTAAACAGGCAAACCAATAAAAGAGGTCAACTCAATAGACTAAACTAAAGCTTCAAACAAACATATGACAAACTGACCTCCTGAAATGACACACAGGGGAACTTAAATACCGGTTTAGCTAAACCAAATGACACACACGGGCGAAAACAAGATGGCTGCCATATAACCAACTAATGCAAAACAATGAAACATCCCCAGGCAATGAAGCATGTGGTGCAATCCAATTAGGCTTTATATATAGATATATATAGATATATATCTATATAGGTATATATATATATATATAGATAGATATAGATAGATAGATATAGATAGATAGATATAGATATATATACACTCAACAAAAATATAAACGCAACACCTTTGTTACTGCTCCCATTCCCCATGGGATGGACGTAGAGACCTAAAATTCAGTCCAGATACACAATATAACCATCCCTCCCAAACAGTGGTCACAAATCAGTCCAAATGTGTGGTAGTGGGCACATCTGCCATATTGAGATAATCCATCCCACCTCACAGGTGTGCCACATCAGGATGCTGATCTGACATCATGAGTAGTGCACAGGTGTACCTCAGACTGCCCACAACAAAAGGCCACCCTGGAATGTGCAGTTTTGTCTCACAGCAAAATGCCACAGATGCCACAAGCAATGAGGGAGCGTGCAACTGGCATGCTGACAGCAGGAATGTCAACCAGATCTGTCGCCCGTGCATTGAATGTTCATTTCTCAACCATAAGCCGTCTCCACAGGCGTTTCAGAGAATATGCCAGCACATCCAACCGGCCTCACAACCGCAGACCTCGTGTAACCACACCAGCCCAGGACCTCCACATCCAGCAGGTTCACCTCCAAGATCGTCTGAGACCAGCCACCCAGACAGCTGCTGGAACAATTGGTTTGCACAACCAAACAATTTCTGCACAAACTGTCAGAAACCGTCTCAGGGACGCTCAACTGCATGCCCGTCGTCCTCATCGGGGTCTTGACCTGACTCCAGCTCGTCGCCGTAACAGACTTGTGTGGGCAAATGCTCACATTCGATGGCGTCTGGCACGTTGGAGAGGTGTGCGCTTCACGGATGAATCATGGTTCACATTGTTCAGGGCAGATGGCAGCTGAGAATGTCCCAGTTCTTGCATGGCCAGCATACTCACCGGACATGTCACCCATTGAGCATGTTCGGGATGTGCTTGACCGGCGTATACGACAGCGTGTACCAGTTCCCACGAATATCCAACAACCTCGCACAGCCATTGAAGTGGAGTGGACCAACATTCCACAGGCCACAATTGACAATCTGATAGACTCCATGCGACGATGTGTTGCACTGCATGAGGCAAATGGTGGTCACACCAGATACTGACCGGTTCTGGGTCCCCAGACCCCCAATAGCGCAAAAAACTGCACATTCCAGGGTGGCCTTTTGTTGTGGGCAGTCTGAGGTACACCTGTGCACTACTCATGATGTCAGATCAGCATCCTGATGTGGCACACCTGTGAGGTGGGATGGATTATCTCAATATAGCAGATGTGCCCACTACCACACATTTGGACTGATTTGTGACCACTGTTTGGGAGGGATGGTTATATTGTGTATCTGGAATGAATTTTAGGTCTCTACGTCCATCCCATGGGGAATGGGAGCAAAAACAAAAGTGTTGCGTTTATATTTTTGTTGAGTGTATCTCTCTCTCTCTCTCTCTCTCTCTCTCTCTCTCTCTCTATATATATATATATATATATATATATATATATATATATATATATATATATTATATATATATATATATATATACAGATATATCTATATATTAGGGGTGCAACGATATTCGTATTGATATTGAACCGTTCGATACAGTGCTTTCGGTTCGGTACGCATATGTATCGAACAATACAACATTTGTAATTTATTTTATCAATTTTCCTTCTGACGATGCTGTCTGTGTTGAGCGCTCAGTGAATCTGTGTTCGACTACTCCGCCTAGGCTGCACTGTCCAGCGCAGATCCACTGAGCGCTCAACACAGACAGCATAGTCAGAAGGAAGAGCGCAGGGCAAGCTAGCGAGACAGAAGTTAAGCTCTCCTTGCAACAGGCAAATTGAACTTCATTCAGATCTGGCGTTTGGAATTATTTTGGTTTTCATGTGACGTATGACCCTGAAGGTAAGCGAGTCATGGACTAAAGTAAAACAGTATGTTGGATGTGCCATGCAATGCTCAATGGACTACTTGCACTAACACTTCCGCGTTCTATGTAGTCCTGCTCCAGTGCTTCCGGTGCGGTTAAACCATGGCGACGTTCTACACTCGATGCCTACAAGAGCTCCCAAAATTGAACATCACCGATGTTCAACGGATTTGCAGAGTGACGACTACCCCCGCCAGCAAATTAGATAAAGGATTTAAGTTATATGCTGCATCATATATACACAACTACGAAGGTAAGAAAACGTAAATTAACCGACAAAGAAACGCTAGCTAACGTCAAATGCAAACACTACGTTACTCCGCTATGTCCTTCATTTGATGTCAGTTCTCTACATTACATGTTTTCTTAAACGGTGTTTTATGTCGTCCTAAACTATAGTTGAGGTTTTCTTAACTAATGTCACTTTTGTTGTTAGACACTGTTATATTAGCGTTAGGTAGTTGGCTAACTATGGAGGTAGTTAACTACCTAATGCTACTCTTGCTAAGTGTAAAATATATATGTTTAAGACATGCTGAAATGAGTAATACAGAAATAATGCTAATGGTACTTGTATCTTTATTCAGTGTCCAATAAAGACAGGTTGTCAGGGGAGGTCGGTGTGAGAGCCCTGTGCTACAGGTCGATGAGGAAGAGTGAGGCACCACACAGACTAAGTGTAGGCAGGAAGCTGTGTAAAGTTGTTAATCCCCGTTCAGTGGGGTTCAGTTCATTTAAGCATTAGTTAAGTTCATTCCTAAAGGCCCATCAACTTGAATGTTTTCCTTGTCTCCCTGCTTTATCACTCCTAATTTGACTAGTCAGATAGTTAAATCAACGTGTGTTTGGGTGATCAGAAACATTTGACAACAAGTTAATACTGCAAATATACACAATCTAAGTTATTACAGTTATCAAGCATGGTTAAGTTGTTTTAATAGGGAGAGAAGGAAACACTAAGCATTCAGGAGGGTACGTAACCATAACACTGAACTATGTTCCTGTTCAGCTCTTCCATGAAGATGTTACATTTTTAATTTTCGTTCTTTCTTCTTAGATTAAGCTTCTGGATTCATCGCCGGTGATACTGACACATAGCCAGTGCTCCTGTGTGGCAGGCGCTGTTATGTGCAATCACACAGTGGCACTGCTCTTCCAAACAGCACACTACTCACAACTCAGAGTGCCGGTTGTCCCCCCTGTGCATAGCTGCACGGAATCTGAACAGCAATGGCACAAGCCACGGACAGTGGTAATTTAAATGAGGTTAAAGTTTTTGAATTAGTCCATGTTTACATATGAACAGCAACACCATCCATAGTAAATGTGTCTTCTGTTAGGGTGTGAGGCCAGGACCCATCAACTCCATGATCTTCACTAAGCCAGTACCAAATAGAATGGCCCAGACTGGAGTACGGTAATTACATTTGTAAAATTTGGTTTCATGTGTTACAAATGTATGTTGCTATTTTTTTCATACATACATGTGTCAGAATAGGTATTAATTTACATACAACATTACACTTTCTGAAGACGGCTAACTCAGTCATGTACATATACATCCCAGTCTCTAACTTATGCACCACTGTTTTACACCTTTTAGTTTTTAGTTTAGTTGTTGTTCAGTATAACAACCTTCTTCCTTACATTATTGTCATTGATGTTTTCTTTAGGAGTGGCTTCTACAGAGGCATGGTGGGTCCGTTACCAGATCCCTGCTTGTTCAGAATAACGGAGGCATATGCAAAATTTAATATTGAGGACAGGCCACTTGTGACCACAATGAACATGAGACCTGACAAGCCCCTTGTGGAAAGTGCCTTTGGGCTGGTGCAGGAGGGCAGTGTTCTGTCATATCAGCAGCCGGTTTTGACAACCCGGTACATCACACTACACCGCGATGCACCACCAACACCGCACTTGCCTCTGGAGGGGTATGACATCTTGCCATCAGATTGTGTGTTTGTGTGCTCAGAAGAAGAGCTTCTGCATCTGAAAAGCTTGTCTGTAACTCTGGAAATGGCTCACAAAATAGAGGAAGCTACACGTGAGCAAAGCTCTTCGTCTGAGTGGCATCAGCTCCGAAGGCCCAGAGTGACTGCCTCTAGGTTTCGGGAGGTGTGTCACGTCAGAGGCCAGAGCTCGGCCGAGTCACTAGCAGAGCGTATATTGAAGGGAACAAGGCAGACAGCAGACATGAGGAGAGGAACTCAGATGGAGCCTGCAATAGCAGCAGAGTATAGTAGGCTAATGAATGTTAACTACTCACCCTGTGGTCTGGTCATTCACCCCATTGCCCCCTGGCTTGCTGCATCTCCTGATGGTGTTGTTTTTGACCCCAATGAATACCCCCAGTTTGGCTTCGTCGAATTCAAATGTCCCAATGTACAAAACTTTATTGACTGCAAATATGTGCAGATGGAATGTGGTACCCCTAAACTAAAAAAGAGCCACGCATATTACTGGCAAGTGCAAGGACAACTGCTCATCAGTGGGATGCAGTGGTGTGACTTTGTTGTGTGGGCACAAGAGGACTACCTAGTGCAAAGAATATACATGGATACAGATGTGCACAATGCAATCAGAGAAAAGGCAGACTATTTCTTTTTTTACATATATATGCCAAGATACCTGTGTTTGAAAAAATGAACAGTGAAAACAGCAAAAAGAAAAACAGATCCTTCAGGCTGGCTGGAACAAAATAACTGATGTTTTATTTTCAATATATTTCATGAATTCTTTTGTTGTTACATGTTACTTTTATGTGACATCAATAAACTGTTATTTAAGCAATGGCATCAAATTAATTTTTAAAAACACACATTAAAACGTTGAATTTGTGCAGAACTTATTTACATGGTAAGTATTTAAAACTCCATGCCTAGCATACTGATATACATTTAGACAATAACTGAACTGTAGAAAATGACAAATGGTATTTTTGATGTTACAAAAGTTCAATGTCACTTATGGTTTTAAAACGATTTAGTGATTTACTTTATAATTTTGATAAATAGTTTTGTTGAATCTGAATAGTAATATAGTAGTATAATTAAACAGTATTATTAACATTAAACATTTGCAATGAATTTGAATTATCAATAACTGAAACTCAACTATCGGCACTCAAGTACCAGTTCTGTAATCAAGTATTGTCAGCTGAGAAGGAAGAAATTCAACTGTAGTGGCCTCAGCTGCAGGTCATTTTCCATAAGTTACTTGTACTGGCACTGGTGTCTTGGGAAAAATCCATCTTGTCTCACTTAACCCATTTTTTAACTAATGCTGTGTTCTGGTAATTTGACAGCATACATGCCACTGCAAACAGTTGGTTGATATTATAAACATGTGACATGGTAATGATGCTATCAAAAAGTTTGTTCTGTTTGATCCTCCTAATGACTCGCTCCACATGCACCCTGAGTCTGGCTATGGCCTGCGTCTCCTTAACCTGGTATGCTGGCATCTGCTTCTGCTTAGATAGAAAAGGTGGGCAGTACACTTTGCATTTACAACAATCAGTGATTAGGAAGCCCTTATCTACCATCACTGCCATGTCTTCAGTCAACTTCTCAGCAATGCCTGATTGTTTGAATAGTTCCTTGTCACTAACCGAACCAGCATACAGATTAGAGATGAATGTCACTGGACCATGTGGAGCTATGCCAACCAGGGCTTTCATCGTACAGTGGGATTTGTACGAAGAGTACATTTCACTTTGGAGAAGTGGTGAGGATGGTGTCTGACACCTCAGCTCTGTACAGTCAAGGATCATCTGGGTGTCTGAGAAATCTTTGAATTCCTCAGGGAGGTAAGCTTGCACTTCTTCACGTGTAAGCCAGATGCACTGAGACCCCAGTGCAGTGGCAAGAAAATTTGTCCATGTTGCAATAATGCGGCTCACTGTGGACTGGTGTATGTTAAATCGGTGTGCCAGGTCCCTCTCCTTCAAACCAACTGACAGGAAAACCAGGAAAAGAAAAAACTCATCAATTGGCTGTAGCAGCTGCCTCTGGAAGGTGAAAACAAAAGGGAAAATGTTACTCCTTAAGCTATGAACTAGTAAAATTATTCTTTTCTTGGCTAAATGTTTTGTAATGGTTAGGCATACCATACTGTACCATGGGGTAAACAATGAGGTGCTGTAGTGCACAGGTGTATGTATGTAAAGGATACTGAGTCTAGCATACATACACCTGTGTATGTATGCTACTGTACATAAAGTAATGTTATTGTACATAAATACAATAACATTACACCTCTAGTTCTAACTACCAACAAACCCATAACCTACTGTTGATGTGCGTGCAGGTGTCAACACTTCTTCGTTCCGATTGGCAGCTGACTTGGCTCTTGAAACCCGGATCATTTTATAGATGCAAGGCTCAATCAAAACCCAGAATGCCATCAAATGATCATAGCTTGGAAATCTATTCACGAGAGAGACATACATCATGTCAATCATTAATTAACATTACACACTGACATAAAAATAATGTGAACTGTGACAAATATGCTAATGGAATGCTGTATAAAATAGTCTGATTAAGAGTATTTGGTGTTGTATTTTACCTGTAGCATTAGGATATTGTTTAAATACTAAAGCATCTACATAAAACATACAATCAGCAGAGAAAAAGTAAATTTCTATTTTGTTTTCATTAAGACTGGAAAAACTTTCTAAATTTAACTGATGGTGACCTTGGTATATTTTAAACAGTTAGCTTGAATAGAACTTAGATGTACCTGGTATAGAATCGGATGTCAGTGTCGGAGCCAGCAAAACGCTGTAACCCAAATTCTCGCTGGACACGTAACTCCTGTATTTCCTTCCTCAGAGTCTCCACGTCTTTGGACAGGTCTTCTGCAGCTGATGCAGATATGTCCAATGCAGATGGCTCAGGGACTGAGCAGTAGTCATGATCTCTTGTAAGACTGTGCTCTTCTTGATCGTCAGGAGGAACTAGTTCAGGGCGTCGCTCCGTTCTCTCCCAAACACTACGCCGCGGGGGTTCAACTTTATAGCCATTCCACTCAAAAAGTGTTGGTACAGCACCTTTAATAAGCCGCCTTCGACCATCGAGGGTTGTTGGCTCTATGAGTTGATCACTGGCAAAGTGTCTGCAGCAGACCCTGGTGTGAGAGGTAATCGTGAAATGATCCCGGCGTATGTTTAACAGCCATTGTCTTCTCAAGTCGGAATGGGTCGGAAAGGCATGAAAACTTAGTATGCCGTTAAATTTGGCTGAAGCTGAACAAAGTGGGACACAGCAATGCTCGGAGTATTTCTTCTCCTGTTTTTGAAAATGTTCTGTTTTAAATACTTTCCTTTTTATACTCATTCTGAAGCGACATTAGCATAGCTACCGATAGATAAGCAAACGTACCGGAAACGCACAAGCGGTACTATTTGGAAACGGAAATACGTCACATGCCCTAGTGCAAGTAGTCTATTACATTGGTGTGAACTAGTGTGTTAGCGCAGTTAGCTCGTTAACATGTTGGCCGTCTAGCCCCATGCACGGAGCGATCGGCGGTAGCTCGTTAACGGAGATTTGCCGTGTTGTGGCGTTAAGGTCATTTCAACGAGATTAACCTGAATGCACTAGTGGGAACACAACGAATATGACTGCACATTTACGCCGACATCATCCTAGTGCAAAGACAAGTGAAAGCAGACAAAAAAAAGCAAGCATGCTACTAACTTTAGCCGAGTCATTTAGACCGCTGTTAGCACATGATTCTCCTTATGCTGCTGAGAATATAGCCCGGAAGAAGCGGATAGTATAGCTTTTATTTTGGAAAGAGCCATTTCTCTGTAATAAACTCTCTTTTCCAAAGATGAGTGATTCCTCAATCAGATACAGGGCTTGCAATATCGCTAGCCCGACGTCCCGAAGCTAGCGATTTTTTCAGTCGGGCTACCAAAATCTATCTCTTCCCTGCCCGTCGGGCTATTGTAGGAAGGAAAATATATGTCAATGCTTTTGCATTCTTTCAGAAATGTAGCTGGGTAATTATGTCATTGGCATCGGTGAGCCACTGTCAATATGTGACATATTGAAGTCGCGTTTGAATTTGCGCTCGTTTTTTTGCTTTCACTTTGCAATCGTGCGAACTGTGTATAGAGAGCGACAGCACTGATCTGTGAGTGATGATAATTTGCGCACCAATTCCTCTGACATCGTCTTATTAATCGTTAGCTTACTATGCAAACATGACAAGTGAAATCTCCCGCAGCTTAAACATGTGAGAGGTTGATCGCGCAGAGAATCGCTGAGCTTATGTGAGTGCCTGTGTAAAAGCATTTCAGTTCTGCTGAGCCAAATAAGACAGGTCAGGGTGAAGAAGTGACAGCCAAAGAAAAGCTTACCACAAAACGGAGAAGTTATGACAAATCAGACTATAAGGCAAAAAGAAAGTGCAGCTTTATGGTTTCATGGACAAAAGAATTTCTGTGGCTGCAATATGACGAGCTAAATAACCAGGGCTGCACATAAGTGGTCCGCAGGTGCGCATTCGCTGTCAAAATAAAAAACACGCACAAGGGTTAGGGTTAAATTTAAAAACTGTACTTTTGAGTTAAAATATATATTTATAATTTTAATAAATGACAAATTAAAAATGCATGAACATTTTTTTGTATCAAAAAAATATCGAACCATGACACCAAAGTATCGAACCGAACCGAACCGTGAATTTTGTGTATCGTTGCACCCCTACTATATATCTATATATCTATATCGATATCTATAGATCTATATCTATAGATCTATATCTATATAGATATATCTATAGATATATATCTATATCTATATAGATATATATCTAAGTTTTTGGAAAGGGAAGCAGGAGACTGTCTGCAACTGAATAGCTCCACTCTCCTCAATCCACTCTATAACAACAGAGTTCAGTTACTTGCAAAACAAACAAGCTTAAAACGAGAACAAAAAGTTAAAATGCTCTGTTCTAAATCTGTGTTCTACAAATTAGTTTGAGAATTGTAGGAAAAGACATGGTGAATCGTTTTCTTTTTTCTTTTTTCTTTTTTATTACTATGCCAACCCCTTTTAAGTTTTGTAAATATTCGCTATAGTGAGAGGTCTTATTTTATTCTTGCTTTATTTTGCAAATTTATTTGAGAATCAGGTCATTCAATTAAGATACATTCCATGTTGGCTGTAAAGAGTTGGACGGATACTTAATTTTATTCTTTTAATTTTTATTCTATTTTTTGGTTTTATTTCTTAAGATTTGGTGAACTCTCTTTTTTTTTTTTTTTTTTCTTTTTTAAATAATAATTTGGCCACCACTTTCCTGCCTCCGTTGCCACCATTTGCCCCCTTTACATTTCTGTCTGGCCCCTCATATATGCCTGTCTAGAAGCGGCCCAGTTGAGAACTGTCCAACTGACTGAATAAAATGTTTTTCTGTGATTCCAAGTTGAGCTACAGGGTCCGGCCTCCACACCATTCACAGGTTTCCTGTTGGAGGCTATAGAAGTGGGAAGTGAGACTCCTGTAGGTTCCTTTGCCACACCAGCAGGGGCTGCTAAAGTCCTCACCTGCAGCCAAAGACCTGTGAGTTTCCTTTCATGTTAATGTGAGCATCATGCATGATCATATGTTATACCTTAAGTCTACTGAAGGGCATATCAATCAATGAAGTAAAATGAAAACATTTAATGTATTCAGTACATTACTGAAAAAGACAGTCAGGTTTTTTTCTGACGCAAATACTAAAGAAAACAATGTGAACATGTGCAATAGAGCAAATCTTAGACCTACCTATACAAAGTTAATACATAGTTTTAGTGACAAGCTGCAAGGTGCATAATTAAAATTATATTGCAATATTGTTTCACAGCACATCATTTGATTTGCTTTCCTTTGGTAACTTTAACTATGTATAACAGTGACTGAAACAGTATAAACATGTCAAATAACGAAAACAGATGATATACAGTACATTCAAACAACATAATGATGTCATAGTCTCTCTCTCATGTGTGTGTGTCCAGAGCTCGGCTGTGTCCCACACATCAGGCTTTAATAGCAGCTACATTCGGGTGACATGGAGATCAGAACCATCAGGAGACATCAAAGCTGTTCAGTTCCGGTAAAGTTCATTCATTCTAGCAAAGCACTTTGACTAAGTGTTTATACCCCAGTTCACACTGGTTTTGGTGTCGCTGCAGTGCATCCTTTGTGCAGAATTCTACAACATTTTGGGTTAATGTGATGAGCTCTGTCCTGACCTTCACTAATGGCAGAGCTGCTAGATCTGCAGGTGCCCTCACTGGGAATGGCAGTACAGACCCTGCACCACTTGTTGTAAGTAACAATGTCTGTTTTGAACACAATATGAAATTCACTACCAAACAAGCTGGTTGAATCATTGGCCAGTTTAACTGATTTGAAAGTATCCGTTGGTTTTGAGGCTGATGGCAGTCTACCATCTTTTATATTCTGTGGCACATCTTATACTGGGGCTGACTGTGGATCAGGAGATGGGTGTACACTGCTCTATCTAGCACAGACACACTAAATGGAAAGCAATAAATATTCTGGCCTTGATGGACAAATATGAAAGATGAAAAAGTCAGTCTAGCAACACTGCTGTTTATGTAGTTTATGCGTAAACCTGAATTTTTAGAAATCTGCTTCACGTTTGTCATACACTCTTGAATTTCTAGAGCTTTTCTTGAGAGCCCAGAGTTAGCATGGCCCATTGAGCTTGGGCGCTTTCATACAATAGGTGTTTTCTCAAAATCAGAATTTTCTTTTTTGTTTAAGATTTGACTGTTTTTGTTAACTCTTAATATCTATCACGTTAGTGTTTGGTTTTCTCTCAACTGTGAGAGAGATTTTTCAAGCGAAGTCTCACACATGCATTTTGGTCTTGCACAAAATTTCCCAATTGGGAAAATAGGCAAAAACCTCAGAGGTTGATGTTAGGGCCAACATAGTGGTTAACGGTTAGTACTGTCATTGACACAGGAACTCTGCGTGTTCTAACTGTGCCTCTGTGGATGATATACTTGTTAGATTAGTTGGTGATTGTAAACAGTATGGATGTACTTATGTACTCAAGCCATTTATACCTAGTTTCTAAATAGCTTGTTAGCAGAACTATAGAACAGTAATGTGCAGTACTGAGCTTGGCTTAATGTTAATATATATGGAAACTGAGAAAAGAAAATGCTAAATGGTATATTCAAGTACAACATGATGATGTCATGGTTTCTTTCTCTCTCTTCCTCTGTGTATGTCCAGAAATCAGCTGCATCCATCTCTAGCGCTAACTGTGGCGTCACCAAAGTGTGCTTCAGTCAGCCTTCAAACTGTGACCCAGCAGTCAGTGCTAGCTGTTATTTCATGTCAGCCATGATGTTAGCCGGTGGTACAGCTGTCCAGTATGAGATGACTGGTCCTTATGAAGGCTACATCGCTTTTGGATTCTCTGATGATCAGAAGATGGTAGCGTAATGAAAATGTTCTTGATTCTATGACTGTTACATTTTTTTTAAGAGATAACAATAGTAAGGCTCTTGGCATACTTGTACATGAGCAGCACCTGTGGGTGAACAGCTGCTGTTACAACTTCAGTTTGTTTTTGAAAGTTCACAACTTTTAGAAAACATCTGGTTGCCTTGTTTTCCCAAACAATATCAACAAGTTTGGATTTTTTCCCCCCACAAGAATTAATCATTAAATAATGAGCATGCTAATTCCTTACTATATTTGTCTTTCCTCAGGGAAACGATGATATTTATGTTTGTGGAATGAACAGTAATGGACAAGTTGGTGTGCAACATATGTATTCAACAGGACGAACAACTCCACAAGTTGTTGCTCTGGTACTGAAGTTTTTCTGATATCAGTGATTTATATAAGGCTAGAATGTTTAGATATAATGCTTTGTTTCTGCTCTTAAAAATTGTGAAATTTCTTATGTGTCCTACAGGGGAACGTTTATAATATAACAACGTCATTGCAGAACAATGTCATCAGTTGTTCCTTCACTACTACGGAGATAATTTCTATACAGGGGACTTCAGGTTTCAGCCAATCCTACTACTTCATGTTTGTCTGCGGACCCAGCAGCAATGGTAACTACATGTGCCAGACTGTTTCTTACACCACAGCAGTGTAGTTTATATAACTTAACCTATCATATCAATAACTTGAAGATAGCATGCGATGAAGAAGACTATGGACTTCACAATATACTTAGAGAAAATAGCACATATGTCTCAAGACATGCATGCAGGTGATTGGATGAAAAAGAGTGTCCAAACTCTTCATGTCAAGGCTACATGGTGGTGAGGGTTTGTCGCCCATAAGAAAGATCTGTTCCATCACTCTTAAAATTTAGGCGATTATTTAAATGTGCAATCTTTAAGCACTTCACTCTGAAAAAACGTACTAATAACAAAATTATACTCAAGTAAATACTTTTATTTTGAACAGTTAAGCAGGGCCTTTGATTGTACTTCCTTTTCCAATCGTGTGAACATTTTAAAAGAAGTCACATGTTTAACAACCCTGGTCAGTTTATGAAAAAAAATATAAAAGAATATTTTTCATGTCTATGTTAAAGTTTCTTTCTAAAGTGTTTTTCTTTTGTAAAACAACAAAAAAATTTAATAAAAATAAAAATATCATAAAGGAATCATACACCAGCATGTATCTAAATTTTCGATTACAGATTCAAACTTACTCAGCCATTGTTGTTGTTGTTGTTGTTGTTGCCATGGTTGTTGATCAATGGTCATGAGAATTTGCATAATTATGATTAAGGAACTGACCTCCCAGTCCTTTGTTCCTTCAATGGGCTGGTTTCAGTCATTATGCAAATGTACTGTTTATAAGATTGGGGAAACCTGCAGTCAGCTGAGACTGAAGACGTCACCTGGATGATGACGAAACGTTTCTCCCACAAAACGCTACGTCCAGATGAACAGAATCAACTTTTGGAAATACTCAGCCATTAGCATTAAAATAATGTGTTTCATGCTTTGGCCATGTAATCACTTTCATCACCTTTCAATACTTCACTTATGGATGTGTTTTTTTCAGTAACTGCAGCTAATTTTTCGTCTCGACTGAGAGAGCAGATGGTTATTTTCCTTCATTCGTCCTGGCCGTGTTACTCTTTTTTTGATTCAGCTTATTCTGTGTACACACACACAGCTATACATATACAAACAGTTGTGTATAAGCTTTGCGATATCTTTGCTACAGGACAAATCCAATTCCATAAGCACGACTTCGTCAGCACTACTAAGATGGCCATTTCTACTCCTGTTGTAAGTGAAAGGGGATTTCCTGATATCATCAAAGCTCATGGTAAGATCCTGCACAGAGAGGTCTCTGTGTGAAAGAGTCACTATGTAAAGTCCTTTCTCACTTACTTTGGCCAACCAGTTGACAGTTAGTACACTGTGTTAACCGGTGAATAGTCGAGGATACATGCTACTGGGAACATGGGAAGACATTGAATTTTTTCTTCCATTAAGATTAAACTATTTTATCTATAATACCAAGTAGACTTACATTTCTGTTGCATTTCACAGCGTTTAATGACTAGACTACATTAGATTAGATGAAACTCTATTAATTCCTTGGATTGGTTCCGCCGGGAAATTCAGTTTAATCCCTCGACGTGACAAAATAGACCAAAAACGTGGATTGGGTTTTACAAGTTAGATGCATATTTCTTGGCAGTAACTCTTGCCTCTTTCATGACACAGTGACTTATCATCATGCAAAACAATCATTTGTAACATATTGTACGAATGTACACCATCAAAATCGATTGTTTGTATACAGTTTGAAAGCTATAAAAATATTTCTGTGTTGTACTCCTAATGGCTTGCCTCAGTTGGTTTAATTCTTTTTATAGTAAACCGATATATAGACTAAAGACATGTTGGGACCAGGGAAAGAAACTCATCTTAACTCATAAAACAAAGAGAAGTGGAGAGAACTCCAAAACTAAACTGTTTTTCAGGGTCACTAATGCTGATTGCCTGGATGACCACGGGAACACTGGGAATGATGGTTGCCCGGTATCTGAAAACAATGGCCAAGGGAACAACAATGTACAACAAAGATCTCTGGTTTGTGGTGAGTCATCATAGAAAAAAAACATACTAAGAAAATATTAAGTATTATATGTCAGATATGTTAGACTTTTAAGACAGTTGGTCCAAGCTTAATCTTATTTGGGAACTGTTGATTTTGTATATGTTTGACTTGCTTAATATCATGTTGTATTCTTTATGTTCCTCCAGGTCCATGTTGGAGTAATGCTTCTGACGGTAGCAGCCACAATCATTGCTTTCATCCTCATTTTCGCTCATACTCGGGACTGGTCTGGGGTTGGTACACTAACTCTGCTAGTATCAGAATTATTACAGTTTTATATTTTTTAATTACAGATCAATCAAACAACAAAACTGGCTTTACCTATGTAACACACTATTATTTGCCAGTAAATAACGATTTTTATGATATGAACTTGGTCCTAGTGTCGAAGTTCACAAAGGTTTTGGTTGGAATTACTGAATACAAATTATTGTTTATTTGATACATGAATCCAAATATCCTTCAGATTTTATTGTACCACATTTGAGTCTCCTTTAATACCAGCTTTAAAATGTTTTGCAATTAGTAAATCTACGGACAAGATACTGAGCCTTGAGATGCACCGTGTGTGTGTGTATGTGTGTGTTTGTGAATGTTACAAAAGCACTTAGGCATAGATAAAAGTGCTAAATTAAGTGTATAAGCCGTGAGACCAGTTTTCCCGTGCTTCACTCAGGAACGTCAGTTTGAAGAGGAGAAAGAACTTTACGGGACTCCGATGTGAAAAGATGTAACAAAAAATTTATTCTACAGTTTGCATCTTACAGGAGTGGTCAGGTTTAACTTATCCTCAACAAAATAACCTACTACGGTAGGAAAACCGTGTGGCTCTGTTCTACCCTGCTGCCGTATAGCTTATGCCGTGTTAACTCTTTTTCTCTCTCCCCCCTCCCGCACCACATGCGCTAATTTGCATACATCCGTGATGCCCGGATTTTACTATAAACACGAGTCTTTAAGGCACATATATTCATGGTGCTACGTAACCAAACCAATACAGCAATAAAATAATTTTAGTTCCACCATAAACATGCATTTACTTCTTAAATTATTAATTACACAACCACGCTTAACAACAGCGAAATATAAATACTAAAACATATGAACTATCTTAACTTGGCTCCCACATTAAGTGTGTTTGTGCATGGATAACCAACGGTAGTACTAGGAAATGCTCAACCCAAGGATATATATGACTGGCTATTAGGATTGATAAAGTCCAAAATAGCACTATTTTTGTGTACCCTCATGTAGGATCTATTCAATTCATTTCAACTTTATTTATATAGCGCCAAATCACAACAACAGTCACCTTAAGGCACTTTATATTGTACAGTAGATCCTACAATAATAGATACAGAGAAAAACCGAACAATCATATCTCAGAATCTTCGTTCCACACTTGCTTGTGGAGTCTATCGGAAGCACTTTCCTTAGCAATGCTGTTGGATACCTCGATACTTTGTAAGCTAACTAAGTTCGGTTATGGAGTTAAAATTTCCAAGGACCTTATTGTTGATCTTTATTTCAGGCATGCTTGCTGTTGACTATAGAACAGTAATCAGGATCGAGGAAGTCATGAAAAAGTGATCTAGTGACTTTTGTCTTTGCCTTTAGGCGCTGAGCATTAATTTTACCTCCATCTGTCTTGTGTGTGATCTGGATGGCTGTATTTAAGTCTTTGAAAGCAGAGAGAAGCAACATCTAAAACGGGAGCTGAAGAGTGTTGGAGCATCCTTGCTTGACTTGAGTGATGGGAAACTCATCATCATCTCAGCCAATGACCAGTCTTGTGTTTACACCATCATGAAAGAATCTGATTACTTTTTCCATCTTGGGAGGGATTCCTGTTCAGAAAATAGCGTCATACCCAAGATTGTGGGCATGACGTTAATGTTGAACACCTTAACAAAGAGGTTTTACAGATGCATATTGTGTTTCTTACATTTCTTTTGGATCTATCTTGCGGCGAGCATTATGTCAACGGTGCCTCTGCTCTGGGGGAAACTGCACTGGCTTTCTGGTAGTGTCCCTTCTGAAGATAGGTATTCAACCTTTTTAAAATCACCTTATAGAGGATCTTGCCTGCTTGATAGTTGACACAACAGGACTTTTCACCTTTGCCTTTGTGCAGCTGCACTATTCTGGCATCTTTCAGATCTTGGGGTAAATAGTCATCCTCAAACCACATAAAAGGAAGTGAGTAGGAAGGTGCTTTATAAGTACCGATCCATTTACCGTTTAAGACCCACAGACTTGTGTCCTCTGAGTTATCATGCAGTTTGTCACTGTGTTTTTAATTTCATTAAAAAATTTGCTTATCATTAAAAACTCCTTTGCAACCAGAGATAATTACACCTTACAGTAATTTAAGCGATGTAAATTAAACATTAAACAATACTATACAACACAGATCAAAAGCACAGCCAACATACTGGAAGATATTATTAAGTAACTCTTCTTAATAGTAATGGTAATTATTAAAAACAGCATCTCTATAAAATCAAAGTATCATTTAAATTTTTTATTTGTCTTGACATTCTTTAAACACTCTCTGTAGTTACGTGTTTCCACTGTCAGACTGATATTTACATCATCATGATTACCAGTGTTAATGCTGTTGGTTTCCAGGGAGCACATCCAGTGTTGGGTTGTCTGGTTATGATCCTCTCCTTCTTCCAGCCTATAGTGGCTATGCTGCGCTGCGGACCACAGCATCACCTGTATGTATCAATCTGTGTGTGCTTCTAATTTAATTTACTATGGCATGCCAACACACATTTTAGAGTTCAATGACTGTTTTACACACATTATTGTTTTTTAGTACACTTATTTGACAAATTTTGGAAACACCATCAGCCAAAAGCATGGGGCAGCACCTGCTTAATGACTGCATTCACTGTTCACTCGTTTCAGTGTAGTTGATAACCTCTGATAGCTCTGTTCATATTTCTTCCATAAATATCATTACAATTTCAAATCTTTTCCATCTTTTCTCACTGGCACTTTACTGTTCAGTGTACCAAATGTTTAGTTATTTCACTGAATGGCTGTAGCTTTGGAGGCCATGCTCCATGCTTAGCCCCAGTTAAGTGACTGTGAAGAAGGAGCCACCATCATGGATTGAACACTGAACAGTTCAGCCAATCTCCCAGTGTCACCAATATAACCATCCGCCCAAAATACTAAATAAGCATACATATCCATGAATGAAGTCATTTCTCCAAAGGGAAACAAAACTTTTTTCTCAATGGAAACACTCATATCTCATATCTACAAGACCTCGCAATACCTTATTATCCTAACAGAACACTTTGCTGTCAGACTGGCTGTTTTTCCTAGAGTTTCAAAAGTAGGTATAGGAGGCTGCTGCTTTCAGCCCCCTCTACCATGAAACCAGCTCTCAGAAACAGCAACCCTCTCTACTTTTAATTTTAGGCCTAAAATTTTCTGTTTTGTTATAGCTTTTACTTGGGGCTTAATCAGGTGACCCAGAACCATCCGCTGGTTATGATGCAATAAGCTTAGGATGCCGGGTGATGCACTGAATCTTCTTCACAGATCTCTTTTCACTGTGTGTTTGTCCACCACTGCTGCTTCTGTCAAGCAAATGATATGTGCTGTCCTTTCTTTCTTACACTGACTTCAGCGGTTTATGTTTTCATATTTATTCTCTTTTGTTTGACAGGCGGTATCTATTCAACACATCACATTTTTTGAATGCAGTGATAATAAAATCTTTAGCCGGTAAGCCTTTGTTTTACTTCATGCTGTTCTGCACTCTTTTATAAATTCTAATTTATTTTCCAAAGCAGACACACCGTCACCCGTGCTGTTGGTCTTAAATATGTGTTTCTTTGTGTTACACAGTGGGAGCCATATTTACAGGCCTGAACTTGATTGACAGCAGTGATGGATGGTTAATGAAAGTCATGGGTGGCTTTCTTGCCTGGGAAGCTCTCTTTTACATCATGTTGGAGGTTCATAATGGGAAATCTAAGGAGAAAAGTAAATCTTTGTTTTTCCTCATTATAAGTAATCATCACTTAGAAAAGTGCATGTAAAGGTTAAAGGTTTTTTCTCCTCCTCATCTCATCATTCTAGTACAAAAAAATCTTTTTTCTCTTTTTTTTCAGAACTTTTCCTGAAAAGTTTTCTGACAAAGTCTAATCAACCTTACTGTTCTATAGTGTAACCCCTCTCAAAACATGCTCCTCTGAGGGACATTCATTCTTTCTAGGAGTATTCCAGATTTGCCTCCTCTCTTAAGTCTTTTCTATTTTAGTTTTCAGTCCAATATTGGCCTCCCTCCCTTTTTCAGTCATATTTAAAACTACACTTAAAAAGCTTCATTATTTCATGACATGAAAAGGGAACAGGCCTTTACTTGGCCATTGAACTGTTTCTTAGTCTAGTATAGGCCAAAAGAAACTGGGAGTGTGTATATGGCTAAATGGTTAATGTAATTGTTAATGCATTATTATTATTATTATTATTATTAAAAGAAATGTAATCACATATTTTATGATTTTAAACTGTTTAAATCATATGTAAATGAATATGTAAACAAATTTAAAATGAAATGAAAGCTGAAATCAAATAACTTAATCTACCGGTATAAATCAAATAATTAAAAACAAGCCAGAACTAATCTGAAGTAAACTGAAAAATAAGATTCAGATGAGGAAACACTCTGGGGGTTGGTTGTGCCCTTTTTAACTGTTGTTTCTTCTCTGGATTTCAGGCAGTGCTACTGTAGAAGTGGAATCAGAATCGGTAAGTTGAAAGAAATATAAAAGCAATTAACAATTAATCACCATAACACTGCAATGATCTTTTAATTGAATTACATTGTTTTGTTAGGTAAAAATTGATGGTCTGCTGATCGGTCTGTTCTTTCTGGGAAACATTTGCTTTTTGGTGGCACTTTTGGTTGGAATTGGGGTGAAATAAGAGCCCCAAAAGAATTGTCTGAAGAATTGTTTTTTTTCTTTTGGTATTTTATCCAAATACACCTGATGGGATATTGTGCACTGAAAGTTTGGACCCATTGAGATTGTTTTCTCTTTTTTTTTTTTTCTTTTTTTTTTTTTTAGTGGATGTTTTTGTTCGATATTTTCCTTAAGCTTTCAGTTTCATGGCTAACCTTAAGTTCAGTTACTGAAGTAAATTGGCAATCAGCATCTAACCAAACTCCATTTGGTCAGAACTGATTGTCCATTATAGAGTGCAATGATGTTTTTCCACGAGCATTATAAAATTTTTAGTTGTTGATTTTTAGGAATCCTAGTTCCTGTTAGAGGTAAAGACCTTATATTTGATTCCATGTGAGCTGATTTCTGCTATCCAATGTTTTCTTGTATTTTGTTGTTAAGTCTTTGTTTCCTGTTATGTTGCTTCCTGTTTTATTTTGTGAGTCTCTTGTCTCTTATGTTTTGTCCTTGGTAAGTTTAAGGTGTGCTTCATACACCCATGTGTTTCTAATGCATGTATAGTCTTAGATTCTCTTTGTCATTGTGTTGGCTTACTTACATGTGTTTCTGTGGTTTTCGTTTCTGGACTTTGACATGCTAATAAAAGGTCATTTTATGAGTTTTACCTTAAGCCTGTCTCTGACTGCTGTATTTAAGTCCTGTGTCTTCCTCAGCCTTTGATAAATATAAAGTAAAGTAATGAATTTTTCTGTAGGCAAGCCAATTTAGCTACCTAACCCCCCCCCCCCCCACCCCCAAAAAAAGGCATTTGATTAAAAAACAAAACAAAGTTATTTTACACAATGTGAAAGCTCAGAACCCTGAGCACAACAAAGGTTTGTTTTAAAAAAGGTTGGACATCAAAATGTTGTGAAAAAAGACCAACGTACTGCTAGAAAAAGAATAAAATGAGTGGGAGACAAAGAGCATGTCATCTGTCAAGATGCTTATTTACCATTCGTGGTGCCAAGAATTTAAATTATAGGTGATGACAGTCAGCAATTTCATTTTTAATAAAAGATGAGATGAAACCTGAAATATTTTTAAATTAAAAGATTAAAGCCTTCCCTTTAATTTTCAATTTTGTTTTCATTTTTTTCAATTAACGGTAAGTAATTTGTGGTTTTCCTTTTCTTTATGAATGGAATTGACCTTTTAAAAAAATGATGATGATAATAATAATAATTATTATTATTATTACTATAACAGTGCGGGATAATAATTATTTTATCCCCAAGCAAAGCATCACTTATTGTTTGGTGGAGAAACCTTTGATGGGTATGTACATGGTAAGCTTCTTAGTTTTATCTTTATATTAATATAATTGTTGTTGTTGTTTTCATAACTGTAACGGGTTTGAAAAACGAATGGAAATTGTTATGAAATCCTCGAAATATTGGTTTCACTTTCATATGTTGAATAACATTCACCATAAAGTCATATTTACTATTGTTCATAATGAATCTGTAAATAATGTCCTTTTTAATGATGGCTTCAATAGGAGAAGCCAGTCATGTACCTTATAGGTTCTACATACATACATTTGAAAAATAAGTGAGCAGAAGTTTCAGTCTGTTCAAAAAAGTCACTGCGAGGATACGTGCCAATTAAAAATTTCAAGTGCATTTCTTTGGCTTTAGAAGTCATGAGGAAATGTAGTTATTTTGTACATATACCTGTTCAGAGATCTTTGGATCTAATTAAATTACTCTCAGTCTCCCATGATGTTTAATGTGCATTTATCAAAATGCCTTTGATTAAGCATAAAAGAGATTCAGTTTGATGCAAAGTGATTGCTTAATTTGGCCTACGTTATCTACACTGTAGCAGTCCTTGTCACAGTCTTTGCTAGTGTGCTAATTTCCACACAATGCATTTTCAGCAAACAAAAGACAATGCTGTTTCTGAAACAAGTGAAAAACGTAGCTTTTATTCAAATACATTCTCTAACTTTTATCAAAGTAGGATTCTTTAGTTACATTCATGCCGCTGCATAATAATAGTCTTGAAATTTAATATTGTTAACAAGAATATAATTTTACCCTTTCCACATGATCACGTAGCAGCCAAACATGTAGAAATAAATATATTTCTTGGCCCTTAGAGGGCACCCACATGTCAGCTAGTCTGCTCAAATGAAACTTCAGTGTATAACTATGACTGGGCAATAGATATCCTTTTTACTGGAGAACTCTATATGCTGAGGTAACCCTTTTGTGTGTGTGTTACGCCTGTCGATGCGTTGTGTTCTGGCATATAAATAAGAGGCAGGAGACAGCACTGGATCTCTGGGCTCTTTACTGTAAGTCGCTGCAACATCTGCAATAAATTGAAATACAGAGCTGTGAGCTGTGTGTGTTGCGCGCCTGCTAGATCACCTCTCCTCTGACCATGCTGAAAGAGCTGTGACCAGGGCACACATGCATGCGCCTACGTCATCACGGCATAGAGGATCGCACTGGCCACAACAGACTCATAGAAAATCCTTAGCATTGTCCAGCAGATATTGAAGAACCTCAGTCGCCTCAAAAAATAGAGACAACTCTGGCCCTTCCTGTAAAATGCTGTGGTGTTTTTAGCCCAGTCCAGTTTATTGTCAATGTGTACTCCAAGGTATTTATAGTCCTCCACAATGTCAACATTGAGCCCCTGGATTGAAACAGAGGTCAAGTGTTTCCTGGTCTTCCTGAAGTCCACAACCAATTTCTTGGTCTTTGCCATGTTAAGCTGCGGATGATTCTTCTCACACCACGTAACAAAGGAGTCGACCACAACCCAGTACGGTTTCATCATCCCTGATGATGCATCCAACCACCGCAGAGCCATCAAAACTTCTGAAGATGCAGGTCTCTGTGCAGTGGCTGAAGTCTATGGCGTAGAGGGTGAAGAGGAAGGGGGAGAGGATGGTCCCTTATGGTGCTCCTGTGTTGCTGATTACCTTGTCAGACACACAATGTGGAAGACGTACATATTGTGGTCTTCCTGTCAGGTAATCAACAATCCAGGACACCAGAGAAGCATCCCCCTGCATCGCTGTTAGCTTATCACCAAGCACTGGAAAAGTAAAAAAAACATGAACCTCACAGTGCTCGCCGGCTGGTCCGGATGGATGTAGACACGATTGAGCAGATAGATGATGGCGTCCTGTGAGACGGGGCTGGTAAGCAAATTGAATGGGATCCTGATGTGGTCTGACAATGGGTGAGAGCTGGTCCAGGATGAGCCTTTCCAGGGTCTTCATGATGTGGGAGGTCAGTGTCACAGGCCTGTAATCCTGGGGGCCACTGGGACGTGGCGTCTTTGGTACAGGGACGAGGCATGATGTCTTCCACAGCACTGGGACCCTCTTCAGACTCAGCATGAACAGTTTATGGAAGACTCCAGAAAGCTGGGGGGCACAGGCCTTGAGGGGACTCACTCCATCTGGTCAAGCAGAGTGGAGTTTCCTCATTTGCATCTGAACCTGGTAAGCATTTAACACTACTACACTGACATACATAATTTTCAATTTAATGAAGTTAAAAATTTGTTGTCTTATTGTCAGTTGTTATTGATTATTAGAAATATATGAAAAAAATGTAACATCTTTACTGCCAGTGAACAATACATATATGTGAATTTGAACATTTTGTCTGTAATTGAATACACCTGGCACACTTTCTACAATAACTGCACTCCTTTCCACTCTTTACTTGAAAGAGCTAAAGTTTTTTTCTTCTTTACGTCTTCTGAGTTAGCCCAGTGAACATCTTTATCTTTAATTAATGCTTTGAAATAGAACCTTTGAATGAGAGAGGAGAGTTGGCAGGCAGATGAGGTTCCTGAGGTCAGGCTAACTGAACCTAGAACACAGGGATATCAAAGGTAAGCAGAAGGCAGTCTGCGTATAATATTACTGTAAATGTTTTGCTGAAAGTGAGTGGAAGAAGCAAAGAATAGAATAGAATAAACCTTTATTATACCACAAATGAGAAATGTGGGTGTTACACAGCTCTAATGGCAATAGGAACAAATACAAAGGCAGGCATTGTTAAACATTAAACAGCTGTGGCAGCCTGGGAACAGGTATGTAGAGACGCCTCAAAGAAGATCTGACAAGCACAGAGAGCTTTAGACACACATTGACAAAAGAAAAAAAAAACAGACTGAAAAATGAAATGGAAAATTAATCCAAGCACCAAGAGACAAATATCATTGAAAAGAATCCTTTTCTTAAAATCTCTATTTACGTCAAGTGGCTTTATTGTCATTCCGACCATGTGCAGTGGTACAGTGCACACTGAAATAAGACAACGTTCCTCCAAGACTATGGCGCTACACATGACATATAACAGACAGTCAACACAGGACTAGATAAGGTACAAGTGTGCAAAAAATGCAAAAGCCTGAGCATTGTGCAAAAAATAACTTGGTGTATGAAGGTATGCATGTGTGTCAGTCCAGCTGCTGAGTGTTCAGGAGTCTGACGGCTTAGGGGAAGAAACTGTCTCGCAGTCTGGCATTGAGGGCCCGAATACTTTTTGCCAGAAGAGTGTGTGTGATGGGTGTGGGGGGTCCTCCACAATGCTGGTGAGTTTGTGGATGCAGCAGGTGCGATAGGTTTCTGTGATGGCGGGAAGTGAGGCTCCAAAGATCTTCTCAGCTGCTCTTACTATCAGTTGTAAGGTATTGTGATCTGATTCCGTGCCGTTACCTTACCAAACAGTGATGCAGCTGCTCGGGACGCTCTCGATAGTCCCTCTGTAGAAGGTCGTGAGAATGGATGGTGGGAGATGGGCTTTTCTCAGCTTCCACAGGAAGTAAAGACCCTGTTGGGCCTTCTTAGTTATGGAGTTAGTGTTGAGGCACCAGGAGAAGTTCTCTGCCAGGAGAACCATGTGGTGGTGATTGTGTCATCCAAAATAGAGGGAAAGTAGTTACATATTTTTATACAATTTGTTGTGTAACTATTTTTTAGAGGTTAGCCTGTCACATGTTTGCTTCTAATAATACAGAAAACATGATTTATACTATCAGGTGTTCCTTCTGTAGTGCAGACACTGAGGTATTGTTTTTTAGCAGATCAGCACCAAAACCCAGTGGGTTCTCTCTCTGGTTAGAGTTCACCTCTCTTAGAACTTGTTGCACAATCATATTTACAGTAAGATAAACTTAATTAATTCACTTCACTTATATTTATATAAGAGTCACAATAGCAGTCACATCAAGGCACTTTATATTATAAGCTAAAGACCCTACAGTAATACAGAGAAAACTTCTGGCAGAACCGCACTCAGTACGGGGTAGCCATCTACTACAGGAGGGGGACAGGTCATAAGATGCCAGATGAGAGTGAAAAGAGATGGATGAAGAAGCACTCACTCATAGGAGGCTTCCAGTATTTTAGCCTAATAGATCTATGTTAAATGAAGTATCCTAATATCCAAGTTCACTGTCAGTAGGATTTTCCTAGATGTGATCAACGAGCTAAATTTTTGTTTTTCTGTGATTCCAAGTTGAGCTACAGGGTCCGGCCTCCACACCATTCACAGGTTTCCTATTGATCATTATCTTCGTTCATAAAACAAAGAGAACCGCAGACAATTCCAACATTAAACTGTGTTTAAGGTGCACTGATGCTGATTGCCTAGATGACCACGGGAACATTGGGAATGATGGTTGCCCAATATCTGAAAAAAATGGCTAAAGGAACGAGAATGTGCAACAAAGATCTCTGGTTTGTGGTGAGACATCATGGACAAAACAATGTATTATTATGTCCTTTCTGCATGAAACCAAAGCTTTTGCAAACCAAATTATAAACACTTAGTCATATGAAATGTACATTCTAGATGCAAACACACTCACAAATAACAAGTTTTATTGTAGATTCTTTTTGCAAACACACTAAGAAAATAGTAAGTATTATATCTCAGATGTGTTAGACTTGTAAGGCAGTTGGTCCAGTATTAACCCTTTTTGGAGCAGCTGATTTTGTATATGTTTGGTTGTCTTAATATCATGTTGTATTCTTTGTGTTCATCCAGGTCCATGTTGGGATAATGTGTCTGACAGTAGCTGCCACAATCACTGCTTTCATTCTTGCTTTCTCGCATGCTAAGCACTGGTCTGGGGTTAGTACATGGATTTGTTGTGTTTTTCATTACAGGCCAATCAAATGACAAAAATAGGTTTACCTGTGTAACACACTATTATTTTCCAGTAAATAATGATTTTTATGATATGCACTTGGCCCGAGTATTGAAGTTCACAATAGTTTTGGTTGTAACCACTAAATACAAATTATTTTTATTTAAAATATGAATGCAAATACCCTTCAGATTATATTTTGCCACCAGTTTTAATACCAGTTTTTAAATGCAACATGTAAGTAAAGTGAAAATTTATTTATGTTGCACCTTTTTAAGAAAAATATCACAAATATGATCAAATGTAATGATAGATACAATGGGGTTATACCTGTGTAACACGCTATTAATTTTCAGTAAATGGTAAAATGGTAAATGGCCTGTATTTGTATAGCGCTTTACTTAGTCCCTAAGGACCTCAAAGCGCTTTACACTACATCCAGTCATCCACCCATTCACACACACATTCACACACACTGGTGATGGCAGCTACATTGTAGCCACAGCTGCCCTGAGGCGCACTAACAGAGGCGCCTCAGGGCAAATAATTTATATGAGTTGTTTTTATGATATGAATTTATAGTGATGGAGTTCACACAGGCTTTGGCTGTAATCATTAAAACGAGAAAACAAATTTTGTTATTCAATATAAGAATGGGTGGCTGTAGCTCAGGAGGTAGAGCAGGTCACCTACTGATGGGAAGGTTGGAGGTTCGATCCCAGGCTCCTCCAGTCTGCATGCCAAATATCCGTGGGCAAGATACTAACCCCAATTTGCTCTCCGATGCATCCATCGGAGTATGAATGTGTTTGAGTGTAGTTAGAAAGCACTCAGTATAGAGGTAGTGCTTGTGAGAATGGGAGTGACTGGGTGAATGTGGCGTGTTGTATAGAGCGCTTTGAGTACTCCGGGAGAGTAGAAAAGCACTATATAAGAATCAGTCCAATTACTCTCCTAATTATGTTGTGAGACATTTACATGTTTTTTTTTTTTTTTTTTTAAGTGTATAGTTTTTAAATCCTAAATATAAGTAAAGTAACTGTTAAACATTGTAATATAATACAAGCTAGAGGCAGAGATAATATACTGGATGTTATTATTGAGTGACTCTTATTAATATTAATGGTAATTATTAAATAATTATTAAAAATTGCCAGGCAACATTTTCTTGGGTTTACAGCCAAATGTTGCACCTCTTTAAAATCAAACTATGATTTTAATGTTTTATTTCTCCTAATATTATTTAAACAGGGCAGCATGGTGGCACGGTGGTTAGCACTGTTGCTGCACAGCAAGAAGGTCCTGAGTTCAATTCCACCATTAGGCCAGGGTCTTTCTGTGTGGAGTTTGCATGTTCTCCCCATGTTTGCGTGGGTTCCCTCCGGGTACTCCGGCTTCCTCCCACCGTCCAAAGACATGCAGCTTGTGGGGATAGGTTAATTGGATAATCCAAATTGCCACTAGGTGTGAATGTGAGTGTGAATGGTTGTCTGTTGCTATGTGTTATGTCAATGGACTAACTTTTTTCATAATTCCATTGCTCCAAAACTAACGAACTTTTAACAACAGTACGATAACACGCCCGTGTGCTGCTCTGAGGCACTTTTTACATCTTCAAGGCTACGGTGTACGAAATATGAGCAAAACTAGATCGGGGAAAGAGCAGGCCGCAAAAGCCTCGGACCATGCTGAGGACAGACCGGAGGCACCACCCCATGACATGAGTGAGATTCTGAGAGCTATTGCTAGCTCTGAAAAGAGGATTTTGGACCGTATCAATTCAAGCACGAAAGATTTAAATGATAAAATAGACACAATCAAAGAAGATCTGGAGAAGCAAGAGACCCGTTTGGAAAGTGTTGAGTTTGCTTTGAATACTTATTCAGACCGGACAGTGGAGTTGGAAAACGAGGTTAGCAAGCTGAAATCGGACGTTGCTAAGTTGACCAGCAAGTTGGACGACATCGAGGGGCGACAACGCCGGTGCAATGCACGCATTGTAGGGGTGGAGGAGGGCTTTGAAAACACCGGGAAACCTACGGCAGTTATTGCTACAATGCTGAAAGACATACTGGGCCTCGACTTTACTCCGATGCTCATCGAAGCTTGGGTCAACGGGGAAACTCCCCCAGGGCAATCGTGGTGAAGTTTCACTATTACCAAGCGAAGGAAGAGGTGTTCCGAAGGGCCGCCAAGTCGCAGTCGTTGCTGCTGCTGCCATAGTCATAAAAGGCCGGAAGGTAGAATGATTTTGATTTAATTGATTATGAATACTCTGCCTTCCTTCTTCGTTCCGATTTTTGATATGTTCGAGATATTGCTGTTATTCTGGGGCATTTGATTAGAATAAACACGGGGAAAGTGGAAAATATAAGTTTTGGAGTTTTTTTTAGTTATTAAATGTTATATATTTGCCCAGCTGAGGGGCTGGTTGAGGGTTAACAGTACGTTTAGTCACTGTGCTATCCTAGCCTGGAGGGTTGCGATCTCAGGGATAATAGTAGATCAGCATGGGGTTTTGAGGCTCGTTTTATTTATTTTTATTTTTCCCTTTTTTTTTTCCTTCTCCCCCTCTTTCTTTTTTTTTTTTTGGGGGGGGGGGGGGGGGGGGGGGTCCAGAGGTTGGGACATATTTTTTCTGCACCTGCATTTTGGTACCTGAATGGCAAGCTCGCAAAGTCATCTGCTCTTCGTTTTATAAGCTGGAATGTTAAAGGTATAAATAATCAGGTTAAACGCACAAGAGCTTTTACTCATTTAAAATCATTGAGATCCGATGTTGTATATCTGCAGGAAACACCTCCGATCAAGTGAACAAATTCAACTAAAAAAAACATGGATAAGCCAAATATTTAGCTCAAAATTTGAGGATAGATCACGGGGTGTGGCTATTCTAATTAGGAAGGGGATTCCATTTATTCCACTATCAACTGTGGCGGATACCAGAAGGAGATATATTATTATACAGGGCAGGTTGTATGGGAAACAAGTAATTCTTGCTAATGTATATGGACCAAACTGGGACGACCCAAATTTTTATTGTACCTTTTTAAAACACCTGCCAGATTTAACAGAGTCCCATTTGATACTGGGTGGTGACTTTAACTGCGTACTTAATCCTCAACTTGACAGATCAAACCCAAAACCTGATAGCAAAATTTCAAAAGCGGGTAATGTTCTAAAATCCTTTATGCAATCTTATGCTTTTTTTGACCCCTGGAGGAACAAAAATCCTACATCTAAACAATTCTCATTTTTCTCACCAGTGCACCGGTCATACTCACGGATAGATTTTTTTGTTGTAGATAATAGAATTCTTCCCAAGGTTTTAGATTGCCAATACAACTCTATTGTTATCTCAGACCACAGTCCAGTACAATTAGATGTAAATTTTTATGAACGCTGTTGAAAGATTTTTAATTTTGTGATTATGCTTAGTTGTAGCTTCATTTAAAGGAAGAAGAGCTTGTGAATTGAAACTACCACAGGAAAAGGGAGTGAAAACAGATGTGCAGAGGAATGCTGTGACATACATAGTACCTCCTTTGTTAACAGGCAAGCTAACGGTCTCTCGCTCCCCTTATATGGGAATCTATACATACAAAGTTATCTCCTGTTTCAGTTGACAAGCGAACAGTCTCTCCTTTTATGGAAATGTTTTTTCCACTCCTACTTCCCTGAAAGCTTGTTTAAGTATAAATAAAGAGAGTTCTGAAAGCCCTGGGTGGTTTTTCCTCTCTCTCAAATCTGTCCTGCACACGTTGCTGCAGGATGGATCGGGGGATGAGGGGGGGATCATCCATGTGTGCACATGTGTAAGATATCTTGAGTCTGAGTTCCTTTGCCTTCTACAATTTCTCTTCACAAACGCTTAAGTCAAAAACCGGCCTGGCGACTTGATCCTTTACTCCTAACTAAAGACTCATTTAAAAAAAATGGTCTCTGAGCAAATACAGTTTTTCTTAGAGACAAATCAAACCCAAGGGATGAAAATGACTGTTGTATGGGAGGCATTAAAGGCCTATCTTAGAGGCCAGATAATTTCATATGTATCATTTCAAAAAAGAAATACTTATAACAAATGAACAACCTAGCCAACAGTATAAAAGAGATTGACTGCTTATATGCAGAAAATCCAACTGTGATGGCATGCCACACATGGTAAGCTCCACACCTCATCACCCGTTGATTCACTTTAGTTTAATTTACAGTCACTACTTTAAAATATTCTATTTATTGTTCAATATCGTTTCTTTATTAAATGTATTCATTTTTCCATCACACCTTCCAATGTTTATATGGCGTGCACACATATTAACCTTGCAAGGTCAAAGTTCTGTTTTATGTTATATTAATACATCTTTGTTTGAGTTACCTGGGGGTTGGTGTCTCCTCCTGTCTGGCAAAAGGTGTGGCAAAGGGCTGGGAGACCTGAAGTACTGCTGACAGCCTAATTGGATTGCACCACATGCTTCATTGCCTGGGGGGTGTTTCATGTTTGTTTAAATGTTTTGTATTAGTTGGTTATATGGCAGCCATCTTGTTTCCCCCCGTGTGTGTCATTTGGTTTAGCTAAACCAGTATTTAAGTCCCCCTGTGTGTCATTTCAGCAGGTCAGTTTACCATATGTTTGTTTGAGGTTTTGTTAATTATTATCTTGAGTTTAGTCTATTGAGTTGACCTCTTTTATTGGTCTGCCTGTTTAAGTTTTGGCTTTGTTAAATATATTTTCATATTTTTGGGTCAATAAAACCCGTTTTTTGAATTAAAACCACCTGTGTCCTTTATGCTTTACTGCTTGGTCCCTGACAATTGGTGGCAGCAGTGGGATCATCCAGTATTGGACACAGGTCTTTTTTCTTTTTCTTTTTTTCTTTCTTCTGTTTTTCCCCATGAGGAGGAAGAATGCATCGTGGTGGCAAGAATGAAAAGAAAAAGGGATCTGCTCAGCAAACCTGCGAAGAGGAGGAAAATGGAGCCTCAGGAGTCACTGAAGTTGTGGAGAGAGTTGAAAAGGAGCCTACTTTGTCTGATCTAGTCAATATGCTACATGCTCACATGGAACAACAGGACATCCGGGATGCAAAACAGAGTGAGTTAAATGCACGACAAGAACAGCGATTTAAAGCCTTTCAACATCAGTTTAGACTTTTGCAGTCAGGAATCCAAGTCAGAACATCACCATCAGATTCTGCAGAAGCTCGCTCTGAATCATTAGAGTTTGATATTCATCCTTCTTCCTCTGTTCAGCAGGCCCAGGCTGAACCAGTTATGACTAATTCCAATCCAGCCATTTCACCAGCATTTCAGTTTCCCCTACAAATAGAGGGCAGATTGGAAAGATTAACTGAAGCTGATGATATTGAACATTTCCTGATCACATTTGAACGTATGGCTACAGCTTATCGACGGCAGAACTCAGATTGGGTTTTTCATTTGATACCCTTGCTTACTGGTAAAGCTAGAGGTGCCTATGTTCACATGGACATTGATGATTCATTAGACTATGATAAAGTGAAATCAGCTATTCTGTCAAAATATGACATTAACCCTGAAACATATAGGCAAAGATTCAGATCCCTGGACGTTCAACCAGATGAAAGCCCTCGTGAGCTATATGCGAGACTGAAGGAGCTTTATGGGAAATGGATCCAGCCAAAGGGTAAAACTATTCATGACATTGGTGAAACTATAATCTTGGAGCAGTTTCTCAGAATGTTATCTCCTGAGCTTCAGGTTTGGATCAGAGAACACAACCCTGGTTCAGCAATGGAAGCGGCTCGGTTAGCTGATGTTTTTGTTGCTGCCAGAAAGAAGGGGCAAGCATGGAGCCATAATGCATGGAAGGTATCGAGGGACACCCGGAAGATACCTCAGCAAAACCATCTGGATTCAGCAAATACAAGCACCAGTAAGAGCTCTCAGTCTACCACTAGACCACCAAAGGCCTCTGGTAAGAAGCTCATTTGTTATCTTTGTGGATTAGAGGGCCATACAAAACCTATGTGCCCAAGAAATTCTGCTAAAATGGTGCAAATGTGTTTTGCTCCTCGTTCTAATGCTGATCCTGAGCAGGAGAGTGACAAATCCATCAAAATGAGCCAGATTGAAGTGAATGGGGTTCTACTCAATGCCCTTCTTGACTCTGGCAGTTCTCGGTCTCTTATTCACTCAGATTTTGCCCCACCTAATATTGTTTGCACCAGTGATACAATTTCAATCTGTTGTGTCCATGGAGATGAGAAAAGATATCCGACAGCTGACATCTACATTAAAGTTCAGGACCAGATGTATCTGCTGAATGTGGGTGTTGTGAACAGTTTGCCTTACTCTGCCGTGTTAGGGCGTGACCTTCCTGTGCTTTTTGATTTGTTGGAGTCTGAGCAGACTGAGGAGTGCAATGTAGCTGTTACCAGAGCTCAGGCTAAGCAAGTCAGTACCCACTCTGAGACCCTGAGTGCCCTGCCTTTTTTTAATGAGGAGTTTGAGACAACTGTGGTGAAGCCACGGAAGACCCGCAGACAAAGAAGGCAGGAGAAATTCAAATTTTCACCTGTGGATACACTAACAGACGCTGAGCCAACACCGTCACCCCTAGGGTTTAATATTCCAACTGAAATTGCTGAACTCCAAAAATCTGATCAATCTTTAATATCTCTTTTCCGGAAGGCCAAAGAAAAGGAACCTGGAGTGGAGCAGGTTAACAGTGAGTACATCTTGCAAAATGACATTCTCTATCGTCAGCAGGGGTCGGTGCTGCAGCTGGTGGTTCCCCAGAAGGTTAGAAACGCCATTCTCACCTTAGGGCATTCTATTCTGTGGGCTGGCCACCTTGGTAAACACAAGACCACAGCTCGCATCAAACATCATTTCTACTGGCCTGGTCTTAGCAAAGATGTGGCTCAGTTTTGTAAAAGTTGCCCACAGTGTCAGATAACATCTGCTAAAATCCCCCATAGAGCTCCACTCCAACCTCTCCCTGTCATCGGCACTCCTTTTGAGCGTCTTGGAATGGATATTGTAGGGCCTGTTGAGAGGGGCAAAGCAGGAAATCGTTACATGCTTGTTGTAACAGATTATGCCACAAAATATCCTGAGGTGTTCCCTTTAAAATCTATAAAGGCCAAGCCCATTGCATTTTGTTTAGTGCAGTTCTTTGCAAGAGTTGGGTTTCCACGAGAAATACTAACTGATCAAGGCACTAACTTCATGTCTACTCTGTTAAAGCAAGTTTATCAGTTGTTGGGCATCCGGAGTCTGAGAACTTCACCATACCACCCTCAAACTGATGGGCTGACAGAACGGTTTAACCAGACATTGAAACAGATGCTCAGGAAGTTTGTCAACGACAGTGGTAACGATTGGGATCAATGGCTGCCATATCTACTCTTTGCTTATAGAGAAGTCCCCCAAGCCTCCACAGGTTTTTCACCTTTTGAGCTGTTGTATGGTTATGAGGTTCGTGGCCCTCTAACTCTGTTAAAGGAGATTTGGGAGGGAGACAAGGTGGAGGGGGGATCCAAGAACATTTTGTCTTATGTCATTCAGATGAGAGAACGGTTGGAGAAAATGGGTGAACTTGCTCAATCACATATGGTGGAGGCCCAGCAGCAGAAGTCTTGGTATGATAAATCTGCTCGTCAGCGTGTGTTTGAGCCAGGACAAAAGGTGCTCGTGCTCCTCCCCAGTGACAACAACAAATTGTTGGCAAAGTGGCAGGGGCCATTTGAAGTCATGAGGAAGCTGGGACCCACCACATATGAGGTGTCCACCCCAGGGAAGTTGCGCTCCAGCAAGGTCTTGCATATAAACCTTCTGAAGGAGTGGGTGGAGCGTATTGAACACAAGGCGGATGCAATGCTCATACGGCGAGTGCCTGAAGAAGATGAAGCAGATGAGCAATATCTACCACCTGCTGGCTCTCTAGATTATGATCTCAGCCATCTCCCAGAGGACAAGCAGCAGCAGGTGAGAGAAATGTGTAAATCAGCAGTCTTTCAAGAGAATCCAGGGAGAACTGACATTGTCGAACATGATATTGTGGTTCGAGAAGGTGCCTCTGTGAGACGATTAAGTTACAGGATCCCAGAACGTCTGCTGCCTTCATTGAAGAAGGAAATCTATTTGATGCTATCTCTAGGGATCATTGAAAGATCTAAGAGTGAATGGTGCAACCCTGTGGTCTTGGTACCCAAAAAGGATGAGAGTATGAGGTTCTGCATTGATTTCAGGTACCTGAACTCCATATCCATGTTTGACTCCTACCCGACACCAAGAATTGATGATCTACTTGAACGTCTGGGAAAAGCAAGGTACCTGACCACAATAGATCTGTGTAAGGGTTACTGGCAGGTCCCACTCACTCAACGGTCCAGAGAGTTCACAGCATTCAGAACACCATGGGGGCTTTTCCAATTTACAGTCTTGCCATTTGGACTACATGGAGCTCCAGCAACTTTCCAACGGCTGATGGATCAGGTATTACATGACTGCTCTGACTTTGCTGCTGCTTACTTGGATGATATTGTTATCCACAGCAACACCTGGGAGGAGCATGTGGAACACCTGCGAACTGTTCTGGACCACCTGCACTCAGCTGGGTTGACGGTGAATCCGTCAAAGTGTGTTTTCGCCGCTGCTGAGACAGAATACCTGGGCCATGTCATCGGCAAGGGGGTTATCAGGCCACAAGTCAGCAAAATCGAGGCCATGGAATCATCCCCCCTGCCCCAAACAAGGAAGAAGCTGAGATCCTTTTTGGGCATGGCAGGTTTCTACCGTCGTTTCATCCCTCAGTTCTCCAACAGGGCAGCTCTGCTCACAGACCTGACGGGATCACGTTCCCCCAATTACATCCAGCGGACAGAGGAGGCAGTGGCAGCGTTTCATGACATACAACAGTCACTAAGTAAGCAACCGGTTTTGTACAGTCCCAACTTTGATGAACCATTCATATTACAGACTGATGCTTCAGATCGGGGCCTGGGAGCTGTCCTCCTTCAGGAAACCATGGAAGGCCGCCATCCAGTGGCTTACATCAGCCGGAAACTGTTTCCACGGGAAGTTCGGTATTCCACAGTAGAGAAGGAGACCTTAGCGATCAAGTGGGCCCTGGACTCCTTCCGCTACTATCTACTGGGAAGAGACTTCACCTTGGAAACTGATCACAAAGCACTACAGTGGCTTGAGCAGATGAAGGACACAAATGGGCGAATTACCCGCTGGTACCTGGCCTTACAGCCATTCCGATTCACTGTCCACCACGTACCAGGCAAGGAGAACCTTACTGCTGACTATCTCTCTCGCTGTTCCAGCGAGAGCTCTGAAGAGGGGAGATGTGTGATGGCATGCCACACATGGTAAGCTCCACACCTCATCACCCGTTGATTCACTTTAGTTTAATTTACAGTCACTACTTTAAAATATTCTATTTATTGTTCAATATCATTTCTTTATTAAATGTATTCATTTTTCCATCACACCTTCCAATGTTTATATGGAGTGCACACATATTAACCTTGCAAGGTCAAAGTTCTGTTTTATGTTATATTAATACATCTTTGTTTGAGTTACCTGGGGGTTGGTGTCTCCTCCTGTCTGGCAAAAGGTGTGGCAAAGGGCTGGGAGACCTGAAGTACTGCTGACAGCCTAATTGGATTGCACCACATGCTTCATTGCCTGGGGGGTGTTTCATGTTTGTTTAAATGTTTTGTATTAGTTGGTTATATGGCAGCCATCTTGTTTTCCCCCGTGTGTGTCATTTGGTTTAGCTAAACCAGTATTTAAGTCCCCCTGTGTGTCATTTCAGCAGGTCAGTTTACCATATGTTTGTGTGAGGTTTTGTTAATTATTATCTTGAGTTTAGTCTATTGAGTTGACCTCTTTTATTGGTCTGCCTGTTTAAGTTTTGGCTTTGTTAAATATATTTTCATATTTTTGGGTCAATAAACCCGTTTTTTGAATTAAAACCACCTGTGTCCTTTATGCTTTACTGCTTGGTCCCTGACACCAACAATAGACCTATATAAGAGAAAATTATTACTAAATTCAGAATAAAAAATTCGGTCCATTCAGCAAACAGAACGTTTATTTTTCAAATCAAGTCAAAAGTTCTATGAACATGGGGAAAGAGCCGGAAAACTTTTGGCACATCAAATTAAGCAATCCATATCAGCTAACACTATTTCTGAAATCTGTAAAACCTCTGGAGAAAAGACGTCTGATCCGAAAACCATTAATGACCAGTTTAAAATGTTCTATTCCAATCTTTATACCTCAGATCCGGTTGATGAAAAAAAGATTGCTGAAACGCTTGATAGATTACCGATTCCACAAATATCGGTAAATGACAGAACAGAAATTGATAGAGAGATAACCATTAGTGAAATTGTCGAAGTAATTAAATCAATGCAAAGTAATAAGACAAAGTAATTAGACATAACATTCAGCAAAGTTATTATTAGTTAAAGTCAGTGAGATTTGGAGTGATACATGACACATGACGGAATAAGACACGCAGACTTAGCATGACGAGCCGACGAGGAACATGTACACTGTGAATACATACAGTGGGAAAAGGGGACAGGAGATAAGACATGGACATAACTAAGGAAAAGGAGAACATGATGGCTGGGGGGGAAATAAGAACACCTTCTAATTAGTTCTGTCTCCTATTGGTGCTCTTCTACGAGTGATCAGTGCTTGATGGCTTACTAAGCTTAACTTTTTTCCACAACATTGATAACAAACACACACAGAACAACAACAACATATGTTATCTAAAAAAAACTTGATTGGACCAAAGTTTTGATGTTCATCCTACATGTTTATTGAGATTGTCTAATGTCTGCGACGGTATCTTCTCCCACGTCTGCGGACACCCGAGGCCTTGTGGGGTCTCTTGTGTCTGCGAACGGGGCGAGAAGACCTCGCATGTTTGCGTCTATACCTGCGTCGTGGCATTGTCCAAAACGGCGGTACCTGCTCCACGTCACGGGTTCTATTTATGGACTCACCTGGCAACTTTAGTGATGTCACTGCTGATGTTGTCACTGTTGGTGTGACCTCATGACTCATTCATGCCATCTGAACTGTGGTGTAATTATGAGGTCACAGGGGGACGTGAATTTATTCACAAAGTTGATAGAGAGTTTGGGTCATAACTCAAAGACGCAATGATGCAGTCAAATCATTTGGAATTAAATATCTCTGTCAGTGCGCCCCAGGGTGGCTGTGGCTACAATGTAGCTGCCATCACCAGTGTGTGAATGGGTGGATGACTGGATGTGTAAAGTGCTTTGGGGTCCTTAGGGACTAGTAAAGCGCTATGCAAATACAGGCCATTTACCATCTGTAAATTACAAGATTTAGAGGGTTCTGACATCACAGTCATCTTTCTGACATTGACATCCAGTCTCTCTGTTGTGATGTCAAATATCAATGCCAGATTCGTCTCTCTGTTGTGATGTCAAATATTAATGCCAGATTCGTGTCTCTGTTGTGATGTCAAATATTAATGCCAGATTCGTCTCTCTGTTGTGATGTCAAATATTAATGCCAAATTCGTCTCTCTGTTGTGATGTCAGATATTAATGCCAGATTCGTGTCTCTGTTGTGATGTCAAATATCAATGCCAAATTCGTCTCTCTGTTGTGATGTCAAATATCAATGCCAAATTCGTCTCTCTGTTGTGATGTCAGATATCAATGCCAGATTCGTCTCTCTGTTGTGATGTCAAATATTAATGCCAGATTCGTCTCTCTGTTGTGATGTCAGATATCAATGCCAGATTCGTCTCTCTGTTGTGATGTCAAATATTAATGCCAGATTCGTCTCTCTGTTGAACAGTATCCGGGTTTACACCAGCCCACCAGATTTCTTATTTGTGTTGCCCTGTAGTAATCCTGTAGGCAAGGGATGCCTAATCCTCCTTTATCTTTGGGAAGCTGAAGTGTTTTGAACTTAACTCTTGGCTTTTTACCCGCCCATATAAATCTTGAGAGGGTCCTATCCCACTCTACAAAGTATCTATCAGGGTTTTCTATAGAAACAGACTGGAATAAGTTTAATATCTTTGGGAGCATATTCATTTTTATGATGTCCACTCTAGAAGAAATGCTTAGATAGACCATCTGCTAATATTTAGCATGATATCTTTTTTAAGTAGGGGGTAGTTGATTTCTTCCAAGCTAGTTATATCCATTGATAAGTTTATGCCCAGATATTTGATAGTTCTTTTGTCCCAGCTTAGTTTGTATTTGTTGAGCAGATTCTGGGGAGGGCTATAAAAGCTACTAAGAACTTGTGTTTTTTGTATATTCAATTTATATCCCGAGTATAGCCCATACTCCTTTAACACTGACATGAGCTCCATAAGTGATTCGGTAGGTTTTGATAAGTAAACCAAAATGTCATCTGCAAACAAGGCCAATTTCTGCTCACTTCCAGTGATATTAATCCCTTTTATGTTACCATTCTGCCTAATCCTTTCAGCCAATGGCTCTATAAAAATAGCAAATAAGAGTGGACTCAGTGGGCATCCTTGTCTTGTGGACCTTTCAAGCTTGAAAGCATCTGAAAGTTCACCGTTAATCTTTACTTTTGCAGTTGGGCTATTATACAAGGCCCTCAATATAGTGATGATGGACCCATTAAACCCATGGATTTTTTTTTAAAATATGAAAAAAATGTAACTTTTTCCTTCCGTCATACTTCAGAAATATAATATATTAATATTTTGAACATTTTAAAACATTTAAGTTTGCTCGTTGTATTTATAAGATCCTACATTGACGTGCTCCACAATCATTGGTCAGTCATGTTAAAATCCATTATCAGTGGAAAACAAACCTGATCCTCTACTAGAGGCGATTGTGCAATACCTTTTAGACATAACACTCAGCAAACAGTTATTATTAGTTAAAGTCAGTGAGATTTGGAGTGATACATGACACATGACGGAATAAGACACGCAGACTTAGCATGACGAGCCGACGAGGAACATGTACACTGTGAATACATACAGAGGGAAAAGGGGACAGGAGATAAGACATGGACATAACTAAGCACAAGCAGAACATGATGGCTGGGGGGGAAACACACGTGACAGAAGGAATGGGTCACAAGGGAAAAACATGTAAACGAGACGGGAGAAAAGGACATTACTGAAATACATGAAGGGCCAGGGCTGGGACAGCCAACCAGTCACAGACAAAGAGCCACATCATACACCTGGGCGCACATGAACATCACCCATCCCTTCCTCTGTCCTGCGTTCAGTTTAGGGTATCGAACTCAGGACCCTAGCCTCATCAGGCCGGGGTCTTTGTGTGGAGTCTGGATGTTCTCTCGAGCTTCCTCCCACAGTCTAGGGACATGCAGTTAGTGGGGGTCTTCTCGCCCCGTTCACATTCACACAGAGATGAATTGAAGATCACCTTGTGGTTAGTGCCTTCTATTCGATGTACAGACTGAATAATAACACCTTCTAATTAGTTCTGTCTCCTATTGGTGCTCTTCTACGAGTGATCAGTGCTTGATGGCTTACTAAGCTTAACTTTTTTCCACAACATTGATAACAAACACACACAAAACAACAACAACATATGTTATCTAAAAAAAACTTGATTGGACCAAAGTTTTGATGTTCATCCTACATGTTTATTGAGATTGTCTAATGTCTGCGACGGTATCTTCTCCCACGTCTGCGGACACCCGAGGCCTTGTGGGGTCTCTTGTGTCTGCGAACGGGGCGAGAAGACCTCGCATGTCTGCGTCTATACCTGCGTCGTGGCATTGTCCAAAACGGCGGTACCTGCTCCACGTCACGGGTTCTATTTATGGACTCACCTGGCAACTTTAGTGATGTCACTGCTGATGTTGGCACTGTTGGTGTGACCTCATGACTCATTCATGCCATCTGAACTGTGGTGTAATTATGAGGTCACAGGGGGACGTGAATTTATTCACAAAGTTGATAGAGAGTTTGGGTCATAACTCAAAGACGCAATGATGCAGTCAAATCATTTGGAATTAAATATCTCTGTCAGTGCGCCCCAGGGTGGCTGTGGCTACAATGTAGCTGCCATCACCAGTGTGTGAATGGGTGGATGACTGGATGTGTAAAGTGCTTTGGGGTCCTTAGGGACTAGTAAAGCGCTATGCAAATACAGGCCATTTACCATCTGTAAATTACAAGATTTAGAGGGTTCTGACATCACAGTCATCTTTCTGACATTGACATCCAGTCTCTCTGTTGTGATGTCAAATATCAATGCCAGATTCGTCTCTCTGTTGTGATGTCAAATATTAATGCCAGATTCGTCTCTCTGTTGTGATGTCAAATATCAATGCCAGATTCGTCTCTCTGTTGTGATGTCAAATATTAATGCCAGATTCGTCTCTCTGTTGTGATGTCAAATATTAATGCCAGATTCATCTCTCTGTTGTGATGTCAGATATCAATGCCAGATTCGTCTCTCTGTTGTGATGTCAGATATCAATGCCAGATTCGTCTCTCTGTTGTGATGTCAGATATCAATGCCAGATTCGTCTCTCTGTTGTGATGTCAGATATCAATGCCAGATTCGTCTCTCTGTTGTGATGTCAAATATTAATGCCAGATTCGTGTCTCTGTTGTGATGTCAAATATTAATGCCAGATTCGTCTCTCTGTTGTGATGTCAAATATTAATGCCAAATTCGTCTCTCTGTTGTGATGTCAGATATTAATGCCAGATTCGTGTCTCTGTTGTGATGTCAAATATCAATGCCAGATTCGTCTCTCTGTTGTGATGTCAAATATTAATGCCAGATTCGTCTCTCTGTTGAACAGTATCCGGGTTTACACCAGCCCACCAGATTTCTTATTTGTGTTGCCCTGTAGTAATCCTGTAGGCAAGGGATGCCTAATCCTCCTTTATCTTTGGGAAGCTGAAGTGTTTTGAACTTAACTCTTGGCTTTTTACCCGCCCATATAAATCTTGAGAGGGTCCTATCCCACTCTACAAAGTATCTATCAGGGTTTTCTATAGAAACAGACTGGAATAAGTTTAATATCTTTGGGAGCATATTCATTTTTATGATGTCCACTCTAGAAGAAATGCTTAGATAGACCATCTGCTAATATTTAGCATGATATCTTTTTTAAGTAGGGGGTAGTTGATTTCTTCCAAGCTAGTTATATCCATTGATAAGTTTATGCCCAGATATTTGATAGTTCTTTTGTCCCAGCTTAGTTTGTATTTGTTGAGCAGATTCTGGGGAGGGCTATAAAAGCTACTAAGAACTTGTGTTTTTTGTATATTCAATTTATATCCCGAGTATAGCCCATACTCCTTTAACACTGACATGAGCTCCATAAGTGATTCGGTAGGTTTTGATAAGTAAACCAAAATGTCATCTGCAAACAAGGCCAATTTCTGCTCACTTCCAGTGATATTAATCCCTTTTATGTTACCATTCTGCCTAATCCTTTCAGCCAATGGCTCTATAAAAATAGCAAATAAGAGTGGACTCAGTGGGCATCCTTGTCTTGTGGACCTTTCAAGCTTGAAAGCATCTGAAAGTTCACCGTTAATCTTTACTTTTGCAGTTGGGCTATTATACAAGGCCCTCAATATAGTGATGATGGACCCATTAAACCCATGGATTTTTTTTTTAAAATATGAAAAAAATTTAACTTTTTCCTTCCGTCATACTTCAGAAATATAATACATTAATTTTTTGAACATTTTAAAACATTTAAGTTTGCTCGTTGTATTTATAAGATCCTACATTGACGTGCTCCACAATCATTGGTCAGTCATGTTAAAATCCATTATCAGTGGAAAACAAACCTGATCCTCTACTAGAGGCGATTGTGCAATACCTTTTAGACATAACACTCAGCAAACAGTTATTATTAGTTAAAGTCAGTGAGATTTGGAGTGATACATGACACATGACGGAATAAGACACGCAGACTTAGCATGACGAACCGACGAGGAACATGTACACTGTGAATACATACAGAGGGAAAAGGGGACAGGAGATAAGACATGGACATAACTAAGCACAAGCAGAACATGATGGCTGGGGGGGAAACACACGTGACAGAAGGAATGGGTCACAAGGGAAAAACATGTAAACGAGACGGGAGAAAAGGACATTACTGAAATACATGAAGGGCCAGGGCTGGGACAGCCAACCAGTCACAGACAAAGAGCCACATCATACACCTGGGCGCACATGAACATCACCCATCCCTTCCTCTGTCCTGCGTTCAGTTTAGGGTATCGAACTCAGGACCCTAGCCTCATCAGGCCGGGGTCTTTGTGTGGAGTCTGGATGTTCTCTCGAGCTTCCTCCCACAGTCTAGGGACATGCAGTTAGTGGGGGTCTTCTCGCCCCGTTCACATTCACACAGAGATGAATTGAAGATCACCTTGTGGTTAGTGCCTTCTATTCGATGTACAGACTGAATAATAACACCTTCTAATTAGTTCTGTCTCCTATTGGTGCTCTTCTACGAGTGATCAGTGCTTGATGGCTTACTAAGCTTAACTTTTTTCCACAACATTGATAACAAACACACACAGAACAACAACAACATATGTTATCTAAAAAAAACTTGATTGGACCAAAGTTTTGATGTTCATCCTACATGTTTATTGAGATTGTCTAATGTCTGCGACGGTATCTTCTCCCACGTCTGCGGACACCCGAGGCCTTGTGGGGTCTCTTGTGTCTGCGAACGGGGCGAGAAGACCTCGCATGTCTGCGTCTATACCTGCGTCGTGGCATTGTCCAAAACGGCGGTACCTGCTCCACGTCACGGGTTCTATTTATGGACTCACCTGGCAACTTTAGTGATGTCACTGCTGATGTTGTCACTGTTGGTGTGACCTCATGACTCATTCATGCCATCTGAACTGTGGTGTAATTATGAGGTCACAGGGGGACGTGAATTTATTCACAAAGTTGATAGAGAGTTTGGGTCATAACTCAAAGACGCAATGATGCAGTCAAATCATTTGGAATTAAATATCTCTGTCAGTGCGCCCCAGGGTGGCTGTGGCTACAATGTAGCTGCCATCACCAGTGTGTGAATGGGTGGATGACTGGATGTGTAAAGTGCTTTGGGGTCCTTAGGGACTAGTAAAGCGCTATGCAAATACAGGCCATTTACCATCTGTAAATTACAAGATTTAGAGGGTTCTGACATCACAGTCATCTTTCTGACATGACATCCAGTCTCTCTGTTGTGATGTCAAATATCAATGCCAGATTCGTCTCTCTGTTGTGATGTCAAATATCAATGCCAGATTCATCTCTCTGTTGTGATGTCAAATATCAATGCCAGATTCGTCTCTCTGTTGTGATGTCAAATATTAATGCCAGATTCATCTCTCTGTTGTGATGTCAAATATCAATGCCAGATTCGTCTCTCTGTTGTGATGTCAAATATCAATGCCAGATTCGTCTCTCTATTGTGATGTCAGATATTAATGCCAGATTCGTCTCTCTGTTGTGATGTCAAATATTAATGCCAGATTCGTGTCTCTGTTGTGATGTCAGATATTAATGCCAGATTCGTCTCTCTGTTGTGATGTCAAATATCAATGCCAGATTCGTCTCTCTGTTGTGATGTCAAATATCAATGCCAGATTCGTCTCTCTATTGTGATGTCAGATATCAATGCCAGATTCGTCTCTCTGTTGTGATGTCAAATATCAATGCCAGATTCGTCTCTCTGTTGTGATGTCAAATATCAATGCCAGATTCGTGTCTCTGTTGTGATGTCAGATATCAATGCCAGATTCGTCTCTCTGTTGTGATGTCAGATATTAATGCCAGATTCGTGTCTCTGTTGTGATGTCAGATATCAATGCCAGATTCGTCTCTCTGTTGTGATGTCAGATATCAATGCCAGATTCGTCTCTCTGTTGTGATGTCAGATATTAATGCCAGATTCGTGTCTCTGTTGTGATGTCAGATATCAATGCCAGATTCGTCTCTCTGTTGTGATGTCAGATATTAATGCCAGATTCGTGTCTCTGTTGTGATGTCAAATATCAATGCCAGATTCGTCTCTCTGTTGTGATGTCAGATATCAATGCCAAATTCGTCTCTCTGTTGTGATGTCAAATATTAATGCCAGATTCGTGTCTCTGTTGTGATGTCAGATATCAATGCCAGATTCGTGTCTCTGTTGTGATGTCAAATATTAATGCCAGATTCGTCTCTCTGTTGTGATGTCAGATATCAATGCCAGATTCGTGTCTCTGTTGTGATGTCAAATATTAATGCCAGATTCGTCTCTCTGTTGTGATGTCAGATATTAATGCCAGATTCGTCTCTCTGTTGTGATGTCAGATATCAATGCCAGATTCGTGTCTCTGTTGTGATGTCAAATATTAATGCCAAATTCGTCTCTCTGTTGTGATGTCAGATATTAATGCCAGATTCGTGTCTCTGTTGTGATGTCAAATATTAATGCCAGATTCGTCTCTCTGTTGTGATGTCAGATATCAATGCCAGATTCGTCTCTCTGTTGTGATGTCAGATATCAATGCCAGATTCATCTCTCTGTTGTGATGTCAGATATCAATGCCAGATTCATCTCTCTGTTGTGATGTCAAATATCAATGCCAGATTCGTCTCTCTGTTGTGATGTCAAATATTAATGCCAGATTCGTCTCTCTGTTGTGATGTCAGATATCAATGCCAGATTCGTCTCTCTGTTGTGATGTCAGATATCAATGCCAGATTCATCTCTCTGTTGTGATGTCAGATATCAATGCCAGATTCATCTCTCTGTTGTGATGTCAGATATCAATGCCAGATTCATCTCTCTGTTGTGATGTCAGATATCAATGCCAGATTCGTCTCTCTGTTGTGATGTCAGATATCAATGCCAGATTCGTCTCTCTGTTGTGATGTCAGATATTAATGCCAGATTCGTGTCTCTGTTGTGATGTCAAATATTAATGCCAGATTAGTCTCTCTGTTGTGATGTCAGATATCAATGCCAGATTCGTGTCTCTGTTGTGATGTCAAATATTAATGCCAGATTCGTGTCTCTGTTGTGATGTCAGATATTAATGCCAGATTCGTCTCTCTGTTGTGATGTCAGATATCAATGCCAAATTCGTCTCTCTGTTGTGATGTCAGATATCAATGCCAAATTCGTCTCTCTGTTGTGATGTCAGATATCAATGCCAAATTCGTCTCTCTGTTGTGATGTCAGATATCAATGCCAAATTCGTCTCTCTGTTGTGATGTCAGATATTAATGCCAGATTCGTCTCTCTGTTGTGATGTCAGATATCAATGCCAAATTCGTCTCTCTGTTGTGATGTCAGATATTAATGCCAGATTCGTCTCTCTGTTGTGATGTCAGATATCAATGCCAGATTCGTCTCTCTGTTGTGATGTCAAATATCAATGCCAAATTCGTCTCTCTGTTGTGATGTCAAATATTAATGCCAGATTCGTGTCTCTGTTGTGATGTCAAATATTAATGCCAAATTCGTCTCTCTGTTGTGATGTCAGATATTAATGCCAGATTCGTCTCTCTGTTGTGATGTCAGATATTAATGCCAGATTCGTCTCTCTGTTGTGATGTCAAATATCAATGCCAAATTCGTCTCTCTGTTGTGATGTCAAATATTAATGCCAGATTCGTGTCTCTGTTGTGATGTCAGATATTAATGCCAGATTCGTCTCTCTGTTGTGATGTCAGATATCAATGCCAGATTCGTCTCTCTGTTGTGATCTCAAATATTAATGCCAGATTCGTCTCTCTGTTGAACAGTATCCGGGTTTACACCAGCCCACCAGATTTCTTATTTGTGTTGCCCTGTAGTAATCCTGTAGGCAAGGGATGCCTAATCCTCCTTTATCTTTGGGAAGCTGAAGTGTTTTGAACTTAACTCTTGGCTTTTTACCCGCCCATATAAATCTTGAGAGGGTCCTATCCCACTCTACAAAGTATCTATCAGGGTTTTCTATAGAAACAGACTGGAATAAGTACAATATCTTTGGGAGCATATTCATTTTTATGATGTCCACTCTAGAAGAAATGCTTAGATAGACCATCTGCTAATATTTAGCATGATATCTTTTTTAAGTAGGGGGTAGTTGATTTCTTCCAAGCTAGTTATATCCATTGATAAGTTTATGCCCAGATATTTGATAGTTCTTTTGTCCCAGCTTAGTTTGTATTTGTTGAGCAGATTCTGGGGAGGGCTATAAAAGCTACTAAGAACTTGTGTTTTTTGTATATTCAATTTATATCCCGAGTATAGCCCATACTCCTTTAACACTGACATGAGCTCCATAAGTGATTCGGTAGGTTTTGATAAGTAAACCAAAATGTCATCTGCAAACAAGGCCAATTTCTGCTCACTTCCAGTGATATTAATCCCTTTTATGTTACCATTCTGCCTAATCCTTTCAGCCAATGGCTCTATAAAAATAGCAAATAAGAGTGGACTCAGTGGGCATCCTTGTCTTGTGGACCTTTCAAGCTTGAAAGCATCTGAAAGTTCACCGTTAATCTTTACTTTTGCAGTTGGGCTATTATACAAGGCCCTCAATATAGTGATGATGGACCCATTAAACCCATGGATTTTTTTTTTTAAATATGAAAAAAATGTAACTTTTTCCTTCCGTCATACTTCAGAAATATAATATATTAATATTTTGAACATTTTAAAACATTTAAGTTTGCTCGTTGTATTTATAAGATCCTACATTGACGTGCTCCACAATCATTGGTCAGTCATGTTAAAATCCATTATCAGTGGAAAACAAACCTGATCCTCTACTAGAGGCGATTGTGCAATACCTTTTAGACATAACACTCAGCAAACAGTTATTATTAGTTAAAGTCAGTGAGATTTGGAGTGATACATGACACATGACGGAATAAGACACGCAGACTTAGCATGACGAACCGACGAGGAACATGTACACTGTGAATACATACAGAGGGAAAAGGGGACAGGAGATAAGACATGGACATAACTAAGCACAAACAGAACATGATGGCTGGGGGGGAAACACACGTGACAGAAGGAATGGGTCACAAGGGAAAAACATGTTAACGAGACGGGAGAAAAGGACATTACTGAAATACATGAAGGGCCAGGGCTGGGACAGCCAACCAGTCACAGACAAAGAGCCACATCATACACCTGGGCGCACATGAACATCACCCATCCCTTCCTCTGTCCTGCGTTCAGTTTAGGGTATCGAACTCAGGACCCTAGCCTCATCAGGCCGGGGTCTTTGTGTGGAGTCTGGATGTTCTCTCGAGCTTCCTCCCACAGTCTAGGGACATGCAGTTAGTGGGGGTCTTCTCGCCCCGTTCACATTCACACAGAGATGAATTGAAGATCACCTTGTGGTTAGTGCCTTCTATTCGATGTACAGACTGAATAATAACACCTTCTAATTAGTTCTGTCTCCTATTGGTGCTCTTCTACGAGTGATCAGTGCTTGATGGCTTACTAAGCTTAACTTTTTTCCACAACATTGATAACAAACACACACAAAACAACAACAACATATGTTATCTAAAAAAAACTTGATTGGACCAAAGTTTTGATGTTCATCCTACATGTTTATTGAGATTGTCTAATGTCTGCGACGGTATCTTCTCCCACGTCTGCGGACACCCGAGGCCTTGTGGGGTCTCTTGTGTCTGCGAACGGGGCGAGAAGACCTCGCATGTCTGCGTCTATACCTGCGTCGTGGCATTGTCCAAAACGGCGGTACCTGCTCCACGTCACGGGTTCTATTTATGGACTCACCTGGCAACTTTAGTGATGTCACTGCTGATGTTGTCACTGTTGGTGTGACCTCATGACTCATTCATGCCATCTGAACTGTGGTGTAATTATGAGGTCACAGGGGGACGTGAATTTATTCACAAAGTTGATAGAGAGTTTGGGTCATAACTCAAAGACGCAATGATGCAGTCAAATCATTTGGAATTAAATATCTCTGTCAGTGCGCCCCAGGGTGGCTGTGGCTACAATGTAGCTGCCATCACCAGTGTGTGAATGGGTGGATGACTGGATGTGTAAAGTGCTTTGGGGTCCTTAGGGACTAGTAAAGCGCTATGCAAATACAGGCCATTTACCATCTGTAAATTACAAGATTTAGAGGGTTCTGACATCACAGTCATCTTTCTGACATTGACATCCAGTCTCTCTGTTGTGATGTCAGATATCAATGCCAGATTCGTCTCTCTGTTGTGATGTCAAATATTAATGCCAGATTCGTCTCTCTGTTGTGATGTCAGATATCAATGCCAAATTCGTCTCTCTGTTGTGATGTCAGATATCAATGCCAGATTCGTCTCTCTGTTGTGATGTCAAATATTAATGCCAAATTCGTCTCTCTGTTGTGATGTCAGATATTAATGCCAGATTCGTCTCTCTGTTGTGATGTCAGATATCAATGCCAAATTCGTCTCTCTGTTGTGATGTCAAATATTAATGCCAGATTCGTCTCTCTGTTGTGATGTCAAATATTAATGCCAGATTCATCTCTCTGTTGTGATGTCAGATATTAATGCCAGATTCGTGTCTCTGTTGTGATGTCAAATATTAATGCCAGATTCATCTCTCTGTTGTGATGTCAGATATTAATGCCAGATTCGTGTCTCTGTTGTGATGTCAAATATTAATGCCAGATTCATCTCTCTGTTGTGATGTCAAATATTAATGCCAGATTCATCTCTCTGTTGTGATGTCAGATATTAATGCCAGATTCGTGTCTCTGTTGTGATGTCAAATATTAATGCCAGATTCATCTCTCTGTTGTGATGTCAAATATTAATGCCAGATTCATCTCTCTGTTGTGATGTCAAATATTAATGCCAGATTCGTCTCTCTGTTGTGATGTCAAATATTAATGCCAGATTCATCTCTCTGTTGTGATGTCAAATATTAATGCCAGATTCGTCTCTCTGTTGTGATGTCAAATATTAATGCCAGATTCATCTCTCTGTTGTGATGTCAAATATTAATGCCAGATTCATCTCTCTGTTGTGATGTCAAATATTAATGCCAGATTCATCTCTCTGTTGTGATGTCAAATATTAATGCCAGATTCATCTCTCTGTTGTGATGTCAAATATTAATGCCAGATTCGTCTCTCTGTTGTGATGTCAAATATCAATGCCAGATTCGTCTCTCTGTTGTGATGTCAAATATTAATGCCAAATTCGTCTCTCTGTTGTGATGTCAAATATCAATGCCAGATTCGTCTCTCTGTTGTGATGTCAAATATTAATGCCAAATTCGTCTCTCTGTTGTGATGTCAAATATTAATGCCAAATTCGTCTCTCTGTTGTGATGTCAAATATTAATGCCAAATTCGTCTCTCTGTTGTGATGTCAGATATCAATGCCAGATTCGTCTCTCTGTTGTGATGTCAGATATTAATGCCAGATTCGTCTCTCTGTTGTGATGTCAGATATCAATGCCAGATTCGTCTCTCTGTTGTGATGTCAAATATCAATGCCAGATTCGTCTCTCTGTTGTGATGTCAGATATTAATGCCAGATTCGTCTCTCTGTTGTGATGTCAGATATTAATGCCAGATTCGTCTCTCTGTTGTGATGTCAAATATCAATGCCAGATTCGTCTCTCTGTTGTGATGTCAGATATTAATGCCAGATTCGTCTCTCTGTTGTGATGTCAGATATTAATGCCAGATTCATCTCTCTGTTGTGATGTCAGATATTAATGCCAGATTCGTCTCTCTGTTGTGATGTCAAATATTAATGCCAGATTCGTCTCTCTGTTGTGATGTCAAATATTAATGCCAGATTCGCTTCTCTGTTGTGATGTCAAATATTAATGCCAGATTCGCTTCTCTGTTGTGATGTCAAATATTAATGCCAGATTCGTCTCTCTGTTGTGATGTCAGATATCAATGCCAGATTCGTCTCTCTGTTGTGATGTCAGATATTAATGCCAGATTCATCTCTCTGTTGTGATGTCAGATATTAATGCCAGATTCGTCTCTCTGTTGTGATGTCAGATATCAATGCCAGATTCGTCTCTCTGTTGTGATGTCAGATATTAATGCCAGATTCATCTCTCTGTTGTGATGTCAGATATCAATGCCAGATTCGTCTCTCTGTTGTGATGTCAAATATCAATGCCAGATTCGTCTCTCTGTTGTGATGTCAGATATTAATGCCAGATTCATCTCTCTGTTGTGATGTCAGATATTAATGCCAGATTCGTCTCTCTGTTGTGATGTCAAATATTAATGCCAGATTCGTCTCTCTGTTGTGATGTCAGATATTAATGCCAGATTCGTCTCTCTGTTGTGATGTCAGATATCAATGCCAAATTCGTCTCTCTGTTGTGATGTCAAATATTAATGCCAGATTCGTCTCTCTGTTGTGATGTCAAATATTAATGCCAGATTCGCTTCTCTGTTGTGATGTCAGATATTAATGCCAGATTCGTCTCTCTGTTGTGATGTCAGATATCAATGCCAGATTCGTCTCTCTGTTGTGATGTCAAATATTAATGCCAGATTTGTCTCTCTGTTGTGATGTCAAATATTAATGCCAAATTCGTCTCTCTGTTGTGATGTCAAATATTAATGCCAGATTCGTCTCTCTGTTGTGATGTCAGATATTAATGCCAGATTCGTGTCTCTGTTGAACAGTATCCGGGTTTACACCAGCCCACCAGATTTCTTATTTGTGTTGCCCTGTAGTAATCCTGTAGGCAAGGGATGCCTAATCCTCCTTTATCTTTGGGAAGCTGAAGTGTTTTGAACTTAACTCTTGGCTTTTTACCCGCCCATATAAATCTTGAGAGGGTCCTATCCCACTCTACAAAGTATCTATCAGGGTTTTCTATAGAAACAGACTGGAATAAGTTTAATATCTTTGGGAGCATATTCATTTTTATGATGTCCACTCTAGAAGAAATGCTTAGATAGACCATCTGCTAATATTTAGCATGATATCTTTTTTAAGTAGGGGGTAGTTGATTTCTTCCAAGCTAGTTATATCCATTGATAAGTTTATGCCCAGATATTTGATAGTTCTTTTGTCCCAGCTTAGTTTGTATTTGTTGAGCAGATTCTGGGGAGGGCTATAAAAGCTACTAAGAACTTGTGTTTTTTGTATATTCAATTTATATCCCGAGTATAGCCCATACTCCTTTAACACTGACATGAGCTCCATAAGTGATTCGGTAGGTTTTGATAAGTAAACCAAAATGTCATCTGCAAACAAGGCCAATTTCTGCTCACTTCCAGTGATATTAATCCCTTTTATGTTACCATTCTGCCTAATCCTTTCAGCCAATGGCTCTATAAAAATAGCAAATAAGAGTGGACTCAGTGGGCATCCTTGTCTTGTGGACCTTTCAAGCTTGAAAGCATCTGAAAGTTCACCGTTAATCTTTACTTTTGCAGTTGGGCTATTATACAAGGCCCTCAATATAGTGATGATGGACCCATTAAACCCATGGATTTTTTTTTTAAAATATGAAAAAAATGTAACTTTTTCCTTCCGTCATACTTCAGAAATATAATATATTAATATTTTGAACATTTTAAAACATTTAAGTTTGCTCGTTGTATTTATAAGATCCTACATTGACGTGCTCCACAATCATTGGTCAGTCATGTTAAAATCCATTATCAGTGGAAAACAAACCTGATCCTCTACTAGAGGCGGTTGTGCAATACCTTTTAGACATAACACTCAGCAAACAGTTATTATTAGTTAAAGTCAGTGAGATTTGGAGTGATACATGACACATGACGGAATAAGACACGCAGACTTAGCATGACGAACCGACGAGGAACACGTACACTGTGAATACATACAGAGGGAAAAGGGGACAGGAGATAAGACATGGACATAACTAAGCACAAGCAGAACATGATGGCTGGGGGGGAAACACACGTGACAGAAGGAATGGGTCACAAGGGAAAAACATGTAAACGAGACGGGAGAAAAGGACATTACTGAAATACATGAAGGGCCAGGGCTGGGACAGCCAACCAGTCACAGACAAAGAGCCACATCATACACCTGGGCGCACATGAACATCACCCATCCCTTCCTCTGTCCTGCGTTCAGTTTAGGGTATCGAACTCAGGACCCTAGCCTCATCAGGCCGGGGTCTTTGTGTGGAGTCTGGATGTTCTCTCGAGCTTCCTCCCACAGTCTAGGGACATGCAGTTAGTGGGGGTCTTCTCGCCCCGTTCACATTCACACAGAGATGAATTGAAGATCACCTTGTGGTTAGTGCCTTCTATTCGATGTACAGACTGAATAATAACACCTTCTAATTAGTTCTGTCTCCTATTGGTGCTCTTCTACGAGTGATCAGTGCTTGATGGCTTACTAAGCTTAACTTTTTTCCACAACATTGATAACAAACACACACAAAACAACAACAACATATGTTATCTAAAAAAAACTTGATTGGACCAAAGTTTTGATGTTCATCCTACATGTTTATTGAGATTGTCTAATGTCTGCGACGGTATCTTCTCCCACGTCTGCGGACACCCGAGGCCTTGTGGGGTCTCTTGTGTCTGCGAACGGGGCGAGAAGACCTCGCATGTCTGCGTCTATACCTGCGTCGTGGCATTGTCCAAAACGGCGGTACCTGCTCCACGTCACGGGTTCTATTTATGGACTCACCTGGCAACTTTAGTGATGTCACTGCTGATGTTGGCACTGTTGGTGTGACCTCATGACTCATTCATGCCATCTGAACTGTGGTGTAATTATGAGGTCACAGGGGGACGTGAATTTATTCACAAAGTTGATAGAGAGTTTGGGTCATAACTCAAAGACGCAATGATGCAGTCAAATCATTTGGAATTAAATATCTCTGTCAGTGCGCCCCAGGGTGGCTGTGGCTACAATGTAGCTGCCATCACCAGTGTGTGAATGGGTGGATGACTGGATGTGTAAAGTGCTTTGGGGTCCTTAGGGACTAGTAAAGCGCTATGCAAATACAGGCCATTTACCATCTGTAAATTACAAGATTTAGAGGGTTCTGACATCACAGTCATCTTTCTGACATTGACATCCAGTCTCTCTGTTGTGATGTCAAATATTAATGCCAGATTCGTCTCTCTGTTGTGATGTCAGATATTAATGCCAGATTCGTCTCTCTGTTGTGATGTCAGATATCAATGCCAGATTCGTCTCTCTGTTGTGATGTCAAATATCAATGCCAGATTCGTCTCTCTGTTGTGATGTCAGATATTAATGCCAGATTCGTCTCTCTGTTGTGATGTCAGATATTAATGCCAGATTCATCTCTCTGTTGTGATGTCAGATATTAATGCCAGATTCGTCTCTCTGTTGTGATGTCAAATATCAATGCCAGATTCGTCTCTCTGTTGTGATGTCAAATATTAATGCCAGATTCGTCTCTCTGTTGTGATGTCAGATATTAATGCCAGATTCGTCTCTCTGTTGTGATGTCAGATATTAATGCCAGATTCATCTCTCTGTTGTGATGTCAGATATTAATGCCAGATTCGTCTCTCTGTTGTGATGTCAAATATCAATGCCAGATTCATCTCTCTGTTGTGATGTCAAATATTAATGCCAGATTCGTCTCTCTGTTGTGATGTCAGATATCAATGCCAGATTCGTCTCTCTGTTGTGATGTCAAATATTAATGCCAGATTCGTCTCTCTGTTGTGATGTCAGATATCAATGCCAGATTCGTCTCTCTGTTGTGATGTCAGATATTAATGCCAGATTCATCTCTCTGTTGTGATGTCAGATATTAATGCCAGATTCGTCTCTCTGTTGTGATGTCAGATATCAATGCCAGATTCGTCTCTCTGTTGTGATGTCAAATATCAATGCCAGATTCGTCTCTCTGTTGTGATGTCAGATATTAATGCCAGATTCGTCTCTCTGTTGTGATGTCAAATATTAATGCCAGATTCATCTCTCTGTTGTGATGTCAGATATTAATGCCAGATTCGTCTCTCTGTTGTGATGTCAAATATTAATGCCAGATTCATCTCTCTGTTGTGATGTCAAATATCAATGCCAGATTCATCTCTCTGTTGTGATGTCAGATATTAATGCCAGATTCGTCTCTCTGTTGTGATGTCAAATATTAATGCCAAATTCGTCTCTCTGTTGTGATGTCAAATATTAATGCCAGATTCGTCTCTCTGTTGTGATGTCAAATATTAATGCCAGATTCGCTTCTCTGTTGTGATGTCAGATATCAATGCCAGATTCGTCTCTCTGTTGTGATGTCAAATATTAATGCCAAATTCGTCTCTCTGTTGTGATGTCAAATATTAATGCCAGATTCGTCTCTCTGTTGTGATGTCAAATATTAATGCCAGATTCGTGTCTCTGTTGAACAGTATCCGGGTTTACACCAGCCCACCAGATTTCTTATTTGTGTTGCCCTGTAGTAATCCTGTAGGCAAGGGATGCCTAATCCTCCTTTATCTTTGGGAAGCTGAAGTGTTTTGAACTTAACTCTTGGCTTTTTACCCGCCCATATAAATCTTGAGAGGGTCCTATCCCACTCTACAAAGTATCTATCAGGGTTTTCTATAGAAACAGACTGGAATAAGTACAATATCTTTGGGAGCATATTCATTTTTATGATGTCCACTCTAGAAGAAATGCTTAGATAGACCATCTGCTAATATTTAGCATGATATCTTTTTTAAGTAGGGGGTAGTTGATTTCTTCCAAGCTAGTTATATCCATTGATAAGTTTATGCCCAGATATTTGATAGTTCTTTTGTCCCAGCTTAGTTTGTATTTGTTGAGCAGATTCTGGGGAGGGCTATAAAAGCTACTAAGAACTTGTGTTTTTTGTATATTCAATTTATATCCCGAGTATAGCCCATACTCCTTTAACACTGACATGAGCTCCATAAGTGATTCGGTAGGTTTTGATAAGTAAACCAAAATGTCATCTGCAAACAAGGCCAATTTCTGCTCACTTCCAGTGATATTAATCCCTTTTATGTTACCATTCTGCCTAATCCTTTCAGCCAATGGCTCTATAAAAATAGCAAATAAGAGTGGACTCAGTGGGCATCCTTGTCTTGTGGACCTTTCAAGCTTGAAAGCATCTGAAAGTTCACCGTTAATCTTTACTTTTGCAGTTGGGCTATTATACAAGGCCCTCAATATAGTGATGATGGACCCATTAAACCCATGGATTTTTTTTTAAAATATGAAAAAAATGTAACTTTTTCCTTCCGTCATACTTCAGAAATATAATATATTAATATTTTGAACATTTTAAAACATTTAAGTTTGCTCGTTGTATTTATAAGATCCTACATTGACGTGCTCCACAATCATTGGTCAGTCATGTTAAAATCCATTATCAGTGGAAAACAAACCTGATCCTCTACTAGAGGCGATTGTGCAATACCTTTTAGACATAACACTCAGCAAACAGTTATTATTAGTTAAAGTCAGTGAGATTTGGAGTGATACATGACACATGACGGAATAAGACACGCAGACTTAGCATGACGAACCGACGAGGAACACGTACACTGTGAATACATACAGAGGGAAAAGGGGACAGGAGATAAGACATGGACATAACTAAGCACAAGCAGAACATGATGGCTGGGGGGGAAACACACGTGACAGAAGGAATGGGTCACAAGGGAAAAACATGTAAACGAGACGGGAGAAAAGGACATTACTGAAATACATGAAGGGCCAGGGCTGGGACAGCCAACCAGTCACAGACAAAGAGCCACATCATACACCTGGGCACACATGAACATCACCCATCCCTTCCTCTGTCCTGCGTTCAGTTTAGGGTATCGAACTCAGGACCCTAGCCTCATCAGGCCGGGGTCTTTGTGTGGAGTCTGGATGTTCTCTCGAGCTTCCTCCCACAGTCTAGGGACATGCAGTTAGTGGGGGTCTTCTCGCCCCGTTCACATTCACACAGAGATGAATTGAAGATCACCTTGTGGTTAGTGCCTTCTATTCGATGTACAGACTGAATAATAACACCTTCTAATTAGTTCTGTCTCCTATTGGTGCTCTTCTACGAGTGATCAGTGCTTGATGGCTTACTAAGCTTAACTTTTTTCCACAACATTGATAACAAACACACACAAAACAACAACAACATATGTTATCTAAAAAAAACTTGATTGGACCAAAGTTTTGATGTTCATCCTACATGTTTATTGAGATTGTCTAATGTCTGCGACGGTATCTTCTCCCACGTCTGCGGACACCCGAGGCCTTGTGGGGTCTCTTGTGTCTGCGAACGGGGCGAGAAGACCTCGCATGTCTGCGTCTATACCTGCGTCGTGGCATTGTCCAAAACGGCGGTACCTGCTCCACGTCACGGGTTCTATTTATGGACTCACCTGGCAACTTTAGTGATGTCACTGCTGATGTTGGCACTGTTGGTGTGACCTCATGACTCATTCATGCCATCTGAACTGTGGTGTAATTATGAGGTCACAGGGGGACGTGAATTTATTCACAAAGTTGATAGAGAGTTTGGGTCATAACTCAAAGACGCAATGATGCAGTCAAATCATTTGGAATTAAATATCTCTGTCAGTGCGCCCCAGGGTGGCTGTGGCTACAATGTAGCTGCCATCACCAGTGTGTGAATGGGTGGATGACTGGATGTGTAAAGTGCTTTGGGGTCCTTAGGGACTAGTAAAGCGCTATGCAAATACAGGCCATTTACCATCTGTAAATTACAAGATTTAGAGGGTTCTGACATCACAGTCATCTTTCTGATATTGACATCCAGTCTCTCTGTTGTGATGTCAAATATTAATGCCAGATTCGTGTCTCTGTTGTGATGTCAGATATCAATGCCAGATTCGTGTCTCTGTTGTGATGTCAAATATCAATGCCAGATTCATCTCTCTGTTGTGATGTCAGATATCAATGCCAGATTCGTGTCTCTGTTGTGATGTCAAATATTAATGCCAGATTCGTGTCTCTGTTGTGATGTCAGATATCAATGCCAGATTCATCTCTCTGTTGTGATGTCAGATATCAATGCCAGATTCATCTCTCTGTTGTGATGTCAGATATCAATGCCAGATTCGTGTCTCTGTTGTGATGTCAAATATTAATGCCAGATTCGTGTCTCTGTTGTGATGTCAGATATCAATGCCAGATTCATCTCTCTGTTGTGATGTCAAATATCAATGCCAGATTCGTCTCTCTGTTGTGATGTCAAATATTAATGCCAGATTCGTGTCTCTGTTGTGATGTCAGATATCAATGCCAGATTCGTGTCTCTGTTGTGATGTCAAATATCAATGCCAGATTCGTCTCTCTGTTGTGATGTCAAATATCAATGCCAAATTCGTCTCTCTGTTGTGATGTCAGATATTAATGCCAGATTCGTCTCTCTGTTGTGATGTCAAATATCAATGCCAGATTCGTCTCTCTGTTGTGATGTCAAATATCAATGCCAAATTCGTCTCTCTGTTGTGATGTCAGATATTAATGCCAGATTCGTCTCTCTGTTGTGATGTCAGATATCAATGCCAGATTCGTCTCTCTGTTGTGATGTCAGATATTAATGCCAGATTCGTCTCTCTGTTGTGATGTCAGATATCAATGCCAGATTCGTCTCTCTGTTGTGATGTCAGATATTAATGCCAGATTCGTCTCTCTGTTGTGATGTCAGATATTAATGCCAGATTCGTCTCTCTGTTGTGATGTCAAATATTAATGCCAGATTCGTCTCTCTGTTGTGATGTCAGATATCAATGCCAGATTCGTCTCTCTGTTGTGATGTCAAATATTAATGCCAGATTCATCTCTCTGTTGTGATGTCAGATATTAATGCCAAATTCGTCTCTCTGTTGTGATGTCAGATATCAATGCCAGATTCGTCTCTCTGTTGTGATGTCAGATATTAATGCCAGATTCGTCTCTCTGTTGTGATGTCAGATATTAATGCCAGATTCGTCTCTCTGTTGTGATGTCAGATATTAATGCCAGATTCATCTCTCTGTTGTGATGTCAGATATTAATGCCAGATTCATCTCTCTGTTGTGATGTCAGATATTAATGCCAGATTCGTCTCTCTGTTGTGATGTCAGATATTAATGCCAGATTCATCTCTCTGTTGTGATGTCAGATATTAATGCCAGATTCGTCTCTCTGTTGTGATGTCAAATATCAATGCCAGATTCATCTCTCTGTTGTGATGTCAAATATTAATGCCAGATTCGTCTCTCTGTTGTGATGTCAGATATCAATGCCAGATTCGTCTCTCTGTTGTGATGTCAAATATTAATGCCAGATTCGTCTCTCTGTTGTGATGTCAGATATCAATGCCAGATTCGTCTCTCTGTTGTGATGTCAAATATTAATGCCAGATTCGTCTCTCTGTTGTGATGTCAGATATTAATGCCAGATTCGTCTCTCTGTTGTGATGTCAGAAATTAATGCCAAATTCGTCTCTCTGTTGTGATGTCAGATATTAATGCCAAATTCGTCTCTCTGTTGTGATGTCAGATATTAATGCCAGATTCGCTTCTCTGTTCTGATGTCAAATATTAATGCCAGATTCGTCTCTCTGTTGTGATGTCAGAAATTAATGCCAGATTCATCTCTCTGTTGTGATGTCAGATATTAATGCCAGATTCGCTTCTCTGTTCTGATGTCAAATATTAATGCCAAATTCGTCTCTCTGTTGTGATGTCAGATATCAATGCCAGATTCGTCTCTCTGTTGTGATGTCAGATATCAATGCCAGATTCGTCTCTCTGTTGTGATGTCAGATATCAAAGCCAGATTCGTCTCTCTGTTGTGATGTCAAAAAACATGTAAACAAGACGGGAGAAAAGGACATTACTGAAATACATGAAGGGCCAGGGCTGGGACAGCCAACCAGTCACAGACAAAGAGCCACATCATACACCTGGGCGCACATGAACATCACCCATCCCTTCCTCTGTCCTGCGTTCAGTTTAGGGTATCGAACTCAGGACCCTAGCCTCATCAGGCCGGGGTCTTTGTGTGGAGTCTGGATGTTCTCTCGAGCTTCCTCCCACAGTCTAGGGACATGCAGTTAGTGGGGGTCTTCTCGCCCCGTTCACATTCACACAGAGATGAATTGAAGATCACCTTGTGGTTAGTGCCTTCTATTCGATGTACAGACTGAATAATAACACCTTCTAATTAGTTCTGTCTCCTATTGGTGCTCTTCTACGAGTGATCAGTGCTTGATGGCTTACTAAGCTTAACTTTTTTCCACAACATTGATAACAAACACACACAAAACAACAACAACATATGTTATCTAAAAAAAACTTGATTGGACCAAAGTTTTGATGTTCATCCTACATGTTTATTGAGATTGTCTAATGTCTGCGACGGTATCTTCTCCCACGTCTGCGGACACCCGAGGCCTTGTGGGGTCTCTTGTGTCTGCGAACGGGGCGAGAAGACCTCGCATGTCTGCGTCTATACCTGCGTCGTGGCATTGTCCAAAACGGCGGTACCTGCTCCACGTCACGGGTTCTATTTATGGACTCACCTGGCAACTTTAGTGATGTCACTGCTGATGTTGGCACTGTTGGTGTGACCTCATGACTCATTCATGCCATCTGAACTGTGGTGTAATTATGAGGTCACAGGGGGACGTGAATTTATTCACAAAGTTGATAGAGAGTTTGGGTCATAACTCAAAGACGCAATGATGCAGTCAAATCATTTGGAATTAAATATCTCTGTCAGTGCGCCCCAGGGTGGCTGTGGCTACAATGTAGCTGCCATCACCAGTGTGTGAATGGGTGGATGACTGGATGTGTAAAGTGCTTTGGGGTCCTTAGGGACTAGTAAAGCGCTATGCAAATACAGGCCATTTACCATCTGTAAATTACAAGATTTAGAGGGTTCTGACATCACAGTCATCTTTCTGATATTGACATCCAGTCTCTCTGTTGTGATGTCAAATATTAATGCCAGATTCGTGTCTCTGTTGTGATGTCAGATATCAATGCCAGATTCGTGTCTCTGTTGTGATGTCAAATATCAATGCCAGATTCATCTCTCTGTTGTGATGTCAGATATCAATGCCAGATTCATCTCTCTGTTGTGATGTCAGATATCAATGCCAGATTCGTGTCTCTGTTGTGATGTCAGATATCAATGCCAGATTCATCTCTCTGTTGTGATGTCAGATATCAATGCCAGATTCGTGTCTCTGTTGTGATGTCAAATATTAATGCCAGATTCGTGTCTCTGTTGTGATGTCAGATATCAATGCCAGATTCGTCTCTCTGTTGTGATGTCAAATATTAATGCCAGATTCGTGTCTCTGTTGTGATGTCAGATATCAATGCCAGATTCATCTCTCTGTTGTGATGTCAAATATCAATGCCAGATTCGTCTCTCTGTTGTGATGTCAAATATTAATGCCAGATTCGTGTCTCTGTTGTGATGTCAGATATCAATGCCAGATTCGTGTCTCTGTTGTGATGTCAAATATCAATGCCAGATTCGTCTCTCTGTTGTGATGTCAAATATCAATGCCAAATTCGTCTCTCTGTTGTGATGTCAGATATTAATGCCAGATTCGTCTCTCTGTTGTGATGTCAAATATCAATACCAAATTCGTCTCTCTGTTGTGATGTCAGATATTAATGCCAGATTCGTCTCTCTGTTGTGATGTCAAATATCAATACCAAATTCGTCTCTCTGTTGTGATGTCAGATATTAATGCCAGATTCGTCTCTCTGTTGTGATGTCAAATATTAATGCCAAATTCGTCTCTCTGTTGTGATGTCAGATATCAATGCCAGATTCGTCTCTCTGTTGTGATGTCAGATATCAATGCCAGATTCGTCTCTCTGTTGTGATGTCAGATATCAATGCCAAATTCGTCTCTCTGTTGTGATGTCAAATATTAATGCCAGATTCGTCTCTCTGTTGAACAGTATCCGGGTTTACACCAGCCCACCAGATTTCTTATTTGTGTTGCCCTGTAGTAATCCTGTAGGCAAGGGATGCCTAATCCTCCTTTATCTTTGGGAAGCTGAAGTGTTTTGAACTTAAATCTTGGCTTTTTACCCGCCCATATAAATCTTGAGAGGGTCCTATCCCACTCTACAAAGTATCTATCAGGGTTTTCTATAGAAACAGACTGGAATAAGTACAATATCTTTGGGAGCATATTCATTTTTATGATGTCCACTCTAGAAGAAATGCTTAGATAGACCATCTGCTAATATTTAGCATGATATCTTTTTTAAGTAGGGGGTAGTTGATTTCTTCCAAGCTAGTTATATCCATTGATAAGTTTATGCCCAGATATTTGATAGTTCTTTTGTCCCAGCTTAGTTTGTATTTGTTGAGCAGATTCTGGGGAGGGCTATAAAAGCTACTAAGAACTTGTGTTTTTTGTATATTCAATTTATATCCCGAGTATAGCCCATACTCCTTTAACACTGACATGAGCTCCATAAGTGATTCGGTAGGTTTTGATAAGTAAACCAAAATGTCATCTGCAAACAAGGCCAATTTCTGCTCACTTCCAGTGATATTAATCCCTTTTATGTTACCATTCTGCCTAATCCTTTCAGCCAATGGCTCTATAAAAATAGCAAATAAGAGTGGACTCAGTGGGCATCCTTGTCTTGTGGACCTTTCAAGCTTGAAAGCATCTGAAAGTTCACCGTTAATCTTTACTTTTGCAGTTGGGCTATTATACAAGGCCCTCAATATAGTGATGATGGACCCATTAAACCCATGGATTTTTTTTTTAAAATATGAAAAAAATGTAACTTTTTCCTTCCGTCATACTTCAGAAATATAATATATTAATATTTTGAACATTTTAAAACATTTAAGTTTGCTCGTTGTATTTATAAGATCCTACATTGACGTGCTCCACAATCATTGGTCAGTCATGTTAAAATCCATTATCAGTGGAAAACAAACCTGATCCTCTACTAGAGGCGGTTGTGCAATACCTTTTAGACATAACACCCAGCAAACAGTTATTATTAGTTAAAGTCAGTGAGATTTGGAGTGATACATGACACATGACGGAATAAGACACGCAGACTTAGCATGACGAACCGACGAGGAACATGTACACTGTGAATACATACAGAGGGAAAAGGGGACAGGAGATAAGACATGGACATAACTAAGCACAAGCAGAACATGATGGCTGGGGGGGAAACACACGTGACAGAAGGAATGGGTCACAAGGGAAAAACATGTTAACGAGACGGGAGAAAAGGACATTACTGAAATACATGAAGGGCCAGGGCTGGGACAGCCAACCAGTCACAGACAAAGAGCCACATCATACACCTGGGCGCACATGAACATCACCCATCCCTTCCTCTGTCCTGCGTTCAGTTTAGGGTATCGAACTCAGGACCCTAGCCTCATCAGGCCGGGGTCTTTGTGTGGAGTCTGGATGTTCTCTCGAGCTTCCTCCCACAGTCTAGGGACATGCAGTTAGTGGGGGTCTTCTCGCCCCGTTCACATTCACACAGAGATGAATTGAAGATCACCTTGTGGTTAGTGCCTTCTATTCGATGTACAGACTGAATAATAACACCTTCTAATTAGTTCTGTCTCCTATTGGTGCTCTTCTACGAGTGATCAGTGCTTGATGGCTTACTAAGCTTAACTTTTTTCCACAACATTGATAACAAACACACACAAAACAACAACAACATATGTTATCTAAAAAAAACTTGATTGGACCAAAGTTTTGATGTTCATCCTACATGTTTATTGAGATTGTCTAATGTCTGCGACGGTATCTTCTCCCACGTCTGCGGACACCCGAGGCCTTGTGGGGTCTCTTGTGTCTGCGAGCGGGGCGAGAAGACCTCGCATGTCTGCGTCTATACCTGCGTCGTGGCATTGTCCAAAACGGCGGTACCTGCTCCACGTCACGGGTTCTATTTATGGACTCACCTGGCAACTTTAGTGATGTCACTGCTGATGTTGTCACTGTTGGTGTGACCTCATGACTCATTCATGCCATCTGAACTGTGGTGTAATTATGAGGTCACAGGGGGACGTGAATTTATTCACAAAGTTGATAGAGAGTTTGGGTCATAACTCAAAGACGCAATGATGCAGTCAAATCATTTGGAATTAAATATTTCTGTCAGTGCGCCCCAGGGTGGCTGTGGCTACAATGTAGCTGCCATCACCAGTGTGTGAATGGGTGGATGACTGGATGTGTAAAGTGCTTTGGGGTCCTTAGGGACTAGTAAAGCGCTATGCAAATACAGGCCATTTACCATCTGTAAATTACAAGATTTAGAGGGTTCTGACATCACAGTCATCTTTCTGACATTGACATCCAGTCTCTCTGTTGTGATGTCAAATATCAATGCCAGATTCGTCTCTCTGTTGTGATGTCAAATATCAATGCCAGATTCATCTCTCTGTTGTGATGTCAGATATCAATGCCAGATTCGTCTCTCTGTTGTGATGTCAGATATTAATGCCAGATTCGTCTCTCTGTTGTGATGTCAGATATCAATGCCAGATTCGTCTCTCTGTTGTGATGTCAGATATTAATGCCAGATTCGTCTCTCTGTTGTGATGTCAGATATCAATGCCAGATTCGTCTCTCTGTTGTGATGTCAGATATTAATGCCAAATTCGTCTCTCTGTTGTGATGTCAGATATTAATGCCAGATTCGTCTCTCTGTTGTGATGTCAGATATCAATGCCAGATTCGTCTCTCTGTTGTGATGTCAAATATTAATGCCAAATTCGTCTCTCTGTTGTGATGTCAGATATTAATGCCAGATTCGTCTCTCTGTTGTGATGTCAAATATTAATGCCAGATTCGTGTCTCTGTTGTGATGTCAGATATCAATGCCAGATTCGTCTCTCTGTTGTGATGTCAGATATCAATGCCAGATTCGTGTCTCTGTTGTGATGTCAAATATTAATGCCAGATTCGTGTCTCTGTTGTGATGTCAGATATCAATGCCAGATTCGTGTCTCTGTTGTGATGTCAAATATCAATGCCAAATTCGTCTCTCTGTTGTGATGTCAGATATTAATGCCAGATTCGTCTCTCTGTTGTGATGTCAAATATCAATACCAAATTCGTCTCTCTGTTGTGATGTCAGATATTAATGCCAGATTCGTCTCTCTGTTGTGATGTCAGATATCAATGCCAGATTCGTCTCTCTGTTGTGATGTCAGATATCAATGCCAAATTCGTCTCTCTGTTGTGATGTCAAATATTAATGCCAGATTCGTCTCTCTGTTGAACAGTATCCGGGTTTACACCAGCCCACCAGATTTCTTATTTGTGTTGCCCTGTAGTAATCCTGTAGGCAAGGGATGCCTAATCCTCCTTTATCTTTGGGAAGCTGAAGTGTTTTGAACTTAAATCTTGGCTTTTTACCCGCCCATATAAATCTTGAGAGGGTCCTATCCCACTCTACAAAGTATCTATCAGGGTTTTCTATAGAAACAGACTGGAATAAGTTTAATATCTTTGGGAGCATATTCATTTTTATGATGTCCACTCTAGAAGAAATGCTTAGATAGACCATCTGCTAATATTTAGCATGATATCTTTTTTAAGTAGGGGGTAGTTGATTTCTTCCAAGCTAGTTATATCCATTGATAAGTTTATGCCCAGATATTTGATAGTTCTTTTGTCCCAGCTTAGTTTGTATTTGTTGAGCAGATTCTGGGGAGGGCTATAAAAGCTACTAAGAACTTGTGTTTTTTGTATATTCAATTTATATCCCGAGTATAGCCCATACTCCTTTAACACTGACATGAGCTCCATAAGTGATTCGGTAGGTTTTGATAAGTAAACCAAAATGTCATCTGCAAACAAGGCCAATTTCTGCTCACTTCCAGTGATATTAATCCCTTTTATGTTACCATTCTGCCTAATCCTTTCAGCCAATGGCTCTATAAAAATAGCAAATAAGAGTGGACTCAGTGGGCATCCTTGTCTTGTGGACCTTTCAAGCTTGAAAGCATCTGAAAGTTCACCGTTAATCTTTACTTTTGCAGTTGGGCTATTATACAAGGCCCTCAATATAGTGATGATGGACCCATTAAACCCATGGATTTTTTTTTTAAAATATGAAAAAAATGTAACTTTTTCCTTCCGTCATACTTCAGAAATATAATATATTAATATTTTGAACATTTTAAAACATTTAAGTTTGCTCGTTGTATTTATAAGATCCTACATTGACGTGCTCCACAATCATTGGTCAGTCATGTTAAAATCCATTATCAGTGGAAAACAAACCTGATCCTCTACTAGAGGCGATTGTGCAATACCTTTTAGACATAACACTCAGCAAACAGTTATTATTAGTTAAAGTCAGTGAGATTTGGAGTGATACATGACACATGACGGAATAAGACACGCAGACTTAGCATGACGAACCGACGAGGAACATGTACACTGTGAATACATACAGAGGGAAAAGGGGACAGGAGATAAGACATGGACATAACTAAGCACAAGCAGAACATGATGGCTGGGGGGGAAACACACGTGACAGAAGGAATGGGTCACAAGGGAAAAACATGTTAACGAGACGGGAGAAAAGGACATTACTGAAATACATGAAGGGCCAGGGCTGGGACAGCCAACCAGTCACAGACAAAGAGCCACATCATACACCTGGGCGCACATGAACATCACCCATCCCTTCCTCTGTCCTGCGTTCAGTTTAGGGTATCGAACTCAGGACCCTAGCCTCATCAGGCCGGGGTCTTTGTGTGGAGTCTGGATGTTCTCTCGAGCTTCCTCCCACAGTCTAGGGACATGCAGTTAGTGGGGGTCTTCTCGCCCCGTTCACATTCACACAGAGATGAATTGAAGATCACCTTGTGGTTAGTGCCTTCTATTCGATGTACAGACTGAATAATAACACCTTCTAATTAGTTCTGTCTCCTATTGGTGCTCTTCTACGAGTGATCAGTGCTTGATGGCTTACTAAGCTTAACTTTTTTCCACAACATTGATAACAAACACACACAAAACAACAACAACATATGTTATCTAAAAAAAACTTGATTGGACCAAAGTTTTGATGTTCATCCTACATGTTTATTGAGATTGTCTAATGTCTGCGACGGTATCTTCTCCCACGTCTGCGGACACCCGAGGCCTTGTGGGGTCTCTTGTGTCTGCGAGCGGGGCGAGAAGACCTCGCATGTCTGCGTCTATACCTGCGTCGTGGCATTGTCCAAAACGGCGGTACCTGCTCCACGTCACGGGTTCTATTTATGGACTCACCTGGCAACTTTAGTGATGTCACTGCTGATGTTGGCACTGTTGGTGTGACCTCATGACTCATTCATGCCATCTGAACTGTGGTGTAATTATGAGGTCACAGGGGGACGTGAATTTATTCACAAAGTTGATAGAGAGTTTGGGTCATAACTCAAAGACGCAATGATGCAGTCAAATCATTTGGAATTAAATATCTCTGTCAGTGCGCCCCAGGGTGGCTGTGGCTACAATGTAGCTGCCATCACCAGTGTGTGAATGGGTGGATGACTGGATGTGTAAAGTGCTTTGGGGTCCTTAGGGACTAGTAAAGCGCTATGCAAATACAGGCCATTTACCATCTGTAAATTACAAGATTTAGAGGGTTCTGACATCACAGTCATCTTTCTGACATTGACATCCAGTCTCTCTGTTGTGATGTCAAATATCAATGCCAGATTCGTCTCTCTGTTGTGATGTCAAATATCAATGCCAGATTCATCTCTCTGTTGTGATGTCAGATATCAATGCCAGATTCGTCTCTCTGTTGTGATGTCAGATATCAATGCCAGATTCATCTCTCTGTTGTGATGTCAAATATTAATGCCAGATTCGTCTCTCTGTTGTGATGTCAGATATCAATGCCAGATTCGTCTCTCTGTTGTGATGTCAGATATTAATGCCAGATTCGTCTCTCTGTTGTGATGTCAGATATTAATGCCAGATTCGTCTCTCTGTTGTGATGTCAGATATTAATGCCAGATTCGTCTCTCTGTTGTGATGTCAGATATTAATGCCAAATTCGTCTCTCTGTTGTGATGTCAGATATCAATGCCAGATTCGTCTCTCTGTTGTGATGTCAGATATTAATGCCAGATTCGTCTCTCTGTTGTGATGTCAGATATCAATGCCAGATTCGTCTCTCTGTTGTGATGTCAAATATTAATGCCAGATTCGTCTCTCTGTTGTGATGTCAGATATCAATGCCAGATTCATCTCTCTGTTGTGATGTCAGATATTAATGCCAGATTCGTCTCTCTGTTGTGATGTCAGATATCAATGCCAGATTCGTCTCTCTGTTGTGATGTCAGATATTAATGCCAGATTCATCTCTCTGTTGTGATGTCAGATATTAATGCCAGATTCGTCTCTCTGTTGTGATGTCAAATATTAATGCCAGATTCGTCTCTCTGTTGTGATGTCAGATATCAATGCCAGATTCGTCTCTCTGTTGTGATGTCAGATATTAATGCCAAATTCGTCTCTCTGTTGTGATGTCAAATATTAATGCCAGATTCGTCTCTCTGTTGTGATGTCAGATATCAATGCCAAATTCGTCTCTATGTTGTGATGTCAGATATTAATGCCAAATTCGTCTCTCTGTTGTGATGTCAAATATTAATGCCAGATTCGTCTCTCTGTTGTGATGTCAGATATTAATGCCAAATTCGTCTCTCTGTTGTGATGTCAAATATTAATGCCAGATACGTCTCTCTGTTGTGATGTCAAATATTAATGCCAAATTCGTCTCTCTGTTGTGATGTCAGATATTAATGCCAAATTCGTCTCTCTGTTGTGATGTCAAATATTAATGCCAGATTCGTCTCTCTGTTGTGATGTCAAATATTAATGCCAGATTCGTCTCTCTGTTGTGATGTCAGATATTAATGCCAAATTCGTCTCTCTGTTGTGATGTCAGATATTAATGCCAGATTCGTCTCTCTGTTGTGATGTCAAATATTAATGCCAAATTCGTCTCTCTGTTGTGATGTCAAATATTAATGCCAAATTCGTCTCTCTGTTGTGATGTCAAATATTAATGCCAAATTCGTCTCTCTGTTGTGATGTCAAATATTAATGCCAGATTCGCTTCTCTGTTCTGATGTCAGATATTAATGCCAAATTCGTCTCTCTGTTGTGATGTCAGATATTAATGCCAGATTCGTCTCTCTGTTGTGATGTCAAATATTAATGCCAAATTCGTCTCTCTGTTGTGATGTCAAATATTAATGCCAAATTCGTCTCTCTGTTGTGATGTCAGATATTAATGCCAAATTCGTCTCTCTGTTGTGATGTCAAATATTAATGCCAGATTCGTCTCTCTGTTGTGATGTCAAATATTAATGCCAGATTCGTCTCTCTGTTGTGATGTCAGATATTAATGCCAAATTCGTCTCTCTGTTGTGATGTCAGATATTAATGCCAGATTCGTCTCTCTGTTGTGATGTCAGAAATTAATGCCAAATTCGTCTCTCTGTTGTGATGTCAAATATTAATGCCAAATTCGTCTCTCTGTTGTGATGTCAGATATTAATGCCAGATTCGTCTCTCTGTTGTGATGTCAGAAATTAATGCCAGATTCGCTTCTCTGTTCTGATGTCAAATATTAATGCCAAATTCGTCTCTCTGTTGTGATGTCAGATATTAATGCCAAATTCGTCTCTCTGTTGTGATGTCAGATATTAATGCCAGATTCGCTTCTCTGTTCTGATGTCAAATATTAATGCCAAATTCGTCTCTCTGTTGTGATGTCAGATATTAATGCCAGATTCGTCTCTCTGTTGTGATGTCAGATATCAATGCCAGATTCGTCTCTCTGTTGTGATGTCAGATATCAAAGCCAGATTCGTCTCTCTGTTGTGATGTCAAAAAACATGTAAACGAGACGGGAGAAAAGGACATTACTGAAATACATGAAGGGCCAGGGCTGGGACAGCCAACCAGTCACAGACAAAGAGCCACATCATACACCTGGGCGCACATGAACATCACCCATCCCTTCCTCTGTCCTGCGTTCAGTTTAGGGTATCGAACTCAGGACCCTAGCCTCATCAGGCCGGGGTCTTTGTGTGGAGTCTGGATGTTCTCTCGAGCTTCCTCCCACAGTCTAGGGACATGCAGTTAGTGGGGGTCTTCTCGCCCCGTTCACATTCACACAGAGATGAATTGAAGATCACCTTGTGGTTAGTGCCTTCTATTCGATGTACAGACTGAATAATAACACCTTCTAATTAGTTCTGTCTCCTATTGGTGCTCTTCTACGAGTGATCAGTGCTTGATGGCTTACTAAGCTTAACTTTTTTCCACAACATTGATAACAAACACACACAGAACAACAACAACATATGTTATCTAAAAAAAACTTGATTGGACCAAAGTTTTGATGTTCATCCTACATGTTTATTGAGATTGTCTAATGTCTGCGACGGTATCTTCTCCCACGTCTGCGGACACCCGAGGCCTTGTGGGGTCTCTTGTGTCTGCGAACGGGGCGAGAAGGCCTCGCATGTCTGCGTCTATACCTGCGTCGTGGCATTGTCCAAAACGGCGGTACCTGCTCCACGTCACGGGTTCTATTTATGGACTCACCTGGCAACTTTAGTGATGTCACTGCTGATGTTGTCACTGTTGGTGTGACCTCATGACTCATTCATGCCATCTGAACTGTGGTGTAATTATGAGGTCACAGGGGGACGTGAATTTATTCACAAAGTTGATAGAGAGTTTGGGTCATAACTCAAAGACGCAATGATGCAGTCAAATCATTTGGAATTAAATATCTCTGTCAGTGCGCCCCAGGGTGGCTGTGGCTACAATGTAGCTGCCATCACCAGTGTGTGAATGGGTGGATGACTGGATGTGTAAAGTGCTTTGGGGTCCTTAGGGACTAGTAAAGCGCTATGCAAATACAGGCCATTTACCATCTGTAAATTACAAGATTTAGAGGGTTCTGACATCACAGTCATCTTTCTGATATTGACAGCCAGTCTCTCTGTTGTGATGTCAAATATTAATGCCAGATTCGTCTCTCTGTTGTGATGTCAGATATCAATGCCAGATTCGTGTCTCTGTTGTGATGTCAGATATCAATGCCAGATTCGTCTCTCTGTTGTGATGTCAGATATCAATGCCAGATTCGTCTCTCTGTTGTGATGTCAGATATTAATGCCAGATTCGTCTCTCTGTTGTGATGTCAGATATTAATGCCAGATTCGTCTCTCTGTTGTGATGTCAGATATCAATGCCAGATTCGTCTCTCTGTTGTGATGTCAGATATCAATGCCAGATTCGTCTCTCTGTTGTGATGTCAGATATCAATGCCAGATTCGTCTCTCTGTTGTGATGTCAGATATCAATGCCAGATTCGTCTCTCTGTTGTGATGTCAGATATCAATGCCAGATTCGTCTCTCTGTTGTGATGTCAGATATCAATGCCAGATTCGTGTCTCTGTTGTGATGTCAGATATCAATGCCAGATTCGTCTCTCTGTTGTGATGTCAGATATCAATGCCAGATTCGTCTCTCTGTTGTGATGTCAGATATCAATGCCAGATTCGTGTCTCTGTTGTGATGTCAGATATCAATGCCAGATTCGTCTCTCTGTTGTGATGTCAGATATCAATGCCAGATTCGTCTCTCTGTTGTGATGTCAGATATTAATGCCAGATTCGTCTCTCTGTTGTGATGTCAGATATTAATGCCAGATTCGTCTCTCTATTGTGATGTCAGATATCAATGCCAGATTCGTCTCTCTGTTGTGATGTCAGATATTAATGCCAGATTCGTCTCTCTGTTGTGATGTCAAATATTAATGCCAGATTCGTCTCTCTGTTGTGATGTCAAATATCAATGCCAGATTCATCTCTCTGTTGTGATGTCAGATATCAATGCCAGATTCGTGTCTCTGTTGTGATGTCAGATATCAATGCCAGATTCGTGTCTCTGTTGTGATGTCAGATATCAATGCCAGATTCATCTCTCTGTTGTGATGTCAGATATCAATGCCAGATTCGTGTCTCTGTTGTGATGTCAGATATCAATGCCAGATTCGTGTCTCTGTTGTGATGTCAAATATTAATGCCAGATTCGTGTCTCTGTTGTGATGTCAAATATTAATGCCAGATTCGTGTCTCTGTTGTGATGTCAGATATTAATGCCAGATTCGTCTCTCTGTTGTGATGTCAGATATCAATGCCAGATTCGTCTCTCTGTTGAACAGTATCCGGGTTTACACCAGCCCACCAGATTTCTTATTTGTGTTGCCCTGTAGTAATCCTGTAGGCAAGGGATGCCTAATCCTCCTTTATCTTTGGGAAGCTGAAGTGTTTTGAACTTAACTCTTGGCTTTTTACCCGCCCATATAAATCTTGAGAGGGTCCTATCCCACTCTACAAAGTATCTATCAGGGTTTTCTATAGAAACAGACTGGAATAAGTACAATATCTTTGGGAGCATATTCATTTTTATGATATCCACTCTAGAAGAAATGCTTAGATAGACCATCTGCTAATATTTAGCATGATATCTTTTTTAAGTAGGGGGTAGTTGATTTCTTCCAAGCTAGTTATATCCATTGATAAGTTTATGCCCAGATATTTGATAGTTCTTTTGTCCCAGCTTAGTTTGTATTTGTTGAGCAGATTCTGGGGAGGGCTATAAAAGCTACTAAGAACTTGTGTTTTTTGTATATTCAATTTATATCCCGAGTATAGCCCATACTCCTTTAACACTGACATGAGCTCCATAAGTGATTCGGTAGGTTTTGATAAGTAAACCAAAATGTCATCTGCAAACAAGGCCAATTTCTGCTCACTTCCAGTGATATTAATCCCTTTTATGTTACCATTCTGCCTAATCCTTTCAGCCAATGGCTCTATAAAAATAGCAAATAAGAGTGGACTCAGTGGGCATCCTTGTCTTGTGGACCTTTCAAGCTTGAAAGCATCTGAAAGTTCACCGTTAATCTTTACTTTTGCAGTTGGGCTATTATACAAGGCCCTCAATATAGTGATGATGGACCCATTAAACCCATGGATTTTTTTTTAAAATATGAAAAAAATTTAACTTTTTCCTTCCGTCATACTTCAGAAATATAATATATTAATATTTTGAACATTTTAAAACATTTAAGTTTGCTCGTTGTATTTATAAGATCCTACATTGACGTGCTCCACAATCATTGGTCAGTCATGTTAAAATCCATTATCAGTGGAAAACAAACCTGATCCTCTACTAGAGGCGATTGTGCAATACCTTTTAGACATAACACTCAGCAAACAGTTATTATTAGTTAAAGTCAGTGAGATTTGGAGTGATACATGACACATGACGGAATAAGACACGCAGACTTAGCATGACGAGCCGACGAGGAACACGTACACTGTGAATACATACAGAGGGAAAAGGGGACAGGAGATAAGACATGGACATAACTAAGCACAAACAGAACATGATGGCTGGGGGGGAAACACACGTGACAGAAGGAATGGGTCACAAGGGAAAAACATGTAAACGAGACGGGAGAAAAGGACATTACTGAAATACATGAAGGGCCAGGGCTGGGACAGCCAACCAGTCACAGACAAAGAGCCACATCATACACCTGGGCGCACATGAACATCACCCATCCCTTCCTCTGTCCTGCGTTCAGTTTAGGGTATCGAACTCAGGACCCTAGCCTCATCAGGCCGGGGTCTTTGTGTGGAGTCTGGATGTTCTCTCGAGCTTCCTCCCACAGTCTAGGGACATGCAGTTAGTGGGGGTCTTCTCGCCCCGTTCACATTCACACAGAGATGAATTGAAGATCACCTTGTGGTTAGTGCCTTCTATTCGATGTACAGACTGAATAATAACACCTTCTAATTAGTTCTGTCTCCTATTGGTGCTCTTCTACGAGTGATCAGTGCTTGATGGCTTACTAAGCTTAACTTTTTTCCACAACATTGATAACAAACACACACAGAACAACAACAACATATGTTATCTAAAAAAAACTTGATTGGACCAAAGTTTTGATGTTCATCCTACATGTTTATTGAGATTGTCTAATGTCTGCGACGGTATCTTCTCCCACGTCTGCGGACACCCGAGGCCTTGTGGGGTCTCTTGTGTCTGCGAACGGGGCGAGAAGACCTCGCATGTTTGCGTCTATACCTGCGTCGTGGCATTGTCCAAAACGGCGGTACCTGCTCCACGTCACGGGTTCTATTTATGGACTCACCTGGCAACTTTAGTGATGTCACTGCTGATGTTGTCACTGTTGGTGTGACCTCATGACTCATTCATGCCATCTGAAATGTGGTGTAATTATGAGGTCACAGGGGGACGTGAATTTATTCACAAAGTTGATAGAGAGTTTGGGTCATAACTCAAAGACGCAATGATGCAGTCAAATCATTTGGAATTAAATATCTCTGTCAGTGCGCCCCAGGGTGGCTGTGGCTACAATGTAGCTGCCATCACCAGTGTGTGAATGGGTGGATGACTGGATGTGTAAAGTGCTTTGGGGTCCTTAGGGACTAGTAAAGCGCTATGCAAATACAGGCCATTTACCATCTGTAAATTACAAGATTTAGAGGGTTCTGACATCACAGTCATCTTTCTGATATTGACATCCAGTCTCTCTGTTGTGATGTCAAATATTAATGCCAGATTCGTGTCTCTGTTGTGATGTCAGATATCAATGCCAGATTCGTGTCTCTGTTGTGATGTCAGATATCAATGCCAGATTCGTGTCTCTGTTGTGATGTCAAATATTAATGCCAGATTCGTCTCTCTGTTGTGATGTCAAATATCAATGCCAGATTCGTGTCTCTGTTGTGATGTCAGATATCAATGCCAGATTCATCTCTCTGTTGTGATGTCAAATATTAATGCCAGATTCGTCTCTCTGTTGTGATGTCAGATATCAATGCCAGATTCGTGTCTCTGTTGTGATGTCAGATATCAATGCCAGATTCATCTCTCTGTTGTGATGTCAGATATCAATGCCAGATTCGTCTCTCTGTTGTGATGTCAGATATCAATGCCAGATTCGTGTCTCTGTTGTGATGTCAGATATCAATGCCAGATTCGTGTCTCTGTTGTGATGTCAGATATCAATGCCAGATTCATCTCTCTGTTGTGATGTCAGATATCAATGCCAGATTCGTGTCTCTGTTGTGATGTCAGATATCAATGCCAGATTCGTGTCTCTGTTGTGATGTCAGATATCAATGCCAGATTCATCTCTCTGTTGTGATGTCAGATATCAATGCCAGATTCGTGTCTCTGTTGTGATGTCAGATATCAATGCCAGATTCATCTCTCTGTTGTGATGTCAGATATCAATGCCAAATTCGTCTCTCTGTTGTGATGTCAAATATCAATGCCAAATTCGTCTCTCTGTTGTGATGTCAGATATTAATGCCAGATTCGTCTCTCTGTTGTGATGTCAGATATCAATGCCAGATTCGTCTCTCTGTTGTGATGTCAAATATTAATGCCAGATTCGTGTCTCTGTTGAACAGTATCCGGGTTTACACCAGCCCACCAGATTTCTTATTTGTGTTGCCCTGTAGTAATCCTGTAGGCAAGGGATGCCTAATCCTCCTTTATCTTTGGGAAGCTGAAGTGTTTTGAACTTAACTCTTGGCTTTTTACCCGCCCATATAAATCTTGAGAGGGTCCTATCCCACTCTACAAAGTATCTAGCAGGGTTTTCTATAGAAACAGACTGGAATAAGTTTAATATCTTTGGGAGCATATTCATTTTTATGATGTCCACTCTAGAAGAAATGCTTAGATAGACCATCTGCTAATATTTAGCATGATATCTTTTTTAAGTAGGGGGTAGTTGATTTCTTCCAAGCTAGTTATATCCATTGATAAGTTTATGCCCAGATATTTGATAGTTCTTTTGTCCCAGCTTAGTTTGTATTTGTTGAGCAGATTCTGGGGAGGGCTATAAAAGCTACTAAGAACTTGTGTTTTTTGTATATTCAATTTATATCCCGAGTATAGCCCATACTCCTTTAACACTGACATGAGCTCCATAAGTGATTCATTCGTCTCTCTGTTGTGATGTCAAATATCAATGCCAGATTCGTCTCTCTGTTGTGATGTCAGATATTAATGCCAGATTCGTCTCTCTGTTGTGATGTCAGATATCAATGCCAGATTCGTCTCTCTGTTGTGATGTAAGATATCAATGCCAGATTCGTCTCTCTGTTGTGATGTCAGAAATTAATGCCAGATTCGTCTCTCTGTTGTGATGTCAGATATCAATGCCAGATTCGTCTCTCTGTTGTGATGTCAGATATCAATGCCAGATTCGTCTCTCTGTTGTGATGTCAAATATTAATGCCAGATTGTCTCTCTGTTGTGATGTCAAATATCAATGCCAGATTCGTCTCTCTGTTGTGATGTCAGATATTAATGCCAGATTCATCTCTCTGTTGTGATCTCAAATATCAATGCCAGATTCGTCTCTCTGTTGTGATGTCAGATATCAATGCCAGATTCGTCTCTCTGTTGTGATGTCAAATATTAATGCCAGATTCGCTTCTCTGTTGTGATGTCAAATATTAATGCCAGATTCGTCTCTCTGTTGTGATGTCAGATATCAATGCCAGATTCGTCTCTCTGTTCTGATGTCAAATATTAATGCCAAATTCGTCTCTCTGTTGTGATGTCAAATATTAATGCCAGATTCGTCTCTCTGTTGTGATGTCAGATATCAATGCCAGATTCGTCTCTCTGTTCTGATGTCAAATATCAATGCCAGATTCGTCTCTCTGTTGTGATGTCAGATATCAATGCCAGATTCGTCTCTCTGTTGTGATGTCAGATATCAATGCCAGATTCGTCTCTCTGTTGTGATGTCAGATATCAATGCCAGATTCGTCTCTCTGTTGTGATGTCAGATATCAATGCCAGATTCGTCTCTCTGTTGTGATGTCAGATATTAATGCCAAATTCGTCTCTCTGTTGTGATGTCAGATATCAATGCCAGATTCGTCTCTCTGTTGTGATGTCAGATATCAATGCCAGATTCGTCTCTCTGTTGTGATGTCAGATATTAATGCCAGATTCGTGTCTCTGTTGTGATGTCAGATATCAATGCCAGATTCGTCTCTCTGTTGTGATGTCAGATATCAATGCCAGATTCGTCTCTCTGTTGTGATGTCAGATATCAATGCCAGATTCGTCTCTCTGTTGTGATGTCAGATATTAATGCCAGATTCGTCTCTCTGTTGTGATGTCAGATATCAATGCCAGATTCGTCTCTCTGTTGTGATGTCAGATATTAATGCCAGATTCGTCTCTCTGTTGTGATGTCAGATATCAATGCCAGATTCGTCTCTCTGTTGTGATGTCAGATATCAATGCCAGATTCGTCTCTCTGTTGTGATGTCAGATATCAATGCCAGATTCGTCTCTCTGTTGTGATGTCAGATATTAATGCCAAATTCGTCTCTCTGTTGTGATGTCAAATATTAATGCCAAATTCGTCTCTCTGTTGTGATGTCAAATATTAATGCCAAATTCGTCTCTCTGTTGTGATGTCAAATATTAATGCCAAATTCGTCTCTCTGTTGTGATGTCAAATATTAATGCCAAATTCGTCTCTCTGTTGTGATGTCAGATATTAATGCCAGATTCGTCTCTCTGTTGTGATGTCAGAAATTAATGCCAGATTCGTCTCTCTGTTGTGATGTCAGATATTAATGCCAAATTCGTCTCTCTGTTGTGATGTCAGATATCAATGCCAGATTCGTCTCTCTGTTCTGATGTCAAATATTAATGCCAAATTCGTCTCTCTGTTGTGATGTCAAATATTAATGCCAGATTCGTCTCTCTGTTCTGATGTCAGATATCAATGCCAGATTCGTCTCTCTGTTGTGATGTCAGATATCAATGCCAGATTCGTCTCTCTGTTGTGATGTCAGATATCAATGCCAGATTCGTCTCTCTGTTGTGATGTCAGATATTAATGCCAAATTCGTCTCTCTGTTGTGATGTCAGATATTAATGCCAGATTCGTCTCTCTGTTGTGATGTCAGATATCAATGCCAGATTCGTCTCTCTGTTGTGATGTCAGATATCAATGCCAGATTCGTCTCTCTGTTGTGATGTCAGATATCAATGCCAAATTCGTCTCTCTGTTGTGATGTCAAATATTAATGCCAGATTCGTCTCTCTGTTGTGATGTCAGATATCAATGCCAGATTCGTCTCTCTGTTGTGATGTCAGATATCAATGCCAGATTCGTCTCTCTGTTGTGATGTCAGATATTAATGCCAAATTCGTCTCTCTGTTGTGATGTCAGATATTAATGCCAGATTCGTCTCTCTGTTGTGATGTCAGATATCAATGCCAGATTCGTCTCTCTGTTGTGATGTCAGATATCAATGCCAGATTCGTCTCTCTGTTGTGATGTCAGATATTAATGCCAAATTCGTCTCTCTGTTGTGATGTCAAATATTAATGCCAAATTCGTCTCTCTGTTGTGATGTCAAATATTAATGCCAAATTCGCTTCTCTGTTGTGATGTCAAATATTAATGCCAAATTCGTCTCTCTGTTGTGATGTCAAATATTAATGCCAAATTCGTCTCTCTGTTGTGATGTCAAATATTAATGCCAAATTCGTCTCTCTGTTGTGATGTCAAATATTAATGCCAAATTCGTCTCTCTGTTGTGATGTCAAATATTAATGCCAGATTCGTCTCTCTGTTGTGATGTCAAATATTAATGCCAAATTCGCTTCTCTGTTGTGATGTCAAATATTAATGCCAAATTCGTCTCTCTGTTGTGATGTCAAATATTAATGCCAGATTCGCTTCTCTGTTCTGATGTCAAATATTAATGCCAGATTCGTCTCTCTGTTGTGATGTCAGAAATTAATGCCAGATTCATCTCTCTGTTGTGATGTCAGATATCAATGCCAGATTCGTCTCTCTGTTGTGATGTCAGATATCAAAGCCAGATTCATCTCTCTGTTGTGATGTCAGATATCAAAGCCAGATTCGTCTCTCTGTTGTGATGTCAAAAAACATGTAAACAAGACGGGAGAAAAGGACATTACTGAAATACATGAAGGGCCAGGGCTGGGACAGCCAACCAGTCACAGACAAAGAGCCACATCATACACCTGGGCGCACATGAACATCACCCATCCCTTCCTCTGTCCTGCGTTCAGTTTAGGGTATCGAACTCAGGACCCTAGCCTCATCAGGCCGGGGTCTTTGTGTGGAGTCTGGATGTTCTCTCGAGCTTCCTCCCACAGTCTAGGGACATGCAGTTAGTGGGGGTCTTCTCGCCCCGTTCACATTCACACAGAGATGAATTGAAGATCACCTTGTGGTTAGTGCCTTCTATTCGATGTACAGACTGAATAATAACACCTTCTAATTAGTTCTGTCTCCTATTGGTGCTCTTCTACGAGTGATCAGTGCTTGATGGCTTACTAAGCTTAACTTTTTCCCACAACATTGATAACAAACACACACAGAACAACAACAACATATGTTATCTAAAAAAAACTTGATTGGACCAAAGTTTTGATGTTCATCCTACATGTTTATTGAGATTGTCTAATGTCTGCGACGGTATCTTCTCCCACGTCTGCGGACACCCGAGGCCTTGTGGGGTCTCTTGTGTCTGCGAACGGGGCGAGAAGACCTCGCATGTCTGCGTCTATACCTGCGTCGTGGCATTGTCCAAAACGGCGGTACCTGCTCCACGTCACGGGTTCTATTTATGGACTCACCTGGCAACTTTAGTGATGTCACTGCTGATGTTGGCACTGTTGGTGTGACCTCATGACTCATTCATGCCATCTGAACTGTGGTGTAATTATGAGGTCACAGGGGGACGTGAATTTATTCACAAAGTTGATAGAGAGTTTGGGTCATAACTCAAAGACGCAATGATGCAGTCAAATCATTTGGAATTAAATATCTCTGTCAGTGCGCCCCAGGGTGGCTGTGGCTACAATGTAGCTGCCATCACCAGTGTGTGAATGGGTGGATGACTGGATGTGTAAAGTGCTTTGGGGTCCTTAGGGACTAGTAAAGCGCTATGCAAATACAGGCCATTTACCATCTGTAAATTACAAGATTTAGAGGGTTCTGACATCACAGTCATCTTTCTGACATTGACATCCAGTCTCTCTGTTGTGATGTCAAATATCAATGCCAGATTCGTCTCTCTGTTGTGATGTCAGATATCAATGCCAGATTCGTCTCTCTGTTGTGATGTCAGATATCAATGCCAGATTCATCTCTCTGTTGTGATGTCAGATATCAATGCCAGATTGTCTCTCTGTTGTGATGTCAGATATTAATGCCAGATTCGTGTCTCTGTTGTGATGTCAAATATTAATGGCAGATTCGTCTCTCTGTTGTGATGTCAAATATCAATGCCAAATTCGTCTCTCTGTTGACGTAAACAAGACGGGAGAAAAGGACATTACTGAAATACATGAAGGGCCAGGGCTGGGACAGCCAACCAGTCACAGACAAAGAGCCACATCATACACCTGGGCGCACATGAACATCACCCATCCCTTCCTCTGTCCTGCGTTCAGTTTAGGGTATCGAACTCAGGACCCTAGCCTCATCAGGCCGGGGTCTTTGTGTGGAGTCTGGATGTTCTCTCGAGCTTCCTCCCACAGTCTAGGGACATGCAGTTAGTGGGGGTCTTCTCGCCCCGTTCACATTCACACAGAGATGAATTGAAGATCACCTTGTGGTTAGTGCCTTCTATTCGATGTACAGACTGAATAATAACACCTTCTAATTAGTTCTGTCTCCTATTGGTGCTCTTCTACGAGTGATCAGTGCTTGATGGCTTACTAAGCTTAACTTTTTCCCACAACATTGATAACAAACACACACAGAACAACAACAACATATGTTATCTAAAAAAAACTTGATTGGACCAAAGTTTTGATGTTCATCCTACATGTTTATTGAGATTGTCTAATGTCTGCGACGGTATCTTCTCCCACGTCTGCGGACACCCGAGGCCTTGTGGGGTCTCTTGTGTCTGCGAACGGGGCGAGAAGACCTCGCATGTCTGCGTCTATACCTGCGTCGTGGCATTGTCCAAAACGGCGGTACCTGCTCCACGTCACGGGTTCTATTTATGGACTCACCTGGCAACTTTAGTGATGTCACTGCTGATGTTGTCACTGTTGGTGTGACCTCATGACTCATTCATGCCATCTGAACTGTGGTGTAATTATGAGGTCACAGGGGGACGTGAATTTATTCACAAAGTTGATAGAGAGTTTGGGTCATAACTCAAAGACGCAATGATGCAGTCAAATCATTTGGAATTAAATATCTCTGTCAGTGCGCCCCAGGGTGGCTGTGGCTACAATGTAGCTGCCATCACCAGTGTGTGAATGGGTGGATGACTGGATGTGTAAAGTGCTTTGGGGTCCTTAGGGACTAGTAAAGCACTATGCAAATACAGGCCATTTACCATCTGTAAATTACAAGATTTAGAGGGTTCTGACATCACAGTCATCTTTCTGACATTGACATCCAGTCTCTCTGTTGTGATGTCAAATATCAATGCCAGATTCGTCTCTCTGTTGTGATGTCAGATATCAATGCCAGATTCGTCTCTCTGTTGTGATGTCAGATATCAATGCCAAATTCTTCTCTCTGTTGTGATGTCAGATATTAATGCCAAATTCGTCTCTCTGTTGTGATGTCAGATATCAATGCCAGATTCGTGTCTCTGTTGTGATGTCAAATATCAATGCCAAATTCGTCTCTCTGTTGTGATGTCAGATATTAATGCCAGATTCGTCTCTCTGTTGTGATGTCAGATATTAATGCCAGATTCGTCTCTCTGTTGTGATGTCAAATATCAATGCCAAATTCGTGTCTCTGTTGTGATGTCAAATATTAATGCCAGATTCGTCTCTCTGTTGTGATGTCAAATATCAATGCCAAATTCGTCTCTCTGTTGTGATGTCAGATATCAATGCCAGATTCGTCTCTCTGTTGTGATGTCAAATATTAATGCCAAATTCGTCTCTCTGTTGTGATGTCAGATATCAATGCCAGATTCGTCTCTCTGTTGTGATGTCAAATATCAATGCCAAATTCGTCTCTCTGTTGTGATGTCAAATATCAATGCCAGATTCGTCTCTCTGTTGTGATGTCAAATATCAATGCCAAATTCGTCTCTCTGTTGTGATGTCAAATATTAATGCCAGATTCGTCTCTCTGTTGTGATGTCAGATATTAATGCCAGATTCGTCTCTCTGTTGTGATGTCAGATATTAATGCCAGATTCGTCTCTCTGTTGTGATGTCAAATATCAATGCCAGATTCGTCTCTCTGTTGTGATGTCAGATATTAATGCCAGATTCGTCTCTCTGTTGTGATGTCAAATATCAATGCCAGATTCGTCTCTCTGTTGTGATGTCAGATATCAATGCCAGATTCGTCTCTCTGTTGTGATGTCAGATATTAATGCCAGATTCGTCTCTCTGTTGTGATGTCAGATATCAATGCCAGATTCGTCTCTCTGTTGTGATGTCAGATATTAATGCCAGATTCGTCTCTCTGTTGTGATGTCAAATATCAATGCCAAATTCGTCTCTCTGTTGTGATGTCAAATATTAATGCCAGATTCGTCTCTCTGTTGTGATGTCAGATATTAATGCCAGATTCGTCTCTCTGTTGTAATGTCAGATATTAATGCCAGATTCGTCTCTCTGTTGTGATGTCAAATATCAATGCCAGATTCGTCTCTCTGTTGTGATGTCAGATATTAATGCCAGATTCGTCTCTCTGTTGTGATGTCAAATATCAATGCCAGATTCGTCTCTCTGTTGTGATGTCAAATATCAATGCCAGATTCGTCTCTCTGTTGTGATGTCAAATATTAATGCCAAATTCGTCTCTCTGTTGTGATGTCAAATATCAATGCCAAATTCGTCTCTCTGTTGTGATGTCAGATATTAATGCCAAATTCGTCTCTCTGTTGTGATGTCAAATATCAATGCCAGATTCGTCTCTCTGTTGTGATGTCAGATATTAATGCCAGATTCGTCTCTCTGTTGTGATGTCAGATATCAATGCCAGATTCGTCTCTCTGTTGTGATGTCAGATATTAATGCCAGATTCGTCTCTCTGTTGTGATGTCAAATATCAATGCCAAATTCGTCTCTCTGTTGTGATGTCAAATATTAATGCCAGATTCGTCTCTCTGTTGTGATGTCAGATATTAATGCCAGATTCGTCTCTCTGTTGTAATGTCAGATATTAATGCCAGATTCGTCTCTCTGTTGTGATGTCAAATATCAATGCCAGATTCGTCTCTCTGTTGTGATGTCAGATATTAATGCCAGATTCGTCTCTCTGTTGTGATGTCAAATATCAATGCCAGATTCGTCTCTCTGTTGTGATGTCAAATATCAATGCCAGATTCGTCTCTCTGTTGTGATGTCAAATATTAATGCCAAATTCGTCTCTCTGTTGTGATGTCAAATATCAATGCCAAATTCGTCTCTCTGTTGTGATGTCAAATATCAATGCCAAATTCGTCTCTCTGTTGTGATGTCAAATATTAATGCCAAATTCGTCTCTCTGTTGTGATGTCAGATATTAATGCCAGATTCGTCTCTCTGTTGTGATGTCAAATATCAATGCCAAATTCGTCTCTCTGTTGTGATGTCAAATATTAATGCCAAATTCGTCTCTCTGTTGTGATGTCAAATATTAATGCCAGATTCGTCTCTCTGTTGTGATGTCAGATATTAATGCCAGATTCGTCTCTCTGTTGTGATGTCAAATATCAATGCCAAATTCGTCTCTCTGTTGTGATGTCAAATATTAATGCCAGATTCGTCTCTCTGTTGTGATGTCAAATATCAATGCCAGATTCGTCTCTCTGTTGTGATGTCAAATATCAATGCCAAATTCGTCTCTCTGTTGTGATGTCAAATATCAATGCCAAATTCGTCTCTCTGTTGTGATGTCAGATATTAATGCCAGATTCGTCTCTCTGTTGTGATGTCAAATATTAATGCCAAATTCGTCTCTCTGTTGTGATGTCAGATATCAATGCCAAATTCGTCTCTCTGTTGTGATGTCAAATATCAATGCCAAATTCGTCTCTCTGTTGTGATGTCAAATATTAATGCCAGATTCGTCTCTCTGTTGTGATGTCAGATATCAATGCCAGATTCGTCTCTCTGTTGTGATGTCAAATATCAATGCCAGATTCGTCTCTCTGTTGTGATGTCAAATATCAATGCCAAATTCGTCTCTCTGTTGTGATGTCAGATATTAATGCCAGATTCGTCTCTCTGTTGTGATGTCAGATATTAATGCCAGATTCGTCTCTCTGTTGAACAGTATCCGGGTTTACACCAGCCCACCAGATTTCTTATTTGTGTTGCCCTGTAGTAATCCTGTAGGCAAGGGATGCCTAATCCTCCTTTATCTTTGGGAAGATGAAGTGTTTTGAACTTAAATCTTGGCTTTTTACCCGCCCATATAAATCTTGAGAGGGTCCTATCCCACTCTACAAAGTATCTAGCAGGGTTTTCTATAGAAACAGACTGGAATAAGTTTAATATCTTTGGGAGCATATTCATTTTTATGATGTCCACTCTAGAAGAAATGCTTAGATAGACCATCTGCTAATATTTAGCATGATATCTTTTTTAAGTAGGGGGTAGTTGATTTCTTCCAAGCTAGTTATATCCATTGATAAGTTTATGCCCAGATATTTGATAGTTCTTTTGTCCCAGCTTAGTTTGTATTTGTTGAGCAGATTCTGGGGAGGGCTATAAAAGCTACTAAGAACTTGTGTTTTTTGTATATTCAATTTATATCCCGAGTATAGCCCATACTCCTTTAACACTGACATGAGCTCCATAAGTGATTCGGTAGGTTTTGATAAGTAAACCAAAATGTCATCTGCAAACAAGGCCAATTTCTGCTCACTTCCAGTGATATTAATCCCTTTTATGTTACCATTCTGCCTAATCCTTTCAGCCAATGGCTCTATAAAAATAGCAAATAAGAGTGGACTCAGTGGGCATCCTTGTCTTGTGGACCTTTCAAGCTTGAAAGCATCTGAAAGTTCACCGTTAATCTTTACTTTTGCAGTTGGGCTATTATACAAGGCCCTCAATATAGTGATGATGGACCCATTAAACCCATGGATTTTTTTTTAAAATATGAAAAAAATTTAACTTTTTCCTTCCGTCATACTTCAGAAATATAATACATTAATTTTTTGAACATTTTAAAACATTTAAGTTTGCTCGTTGTATTTATAAGATCCTACATTGACGTGCTCCACAATCATTGGTCAGTCATGTTAAAATCCATTATCAGTGGAAAACAAACCTGATCCTCTACTAGAGGCGATTGTGCAATACCTTTTAGACATAACACTCAGCAAACAGTTATTATTAGTTAAAGTCAGTGAGATTTGGAGTGATACATGACACATGACGGAATAAGACACGCAGACTTAGCATGACGAGCCGACGAGGAACATGTACACTGTGAATACATACAGAGGGAAAAGGGGACAGGAGATAAGACATGGACATAACTAAGCACAAGCAGAACATGATGGCTGGGGGGGAAACACACGTGACAGAAGGAATGGGTCACAAGGGAAAAACATGTAAACGAGACGGGAGAAAAGGACATTACTGAAATACATGAGGGGCCAGGGCTGGGACAGCCAACCAGTCACAGACAAAGAGCCACATCATACACCTGGGCGCACATGAACATCACCCATCCCTTCCTCTGTCCTGCGTTCAGTTTAGGGTATCGAACTCAGGACCCTAGCCTCATCAGGCCGGGGTCTTTGTGTGGAGTCTGGATGTTCTCTCGAGCTTCCTCCCACAGTCTAGGGACATGCAGTTAGTGGGGGTCTTCTCGCCCCGTTCACATTCACACAGAGATGAATTGAAGATCACCTTGTGGTTAGTGCCTTCTATTCGATGTACAGACTGAATAATAACACCTTCTAATTAGTTCTGTCTCCTATTGGTGCTCTTCTACGAGTGATCAGTGCTTAATGGCTTACTAAGCTTAACTTTTTTCCACAACATTGATAACAAACACACACAGAACAACAACAACATATGTTATCTAAAAAAAACTTGATTGGACCAAAGTTTTGATGTTCATCCTACATGTTTATTGAGATTGTCTAATGTCTGCGACGGTATCTTCTCCCACGTCTGCGGACACCCGAGGCCTTGTGGGGTCTCTTGTGTCTGCGAACGGGGCGAGAAGACCTCGCATGTCTGCGTCTATACCTGCGTCGTGGCATTGTCCAAAACGGCGGTACCTGCTCCACGTCACGGGTTCTATTTATGGACTCACCTGGCAACTTTAGTGATGTCACTGCTGATGTTGTCACTGTTGGTGTGACCTCATGACTCATTCATGCCATCTGAACTGTGGTGTAATTATGAGGTCACAGGGGGACGTGAATTTATTCACAAAGTTGATAGAGAGTTTGGGTCATAACTCAAAGACGCAATGATGCAGTCAAATCATTTGGAATTAAATATCTCTGTCAGTGCGCCCCAGGGTGGCTGTGGCTACAATGTAGCTGCCATCACCAGTGTGTGAATGGGTGGATGACTGGATGTGTAAAGTGCTTTGGGGTCCTTAGGGACTAGTAAAGCACTATGCAAATACAGGCCATTTACCATCTGTAAATTACAAGATTTAGAGGGTTCTGACATCACAGTCATCTTTCTGACATGACATCCAGTCTCTCTGTTGTGATGTCAAATATCAATGCCAGATTCGTCTCTCTGTTGTGATGTCAAATATCAATGCCAGATTCATCTCTCTGTTGTGATGTCAAATATCAATGCCAGATTCATCTCTCTGTTGTGATGTCAAATATCAATGCCAGATTCGTCTCTCTGTTGTGATGTCAAATATCAATGCCAGATTCGTCTCTCTATTGTGATGTCAAATATTAATGCCAGATTCGTGTCTCTGTTGTGATGTCAGATATTAATGCCAGATTCGTCTCTCTGTTGTGATGTCAAATATCAATGCCAGATTCGTCTCTCTGTTGTGATGTCAGATATCAATGCCAGATTCGTCTCTCTGTTGTGATGTCAGATATCAATGCCAGATTCGTCTCTCTGTTGTGATGTCAAATATCAATGCCAGATTCATCTCTCTGTTGTGATGTCAAATATCAATGCCAGATTCGTCTCTCTGTTGTGATGTCAAATATCAATGCCAGATTCGTCTCTCTATTGTGATGTCAGATATTAATGCCAGATTCGTCTCTCTGTTGTGATGTCAAATATTAATGCCAGATTCGTGTCTCTGTTGTGATGTCAGATATTAATGCCAGATTCGTCTCTCTGTTGTGATGTCAAATATCAATGCCAGATTCGTCTCTCTGTTGTGATGTCAGATATCAATGCCAGATTCGTCTCTCTGTTGTGATGTCAAATATCAATGCCAGATTCATCTCTCTGTTGTGATGTCAAATATCAATGCCAGATTCGTCTCTCTGTTGTGATGTCAAATATCAATGCCAGATTCGTCTCTCTATTGTGATGTCAGATATTAATGCCAGATTCGTCTCTCTGTTGTGATGTCAGATATTAATGCCAGATTCGTGTCTCTGTTGTGATGTCAGATATTAATGCCAGATTCGTCTCTCTGTTGTGATGTCAGATATCAATGCCAGATTCGTCTCTCTGTTGTGATGTCAGATATCAATGCCAGATTCGTCTCTCTGTTGTGATCTCAAATATCAATGCCAGATTCGTGTCTCTGTTGAACAGTATCCGGGTTTACACCAGCCCACCAGATTTCTTATTTGTGTTGCCCTGTAGTAATCCTGTAGGCAAGGGATGCCTAATCCTCCTTTATCTTTGGGAAGCTGAAGTGTTTTGAACTTAAATCTTGGCTTTTTACCCGACCATATAAATCTTGAGAGGGTCCTATCCCACTCTACAAAGTATCTATCAGGGTTTTCTATAGAAACAGACTGGAATAAGTACAATATCTTTGGGAGCATATTCATTTTTATGATGTCCACTCTAGAAGAAATGCTTAGATAGACCATCTGCTAATATCTAGCATGATATCTTTTTTAAGTAGGGGGTAGTTGATTTCTTCCAAGCTAGTTATATCCATTGATAAGTTTATGCCCAGATATTTGATAGTTCTTTTGTCCCAGCTTAGTTTGTATTTGTTGAGCAGATTCTGGGGAGGGCTATAAAAGCTACTAAGAACTTGTGTTTTTTGTATATTCAATTTATATCCCGAGTATAGCCCATACTCCTTTAACACTGACATGAGCTCCATAAGTGATTCGGTAGGTTTTGATAAGTAAACCAAAATGTCATCTGCAAACAAGGCCAATTTCTGCTCACTTCCAGTGATATTAATCCCTTTTATGTTACCATTCTGCCTAATCCTTTCAGCCAATGGCTCTATAAAAATAGCAAATAAGAGTGGACTCAGTGGGCATCCTTGTCTTGTGGACCTTTCAAGCTTGAAAGCATCTGAAAGTTCACCGTTAATCTTTACTTTTGCAGTTGGGCTATTATACAAGGCCCTCAATATAGTGATGATGGACCCATTAAACCCATGGATTTTTTTTTTAAAATATGAAAAAAATTTAACTTTTTCCTTCCGTCATACTTCAGAAATGTAATACATTAATTTTTTGAACATTTTAAAACATTTAAGTTTGCTCGTTGTATTTATAAGATCCTACATTGACGTGCTCCACAATCATTGGTCAGTCATGTTAAAATCCATTATCAGTGGAAAACAAACCTGATCCTCTACTAGAGGCGATTGTGCAATACCTTTTAGACATAACACTCAGCAAACAGTTATTATTAGTTAAAGTCAGTGAGATTTGGAGGAGATAAGGTGAGAACTCGATTGCCTTCGGCAATCGAGTCTCAATGCACAGGCCTTCCCTGCTCCCGGCTCAAGGAACCATGCCCCAAACTTGGTGTCCTGAAAAAGGGATTATGTTAGTATTCTAAACATGAGGTTTACAATTCCAAAATAGGGTTAAAAATGGTTGGGGTTAGGATTTGGGCTTAGGGTCGGGTTCCAAGGATAAGATTAGAATCAGCACAGGGTTAGAATTGGTTAAGGTTAGGATAAAACTCATGGTTAGGATGTCACAGCAAATATATACAGACAGGTGGAGTGTTGGTAACAATGATAATAATAATGAACATGGCAAACACAGGAAAAACAGGACAGTAATAATAAACAAGTATATACATTATGTGGACTTTATGTCCTTTAAAAACTTTTTTCATTTAACCCCTTAGGGTGTACAGTGTCCAGTTTTGCAATCCAGAGTCTTTCAGCCTTCCTCCTCTGCTGAGTAGTCCATCTGGGATTTGCCTGTGTTACTGTTGCTCTGACAGATTCCCAGCCATGTGTCAGGAAGTGTTTCACCAGTTGTGTGTGTGTGTTCTTCTTCCTTAACACATTATATCTATGCTGGGTGAATCTTGTCAAAATTGTGTTGCTTGTCTCACCCACATACTGAATCCCACATTTGCTGCAAGTGATCATATATACACAGTTCTTGGAGCGTGGAGTCCCATTAGCTTGTGAGCAGAATACATTCCCATTAGAAAAACTGCGCAACCATTTCTGGTGCTTAAAAAATTGCCCCTGGTCTCTGAGTTTGGGCTCAGAGAGAGGTGAGATTTTTGCCTTAATGCAAACAGTTATTATTAGTTAAAGTCAGTGAGATTTGGAGTGATACATGACACATGACGGAATAAGACACGCAGACTTAGCATGACGAACCGACGAGGAACACGTACACTGTGAATACATACAGAGGGAAAAGGGGACAGGAGATAAGACATGGACATAACTAAGCACAAACAGAACATGATGGCTGGGGGGGGAAACACACGTGACCAATAATAGTAGACCTGTGCTACATTTGTCCAGCTAGGCAACACATATTTCTGCATAAGAGATACATGAGACACCCTTTAAATAAGCAAATTTCATGTTTAAAACATGGAAATGCAGCCAAAATGGACCATACAATGGCCTCAGTGAACACATCAGCACATAAGTAGAGATAAGGAAACTCAATCACATTAGATATTAATATTACTATGAGTAAATTATATATATTATATATTCTGTTATATGGTTTAAAGAATACAATGTGATAATCACACAGGAGAACGCTGTTTCCAGTTATACAAATTTATTTTATTTCACTATTAAAGAAACCAATTATGTAAATAAAAGCTCACCACAAGAACATCTCCCAACCCAGTCTTACAAAGTTGCAGTTACAATAAAAAATGGGTAGGGAACATGAACTGTTGGTGAGCTAAAAAACAATCCTGGTGCTGATGCTTGTCATTGAACGTTTTGGACAGAGCTCTTGATTGAAATGCCTACCGTTGTGTGTAGGCATTTCGGTCCAGATGTTATGGAGTTCAGTTCAGCTAAGATGTATTTCTAAAGCACCGGATCGCAAAAATAGCCGCTTCTCGGCTGTTTATATTGTAAGGTAAAGACCATACAATATAAGAGAGAAAACCCCCCAACAATCAGATGATCCCCTGTGAGCAAACCCTTGATGACAGTGTCTGTGAAGGTTATCAGTCATCAAGGCCATAGTAGTCTAAGGAGCTTGGAGAAAAGCGCCTGGACTTCTTTAACTTAAAGAAGTCCAGGCGCTTTTCTCCAAGCTCCTTAGACTTGGTGACGGTGGGAAAGAAAAACTCCCTTTTAACAGGAAGAAACTTTCGGCAGAACCAGGCTCAGTGAGGGGCGGCCATCTGCCTCGACCGGTTGGGGGGGGGGGCACAGCTGTTATAACCCCTGACGCAGCATAGCTTCTAATTCTGAAAGATACGTAGATACCTTAAACCTGCACTCTATGCAGGACACCAAGCGATGACACGACTTGCAGTACTATAGGAGTCTATGCAGAAACAGTTTTCTCTCTTGAATCTCTGTAATTTTTTTGCTACTGAGTGTCTGGGTGCAGTCACTCATTTTGGGCCAATTAAATCAAATGAACTTCCATTGTCTAAGTTATAGCCCTATTGAACCTGCGTTAACCAGGTTTAATAGGGAGGGCCAAAGTCGTAGTTGTGCTAAATTTCCTCGAATTCTCCTCGGAGATTTTCGAGTAGCTTCCTTTGTTCTTGAAAGTTCTTTTCCATTTGTCTCATCGCTTCCCGTCCATTCCACATCTTTTTGGTAAGGTCACTAACCGTATTTTCTAAGGCCTTATTTTGTTGTTTGAGTATGTCAACTTGGACATCGTAGTTGTTTATCAGATTGTTATGTTCTTCCTGTGAAACTTTGGGAGTCTGAGCTTGGGTTTGCAACGCCATGTCTTCTGTTTTCAAGGCTTCCTGTGAATCATACAGATTTTTCTTGACCTCTTCAAGCTCTCTTTTCATTTCCTCAAATTCATGGCACAACAACTCCTTTTCTCTGTTGGTCACTTCAAAATCATGTTGGGAGTCTTTCTCAGTGGCTTTGGAGATCCGTGATTCTCCTTTCACACCCTCATCGTGGGGTTTCAGTTCTTTTTGAGAATCACCACTCCTTTTGGAAAGCTCCTGGAGGTCCTGTTCAAGAAGTTCGTTATGCCGCCTCAATATGTCAATTTCATGTGCAAAGCATTGGCGTTCCAGGGTCTGTCTGAGCTGTTCACTGTCCGTTGTTTTGTTTTCCTCATTCATGATCCTTTTTCTTTCTTCACTCTCTTGTAACTCTTTAAAGGCTGTGTTTGCCTGATGGAGCTCAGTTTTAACAGCCTGTATTTCCTGTTGCATGTCATCTTTTTCCTTTTCAAAGTCCCTTTTCAGCTCACACATGCGTTTTACCGTCACATCATTTTCCTCTCTTAAAGACTGGTTGTCCTTTTCCATGTCTCCCACTTTTATAACCAAGCCTGTCTTGCTGCTTTGCAACTCTCTGATTTCTGCCTCCATTTCCTGCATCACCTCTTTCTGTTGCTGGATCTCTTTGGTTTTGGAGCTGTTTAAATCCTTTAGAATTTGGTTCCAATATTCCAGCTCTTGAATTTTGAAGTGAATTGTTTCATTCTCTAGTTGCAGGTCTCTTTTCCTCTTGTTTTTAGAGAACCCACTTCGTTTGAAGAGAACTTCAATGTTTTTTTGGAGAATCTTGTTCTCATTTATGAGCTCTCTTTTTTGCTCCTTAAGGTCGGCGTTCTCGACTTTAAGGTCACGTATGGTAGAGTTTTGTTGTTTGAGAGTTTTATTCTCATTTTTCAGCTCTTTGATTTGCTGTTTAAGTTTTTCGTTCTCGGCTCTCATGTTGCATACAACAGGATTTGACAGACTCATATTTCAAATTGAAGTTGATGCTAAATCTCTGTACCAACTAAAAGATTTTTTAAAAATACCGTCGACTGTGTCAGAAACGCAAGTTTCCAGTAGTTTCCTGCCTAGTGAATTCTTCCACTCTCTTTGAAAGACTGACAAGAGTGAGAACCTCTCCCCTATTTATAGGTTTTCGTGTGCTGATGTCATAAAGAAGACCAGAGATCAAAGGGATTCTGGTGAAACGTCACTGTGTCTGGTCTGGGCAGTTCTGAATTGAATAATAACAAAATGACGGGGGGCGTGTCTGGTAGCCATGTGAAGACGTGTTGTACAGGGCTCCTCAATGGACTAACTTGTTTCATAATTCCATTGCTCCAAAACTAACGAACTTTTAACAACAGTACGATAACACGCCCGTGTGCTGCTCTGAGGCACTTTTTACATCTTCAAGGCTACGGTGTACGAAATATGAGCAAAACTAGATCGGGGAAAGAGCAGGCCGCAAAACCCTCGGACCTGTCACGGTTGTTAAAGAGTGGACTCAGGCGCGGAGCTCAGAAATAATGACAGTGCATTTATTTACAGTGCAGCAATGTGACAACAGCTCAAATGTGCAACAATGGTGATAGTGCGTCCCTCCTTCCGTGTAAGCCCGTGCGTGGTAGTGAGTAGGGGTGGGTTTTTATAATCGATTCATTGATTAAGATCGATTATGGCTTGGATAACGTAAAATCGATTAATTAAAATCCTGAATCGATTTTTTTAATATAAATTTATTTTGCCCGAAATGCCAGAATCTCTGGTGACATCTCACAAAATTTCAAGAACCACCAAACAGCTAAGACAGTAAATGAGAGCAGGAACACGGATTCTGCACAAAGACTTAAACACACAGCACGACCCGCGGATCAGAATCATTTAGATGTCGCCTTTCTCACCCGACGGCACGGACACGGTCGGGGCTGAAAGCCGACAGCTCACTGATTCTGATCTGTCGGCGGGTCCGCGCTTTGTGTTCACGCCCTTTATGCGCTGATTCTAAAGCTGTTAGTTTGATCTCTTTCCAAACAATATTGACCGAACCAGCAGCAAAAGAAGATTCACATAAACATCGTCATGAATTCACTCTGACTTTTACTGTTTTGCTTCCACCGCGATGCACAGCTCTCTCTCTCTGTCTCTCTGTCTCTCTCTCTCGCCCTCTCTCTCTCTCTGTCTCTCTCTCTCTCTGTCTCTCTCTCGCCCTCTCTCTCTCTCTCTCTCTGTGTACTTCAAGAACAGTTTCCCTTTCTTCATTATTCGCTTGCTTGTTATGCACAAGTCTACCGTTGTTTACAGCGCTGTCGGCCGCTGTTTTTTTCCCTTTTACATTCTTCCGAAAAGAAAACCTCATTTCTGCTGTTCAATACTGAACAAATTTAAACTTTTTAAAATTATTCAAAATGCAAAACGCTTAACCGTGTCTCTAATAAAACCTCTGTAACTTCAGAGGTAATGTTCATATGTTGATTAATGGTTTTCTTTCGTTTTTGATGTACTGCAGAATATTTTTATAAAATCCCAGGCCAGGAAAACCACCTTCATGTTTTTCTGTGTTTTATCTTCAGCTACTTTGACACAAAGGCATCTGCTGTGATGCTTACACCTTTGATAAAGTCTTGCGTGTGTCAGCTTCCTTTTTATTGATACAAAAATATGTAAATGTACTGATCTGAATTATAATATTTCTGACTGTCAAAATTTCCCAGATTTAAATCGAATCGAATCGAATTAAATCGAATCGTGGATCGAATCGATTCGGGACCTTGTGAATCGGAATTGAATCGATTCTAGAAATCAGTGACAATACCCAGCCCTAGTAGTGAGTGCCCGTCTCTCCTCCAAGTGCTTCCTTAGTGTCCGTAAATCCTCCGTCAATCCCTGGGTGAACACACACACACACACACACACACACACACACACACACACACACACACACACACTGGCAGGTCGACCGGTCAGGGCGCCGTCAGATCCTGACAGGACCATACTGAGGACAGACCGGAGGCACCACCCCATGACATGAGTGAGATTATGAGAGCTATTGCTAGCTCTGAAAAGACGATATTGGACCGTATCGATTCAAGCACGAAAGATTTATTATTCCAGAGGTTGGGACATATTTTTTCTGCACCTGCATTTTGGTACCTGAATGGCAAGCTCGCAAAGTCATCTGCTCTTCGTTTTATAAGCTGGAATGTTAAAGGTATAAATAATCCGGTTAAACGCACAAGGGCTTTTACTCATTTAAAATCATTGAGATCCGATGTTGTATATCTGCAGGAAACACACCTCCGATCAAGTGAACAAATTCAACTAATTAAACTGTTTCTCTGCTTGTCTGCATTGCCACAAATTGTTCTATTTGGTGATGTATCATAGAACTGTACTATATAGTGTATGTAAGTTTCTGTGTTTGCTAGTAACTACCATCAACCTAAGGTCTCAGCTAATTTATCTTTGCAGAGATGTTCATTTGATTGTAACAGCAGTAGGAAAGAGCAGTAACAAGAGTAGGACAGCTAAGCTAATTATGGCTAAACATTTGGAATTTAGTGAAAGCAAAAATTGACCTTGCAAAGATGGATAGGTTTATTTAGAAAGTCAGCTATTTACATTTAGTGTTCGTCCCAAGTAGGAGATTTTGAATTGAGTCTAAATTGACCGCAAATTTATTTACATCAAAACTTACAAATTTACATCAAAACTTCTGAAGATGCAGGTCTCTGTGCAGCAGCTGAAGTCTGTGGTGTAGAGGGTGAAGAGGAAGGGGGAGAGGATGGTCCCTTATGGTGCTCCTGTGTTGCTGATTACCTTGTCAGACACACAATGTGGAAGACGCACATATTGTGGTCTTCCTGTCAGGTAATCAACAATCCAGGACACTAGAGAAGCATCCCCCTGCATCGCTGTTAGCTTATCACCAAGCACTGGAAAAGTAAAAAAAAAAACATGAACCTCACAGTGCTCGCCGGCTGGTCCGGGTGGATGTAGACACGATTGAGCAGATAGATGATGGCGTCCTGTGAGACGGGGCTGGTAAGCAAATTGAATGGGATCCTGATGTGGTCTGACAATGGGTGAGATCTGGTCCAGGATGAGCCTTTCCAGGGTCTTCATGATGTGGGAGGTCAGTGTCACAGGCCTGTAATCCTGGGGGCCACTGGGACGTGGCGTCTTTGGTACAGGGACGAGGCTTGATGTCTTCCACAGCACTGGGACCCTCTTCAGACTCAGCATGAACAGTTTATGGAAGACTCCACAAAGCTGGGGGGCACAGGCCTTGAGGGGACTCACTCCATCTGGTCCAGCAGACTTGCCTGAGTGGAGTTTCTTCATTTGCATCTGAACCTGGTAAGCATTTAACACTACTACACTGACATACATAATTTTCAATTTAATGAAGTTAAAAATTTGTTGTCTTATTGTCAGTTGTTATTGACAGCAAGATTATTAGAAATATATGAAAAAATGTACATTAAATGGGAAGTTCAGGAGCTGAATCAATGACAGTTTTTTTTTTTCAAATGAAAGTGACAAAGGTGCAGATTCATACATAGATGCTGTCATATTAACAGATGTTAATGTGTGAAAAGGGCTTTAACCCTCCCATTATGATGTGGGTCGAGTTGACCTGATTTAAAAATGTAAAAGGAAAAATTGTTAAAAGTACTTTTTAATACAAAATTGCTGTTTGGCTTAAAAAATGTAACCAGCTTGTAAAATGAAACTGGTTTACCTGGCAGCCAGAGTGGAGGCTACACTCTAAAAAACGATTCATGGGGTTAGTAAGTAAAGCTTAAAATCAATAGCTTTTTCTGCATAAAAAATTAAGTTTGTTGCATGTACACATTGTAATCAGTTGATAACTTAATTTAATGAGTTGGTCGAAATGAAAATAAAGAAAACAGTCTTAGCTCAGTAATATATCGATTTTGAACAGACATTTCTGTGTTAACTTAACATGAAAGTGTATTCAGTTAATACAACTTAAAAATCTCGTAAGCGTCCTTTAAAAGCTGAGTACAAGGCTGACTTGCCCGGACATGCTGCTCTCAGACCACTGATCGAGAGAAACGGAGGCAAAGAGAGAAAGCGGAGAAGCGCCATTTTGTACGGAACGTTATCAAACGTTAAAGCTTTGTGGTGAGTACAATTTTTTGCCTTGTTTTATTCACAGCAGCTAATAACTCTAACTTTAACTCTATCAACACGCACTGCAAGAAATCCTTTTTACACAACACTAAACTCTTCCTCGGCGAGTGGTGGTGATAAGCTAGTAACGTTACACTTCTGGCTAACTTGTGAAGTAATTCGACCGTAACATTAGTCTTTGTTAAGTTTTGTTTTACGGTGGCAGCCAAATGGTGTTAATTGACACTGAGCTTCTGTAGCAGTAGTTTTAACTCTGCAAAGACAGGGTAATACACGTTTTTCTTCTTTCTACTTTGAAATCGTTGCAGCGTTGATGAAGGTTTGACCAGCAAAAGGCTGGACCGTTTTACATTCATGACTAAACAAATGTAGGTTACTGAGTATACATTCGGTTTAACATCGATGCATTTTGATGTTTAAGTCCTAGAGTTATTTTTATGTGAGATTGAAGTTTGTTAATTGAGCCCTAGCTGAAGAACAGCCTGTGTCAAAGTTCAGTCAAAAAACGCGGGCGAGGAAGCGAACGCCATGTTGTAGAAACGCCACAGGAAAGATCTTAAGTAACATTCATAAACTAGTTGTTTTAATGACATTACATTGAGTGTGCATTAGCACATAAAATATAATTTTGCTCTTTTGGGTGTTAACTGCAGATACATAAGCGCAGTTGTATCACTTAAGAAAAAATATCTTTGATTTGGAAACATAAAGCAACTTTTAGGAGAAACTCAACACTAAAAATAATATACATAGTTTTAACTTTTAATGTCATAAGGATTTCCTGTGAGATAATGATTAGACTAAAGACTATAGTTAAAAAAGCGTGAATATTGATTGCGTGTAGTTCGCCAATTTCTTTGCAGTAGTTTACAAGCATTTTTCTTGTTTTTCATCTTGAATATTCAAAAACAATGAATTAAAATTTACTGTAATGCTGATGTAGCACAAGTTGTTTGTACTACAGCCTTCTGAATCACCCAAGTTAAAGTAATTTAAACTGTTTGTTTTTAAAATGAAGTGGATCTGTAAAATTTGCAAATTTGAAACACCAAGAAAGACAGATCTCTTAAAGCATTATAGATTAAGACATGGTCATGGTGGAGAATTTCACCCTTGTCTTTATTGGGAGTGTTATTGCTCATTTAAAACATGGGGCAGCCTGCGAACCCATCTGTCAAGAACTCACTCGACCCGTGAGTCAGTGACACTGTCCACTGTACTGTCATTTAAATGTCCATGTTGTTCTTTAAACACTATCTCCACAGAAAGAGAATACTTTGAGCATATTGGTCGTCATTTAAAGAAACAGGAAACTGTGTCTTGTGTTTTTGAAAATTGTCCTTTCAAAACAAACATTCATGGAACATTTGCCTCTCATAGGAGCCGGAAACACACTCCTCATACACTTGATGACTTCAAGCCTGAGCTTTTGCAGAGGTGTGTCAATCCTCTAAATGCAGGGGATGATCCTGTGGATGAAGACGATACTGAAGGTGCAGTGAGTGAAGACCCTGAAGGTAATGAAATAAGAGAATTGCCGAATTTAATAGAAAAACATGTAGCCCACGTGCTGCTTAAGTTGGAAAGCATATTCAATGTACCACAACGGTGTATTGATGAGTTAGTTGAAGAGCTACACTTTATCTCCTCATCAGCTTCAGGTCCTATTTTAAAAGAGATTTTACAGTCATGCTTAAAAAAGCATAATTGTGAAGTTGATGATTTGATCATCTCTGAGATGGTAACAGACCTATGTGAGTGCAACCCAATTACATTAGCCCTAGGGCATAATGGTCCTCTTTCCACCTCCTACAAAAGAAGAGAATATTTCAAGGAGCATTTTTCCGTGGTGGAACCCATAGAATATATGCTCAGTGCCAGGGAGAAGAGAAGTTTTCAATATGTTGTTACACCCCGGCCTAGGCAACCGGAGTGCAACACAAAAAAAAGTAAAAATAAAGAAAAAAAAACCACACACAAAAACCCCACTAAAGCTCACCACCAAAATCCCGAAACGAAAGTATTTACAACAAACTATTTATTTACAACAAAACACCAAACTATTTACAACACGGGGGAGATCGCGACCATGACATACTGAAACACAAGGCTTAAATACATAGGAGCAATCAGGGAATGGACCACAGGAGGGAAACACAGCTGGGGCAAATTAGAACTGACGAGACAGGGAAAATGTAAACTGAACACACTAAGATAACACAGACTTTCAAAGTAAAGCAGGAAATACATAAGTCATGCAAAAACAAAACACTGACACACCGAAACGTAACATTTCCCCCTACCCAAAAATCAAACATGTAACCCCAAGTGAAAAGTTTGATTCAGACAAACGAAGGCTGAAACGAAGGCAGACGAAGCTGATGGAGGCTGGAGCGGTCCCACTGACCCTCCAGCAGACGACGAAGGCTGGAGCGGTCCCTCGGACCCTCCAGCGAAGGCGGATGAAGGCTGGAGCGGTCCCACGGACCCTCCAGCGACGACAAAGGCTGGGGCGGTCCCACGGACCCTCCCCCCAGCGAAGGCGGATGAAGGCAGACGAAGCTGATGGAGGCTGGAGCGGTCCCACGGACCCTCCAGCAGACGACGAAGGCTGGTGCGGTCCCCCGGACCCTCCAGCAGAGGCGGATGAAGGCTGGAGCGGTCCCTCGGACGCTCCAGCGAAGGCAGATGAGCAGCCCACTAGCTGCACACATGGACACGCAGCCCACCAGCTGCACACACGGACACGCAGCCCACCAGCTGCACACACGGACACGCAGCCCACCAGCTGCACACACGGACACGCAGCCCACCAGCTGCAGAAGGTTGGAGCGGTCCCTCGGATCCTCCAGCGAAGGCGGATGAAGGCTGGAGCGGTCCCTCGGACCCTCCAGCGAAGACAGAAGGCCGAAGCTGTCCCTCCTTCGGACCCTCCAGCGATCCCGGACGAGCCCCTATATGTTACACCCCGGCCTAGGCAACCGGAGTGCAACACGAAAAAAAGTAAAAATAAAGAAAAAAAAACACACACAAAAACCCCACTAAAGCTCACCACCAAAATCCCGAAACGAAAGTATTTACAACAAACTATTTATTTACAACAAAACACCAAACTATTTACAACACGGGGGAGATCGCGACCATGACATACTGAAACACAAGGCTTAAATACATAGAAGGAGCAATCAGGGAATGGACCACAGGAGGGAAACACAGCTGGGGCAAATTAGAACTGACGAGACAGGGAAAATGTAAACTGAACACACTAAGATAACACAGACTTTCAGAGTAAAGCAGGAAATACATAAGTCATGCAAAAACAAAACACTGACACACCGAAACGTAACAATGTACCTATTTTGAAGTCTTTGCATGAGGTTTTGAAGAAAAAAGAGATCCAGGATTTGCTCACATCTAGTAATGAAGCAGACAGCAGTTCCGAAAGTCAATACAAATCATTTCAGGATGGCACACATTTTAAAAACAATACATTGCTGTCAGAAAACAATCCAGCTATTTCTCTTATTCTGTATGTGGATGATTTTGAAGTGTGTAATCCACTTGGCACTTCAAGAAAAAAGCACAAAATTACTGCTGTGTATTGGGTTTTAGCAAATGTGCCACCATTGCTCAGATCATCACTAACATCGATATACCTTGCCATTCTCTGCAAGGCTGATGATATCAAAAAGTTTGGCTATAGTGCTGTGTTTGAGCCAATGCTAAAAGATCTTGCCAGCCTTGAAGAAGAAGGACTTTACATTCCTTCATTAGACATTCGAGTCAAAGGTACTGTGTATTGTGTTGTTGCAGATAACCTTGGCGCCCACTCTATCGGAGGATTTGTGGAGAGCTTCTCAAGTACACACGTCTGCAGGTTCTGTCTTGGAGAAAGATCCCAATTCCAAGTAAGTGAAGTTAGAACTGGAGCATTTAAGCCTAGGACAATACAAGAGCACAAGGCTCATGTTCAGACAGCACAGGGACATAATCATTGTTATGGAGTAAAGAGACAGTGCCCACTGACTGAAAGACTAAAACATTTTGATGTTTTATCTGGCTACCCACCTGATTTGCTCCACGACCTCTTTGAAGGTATTGTACCTTTCGAGTTAGCACTGTGCTTAAATGCCTTAATCAAAAAAAAATATTTCGCACTTGATGAACTAAATAAATTGATCAAAGAGTTCCCATACAGATGGGCAGATAAATCTGATTCACCACAAGCAGTTCCACTGGCTTTTGCTACAAGAAAGACTGTCGCTGGAAATGCCCATGAGAATTGGGCTTTACTTCGCCTCCTTCCCCTGATAGTTGGAGAAAGAATACCAGAGAGTGAACCAACGTGGCTGGTCATCCTGAACCTGAAGGACATAGTTGAACTTGTCCTTTCTCCTGTGCATACAGACCTATTTGTTTCCTTGAAAGCAAGATTTCTGAGCATCGACACAGATTCCTGGAGACTTTCCCTCAGGAAAGACTTATTCCAAAGCATCATTTTCTAGAGCACTACCCACAGCTAATAAAGGCTTTTGGTCCCCTTGTATCTCTTTGGACTATGCGCTTTGAAGCTAAACACAGCTTTTTCAAGCGTGTGGTCAGGCATACCCACAGCTTCCGAAACATTCTGTTGTCTCTTGCAGTGAAGCATCAGTTCATGGTTGCACACCATCTACATGGTGGTGCAGTTGTTCCACCATCTCTGCAGGCAACAAAACTGTCAATAGTGGATTTGACTGTGCTGAGGGAAGACATAAAAAAAGCACTGCAAGTAAAATTCCCCAGCGAGTCGTTTGTCCAGATGGCAACTACAGTGTGTTGCAGTGGCACCAGTTACTCCACTGGAATGATCTTGGCACATGGCTCAACAGGTTGCCTTCCAGATTTTGTGGAGTTGATTCAGATAGCTGTTGTCAACGGAAAGGTTTGCTTTATTGTGAAATGTTTAAATGCATGGTATATTGAACATCTTAGAAGCTATGAACTCGAAAACACAAGAAGTGTTAAGGTGATTGAGCTGAGTGAGTTGTCTGACATCTTCCCAATGGCAGCATACACTGTTGCAGGGAAGCGTATTGTTACCCAGAAGCGTTACATTTATGTCCATGTGTAGTGGTCATTAACAGTTTCTCATTTGTTTGACTTTACACACCAGGCAGTTCTGGGATAAAATGCATAACCAAAAATACTCTTTATAGGTGAGGTCATGATTTCATGAAGAAAACAAAAAGGCTGTTTACATTAACGTATGTATCTCAAACTTAAGTTAATCATTTTCACCTGGCCTTGCACCATCTGATGTGTGAAAGATTTGATTTGCTGGCTAATATGTTTACCTTGTATAAGTGTTTTGTTTTTTACAGTTCAAGTGAGAATGTTATATCTACCATCAGACATTGGACAATAATAATAATAAAAAAGCCTGGAACGCCTTTTAATCTCAGATCATGCCATTTCTTAGAGCAAAAAGAGATGAATCTCTTGACTCCCACTAGTATGCAGAAACAAAAGTAAATCTGAGTAGTAGTTGTAAATATGACTGGCATATAACTGAAAATGTTATGGTTGTAGCTTTTATGTGACATGTGACATTACTTTCAGCTACTGTAATTTTGTGATCTTTGTAGTTTTGCATTTATTACATTATGCTTCAATGGAAAAATGGAAAATATTAAGAAGATGAAAAAAGACTCCTGTTATTTTCCATAGAAATAAATGTTTCAAACATTTAGTCAAACTAAAAGCAGGTATATAAATGGGCACTCAGTTTCGCAGTAGTCAATTTTGACAAAAAGCATATATAAAATGTCACAGTGTAATGTGAAAGCTAATGATTAGAGACGTAATCACTACCTTAGTTCCTTTCTGCATGCAAGCTAATATCTCAAAGGTGATGAAAAGTCCTTAGCTTATCAAAGGTAATATTTACCTCTGATACTTAATGTCTTAAGGTTGACACTGGATGTATTCTATAAATCAAACTGAAGCGTGTGGTTTCTCTTACAGACGCTCCAATGTCTCATCAAACCAAACTTAGGATCGTTCTTCAGGACCATGACATTCGCAAACTTGACTTACCTCATGGCCTCCCTGGGACTGTGGGTGAACTTCAGTCCATTGTAAGAGAGACATTTGGGCTTCAAGGGAATTTTACTTTGCATTACAAGGATGCTGATTTTGGAGAGGAATATTTCAGTCTTACCTCAACAAGTGACAACAAGGACACAATAAAAGTGGTTAACATTGTTGAACCTCCCACATTTACTCTGAACTTAACTGAAGTGAACACTTCCTTTGAAAGTGAATCAGAAACCTCCATCTATAGCTCAGCAACCTCAGTCAGTACTTCAGTGACCGCCGTCGGTCCTCCCCAAAGCAGTTGCTCATCCGGATCCCAGGATACACTGATTCTATCATCACCTGAACATGGGATTCAGCGATCACAGCGGTGGCCGGCTGAATTTCCTGTACCTCGCTTTGCCTATGACACAGAGCTTTTGCTTGCCTCAGGAAATGAAGCTTTCAAGAAGGATGGAATTCCACTCAACTTTACCTCAATCCTTCCAGACATCCTTGAGAGACTGGCTGAAAGCGTCTTTCAGTATGTTGCCTACCCAACAAGCGCACAGTTTGTGGATGTTGCTGAGGCGCTGATTCAGAAGCATCCTTGCCTTAAAGAACCAGGGTCATATAATGGATGCTATGGATGGCAACAGAGACTAAAATATAAAATGGGCAACTATAGAACCAAGTTGAGAGGGCTCGGATGCCCTGAACTTGATGTGAACTCTCTCAGAAAGAAGCGACTACATGAGAAAGCACCTGCAAAGAATGTCAAAAAGCCAAAAAAGTCAGAAGTGAACTATTTACCTCCTCACCCACAAGGAGAAACGGAAGAAAGTTTGGAATATGGAAGAGTGGAGCTCCTCAGTGAAGTGAGGAAGAGGGACAACTGTCAGATCATCAGTGACAAAATGGCGAAGACATTCTCCATTCGCAGGCAGGAAGTTGTCAATCAAGCACCAAAAATCAATGACCTGAAAGAAAGATGGCCTGCTCTTTTTGATGCAGTTCAGGTAAATATTTTTCCATAAGATAATTTGCAGTATGTATTCTTTTAAAGTAAATTGTATACATTAACATGTTGTGCCTATTTGTGCCTTTTTTTTATACAGATAAACCAAGAATTCAGAAGGATCACCACTGTTAACCTGGAGACAACATTCATGGCAAAGCTGGACCAGTACTCTCAGAAAATAATGTCCTTGCTGTCCTCAAGAGGAGGGGCTGCAAAAATGCGCATTCGGCGCATCCAGAACATGCTGCTAGAGGTATGAATGAATGAAATGTAGTTTATTTCAAATAGGATAATCCACTTTTTTTTTTTCCAATAGGTGATATTGAGTCTTAAAAGGTAGCTGTTTACAACTCAACTATGTCAAATTATTGTTTAGAGCTTGAGGCACAAATATCAATTAAAACTATAAATACTTAATAATAAAACAAATTATAGGTGATGTGGATCATGATTGGCAGAGTAATTTGCAAGATTTTCCAGTTTTTCTATTTGTTACCTGGATTTTTCAAGTTCATGAATTGATCATTTCAGAGAAATGGCTCTTTGAAATGATCAATTCATTACTTTGATTATCACTGGAAATCTATAATTGGTACAGTTCAGGCCATATAAAGTCAATCCTTTTTTTTTTTTTTTTTTTTTTTTTTTTTTGGATGTAATTATCAAAAACCCATCCTCCTCGAAGAGCAGTTCGACATTCTTTTTCTTATTCACAGGACGATTCTGTGGAGAGAAGGCGAGAGGTCGCTATCCGTGGCTTAGTGGTGTATCTCAGGGAAAAGGAGGAGGATCTCTTCAAAGAGCAGGTAAATCAGACATGACTATACTTTGTATTAGAGGTACGATCTAATCTATTATTAATTGATTTCTAAATTAATCGGCAACTATTTTGATAATTGATTGATCGGTTTAAGTAATTATTTTAGAAAAAGAAGTCCAAATTCTCTGGTTTCAGCTTCATAAATGTGAATGGTTTGGGGTTTCTTTACTCCTCTATGACAGCAAACTGAATATGTTTGACATTTGAGGTCATCATATTGGGCTCTGAGAAACATTGACATTTTTCACCATTTTCTGACATTTTCTGGACCAAACAACTAATCAGATAATCGAGAAAATTGTTAGTTGCAGCCCTATTTTGTGTTACTCTCATGTATAAGTATGATTACTTAAAACATTTATATTGATTCTGACCTACCAGGATGGTGGCGGGGATATTACCAATGAAGTGATGAAGATTGTAACCAGAGGTGCCACAACGTCTGATCCAGCCAGCGCACAGATCATACTTGAAGGAACAGAAGTCCTAGCAGACCTGGATGTACCCAGAGCCTGTGCCTTGCTAATGGGGCTGATATATGCACTCAACCTCAGCTACCCAAAAGAACTGAAAAACACTTTTGAAAAACACTTTTGAAGTGTTTCAAAAGATATTCCTCGAGCTGGATGATCTGAAAGCCAGTCCTAAGGTAATGTCACTAAAAAGTAAACTGTTGTACTAAAAAATGTGAAGAGTGAGGCTATCCTCAAATTAAACGGGAAATGTTCCACTGTTGTTTGCAATGTGTTGTGTTACATACTGTACAGTAGGCAGTAGGTGTAAAGTTGAGCGTTGAGCATTAAGTACACCTAGTTCAAAATAATGCACTTTAAAAGGATAGCTCGGGTCTTTTGAAGTGAGGCTGTATGAGGTACATATGTATAGTGAGTGTATTACACACAGTAGATGGCAGTCAGTAAGCTCCACCTACGGAGAAGCAGACGGGGCCACCGGCACGCAAGATGAGCCTCCATCCTAATAAAACTGATGTCAGTTTTAAATGTACATTATATCAAGAATATGTTTACTGCTTTATTTTGCTATCAGACAGCCTTTTCTGTGGGGAAAGAGAAGTTCTACTGCTTGTTGTTTCAATCGCTCTGGCCCACCAGCGTCCATGGACAAAAACAGCAATTTTACCTGACAGCACACAGGAGTTGCTGGTCTCCTGCTGCCTTGATCAGTAAGTGTAATTGTGTTATTTGGTGACTTTGGTGTTAGTTCGGGTTAGTTCAGATTTACCAAAGTCACACAAACAAACTGAGCCTATCGTGCGTGTCGGTGGCAGGAATGTGGTGACTGCTGTCTACTGTGTGTAATATACTCACAATGTACTTCATACTTAAAAAAAACCTAAACTATCACTTTAACACAAACAAACTTGAATCAGAGCATGACTGTCAAAATGTTCAGTCTTTTTGAGACAGATTTACAGGGGTGTTTTATGTCATTTATTTTATGGAGGCAACAATTTTGTCTGCTATTGAAATGTCAATGAGTCTGGAATGGTGGACTGGTGTTCTAATAAACAGTTTGATCATAAAACTGGAATTTCAATGTGTAATTTATTGTATAATTGTAAGTTATAAGTTATTGTAAGTTATTAGTACTCAAAAAAATTAAGGTAACAATTTGCATGGATATTTCTGAGTAGAATAAAAGTAAAAAAATAAGTTTTAATAACTAAATGGAGTAATTTTTAAACAATTAAAATTAAGTTGGTTCAACTTAATTAAGCTTGTAGAGGACAAAGCAAATCATGTTGTTTGTACGTAAGGAACAGAGTTTGCCTAACTAGAGAACTCTTGTGGCATTTACGCTATAGTGGCTAAGCTGAAGTAACTTAAAAAGATCCATGCAAATTGTTACCTTAATTTTTTTAAGTTAAGCCAGCAGATCTTTTTTTAGAGTGTAAAGGCGACTGAAACTACTTCTTTCTTTGCAACTGTGAGACATATTATACACACACACACACACACACACGACAGTAATGCTTGGCCCAGTGAAATTGAATGCTGATTGAAAGTACACCTTAATTATCAACTAAAAGCAAAAGAGAAAAAAAACATAAGTAATATTTTTTAAAGACATTACTGAGAAACTTTCCAGGATTCGCCAACTGATGCATCAGTGGGTCTGAATTTCCAGTGCAGTCTCTCATCAAGTATGTTAAAATTGATGATAAAATTCAACAAAACTACAGGGAAACACTCTGGAAGATTCTGCTGCTGCTCATTTTTCTCCAATTCCAACCAGAAGTGCCACCAAAAAGCAAAGGTTTCCCAGAAGGTACACAGCGATCAGGCAACTGTCACCTTTGACCTGACAAAAAAAGTAAAATTATATTAGAAATACTCCATCTTGTGGCAATCAGTGATTGCTTGCTTTTATATTTCTTTCAGCTTACCAATGCTGATTCCATTTGATCAGCAGTATCATCTGAAACCCAGAGCAAAGAACAGTGAAATATTGCAGGGCACATTAACTGAAGTGAACTAAAGCAGTCAGCTATGTTTTTAATCATTTTATTTATACAGGTTGAGTTATGATATTAGTTTTAAGCTTTAACAGAAGAAGAACAATTTGAAATCAATTTAAATAAAATTGAGTCGAGTTGAGTAGTTGTGGTGATTGAAAAAAAACAAAAAAACAACAACTTTCAGAACGATAACAATGTGCTGGAAGCTCTATGTAAACATTTAGCATGTCAAGTTGCCATTGGTCATGGAAAGTGTGTGCGGCACGGGGGGGTAAAACATTTTTTAAAAATCACCAAACATTAACCAGTTTTTGTAGACACAAAGAGGTTGTGATCATATTTTTTTTTAATAATTTGTGTGACTGAGCCACACATTGAGCCACAGCATTGTCAAACTACACGTGTCCAAAATTGGATAGTCTCAGTTGAGACATTTCAATGCAAGTTCTCTCTGATAACATTAGGTTGGTGGTGCATGAGCTGAGCCTTCGTGTATAGTATTCCCAGAGTATTTTCATGCATTTAATAAATCGAAAGATAAAGATTCCTTTGTCGCTGTACTTCAGCACAGTTAAAGTGTAACAGCTTTTGTTCCAGCAGACTACCATTGAGACATTCTTACGCGTTTTCACTCATCAATTCATAAATACCAATATTGTCAGGGTCCTGGGACTGGGCGACCCAGGATCCCTGAGCAGTCATGTATTATATTATTATTATTATTATTGCTGTGTATTTTGGTGTTGCTCCCCCTTCCCTGTGCTTGTGTATATGTGTGTGTGGGTGGCTGAGCACTTGTTTATAGGCGGCGTCAGGCCTGGAGGGTGTGGCCCTGCAAGGGGACTGGCCACACCCGAAGCCACACACCTGCTGCTGATCAGGCCTCGTCGGGGGAGCTACTTAAGAGAGTCTTGGAGCTCCCACCGACGCGGGATCATTGCTTGGGACTCCACGTTAGTTACCCAGTTTAGGTTTTGGTCGTGTAGTGTATGCCTGCCATTGTTCAGTGTCCTGACTGCTGCCGCTATTGTTTCCCGCAGGAGGAGCGTGGAAGGCTTAAGGAGCAGCGAGCACCGGGAGTGCAGACACGGGAGCAGAGAGCACTTGGAGGACACGACACGGGAGTCTGGGGAGAAACACGGGGATTTATTGTTGTTTGATATCACCCTCTGTAAATAAACACTGTCTATACGTAGAGCACCGCGCCTGGGTCCTCCTTCCCCACTCCTTCCACGGTGTGCCATGCCGTACCGTGACAAATATTTGATGCTGCTGTGTTATACACAGAAAATCTTGTGATACAGTGCTGTTTATTTTACCCATCCAACCACATTCTGAGGTGTACAGGGGTTATACTCTTTGCTCAGTCAGCTAAATGCTGCTGAACTGATCAGGTGGCTCTTCACCGTGCAAATGGACTGTTGGGTCTAGATTGGTTTTTGTCATTAAAGTGTATATGGGTAGTGATGATTTTTTCCTTCATCACTGAAATGCAAAAAAAAAGGCTTACCTCTGTGTTTAACTACCCAATCATGGACCTCCAAAATGATGATGAAGAGAACTTCCCAGGCAAAGAAGCCACCCATCACTTTCAATAGCCACCCATCATCACTGTCAATCCTGTCCAGGCCTGTAAATATGGCTGCCACTGTGTGACACAAAGAAGCAGGCATTTTAAGACGAGCAGCATGGGTGACAGTGTGTCTGCTATTGAAAATGTTAGCATATCCTGTACATAGCTTGTACTCACTACAGCCTGTACATACTTGTAGTTATAGAATATTCACAACATACTTCATACCGTGTACATTATAACATAATAGACCCATTTCTGTAATATACTTACATATCTATATTATTGCTAATATATATTGTAATATATCTATATCACTAAGCACTTCTGGATGGATGCAAACTGCATTTCGTTGCCCTGTACCTGTGCATGTGCAATGACAATAAAGTTGAATTCTATTCTATTCTATTCATATATGCAAGATGGTAGAATGAAGTAAAACACAAGCTTACCAGCTATAGATTTTATTACCACCGCATTTAAAAAATGTGTCCAGTTGAACAGATACCTCCTATCAAAGAAAAGAGAAGAACTATAAAATCATCAGCTTCTGAAGTTCTTGTCTAAGATTTCTCCTGCATCCAATTTATGAAAACAAGTATCATTACTGAACATACAATTTTACTAAATCTATATTTCACTTAAAAAATATTTCATTTACTGAGTCTGGCCTCCAAAGCTACAACCAGGCTATATTTATTAAAAGTACCATTATTACTAAGAGGAAGGAATAACTTTCACGAGTCATGTGCAAATTAGTTTCCTACTTGGTGTTTCAGTGTGAAAGTGTGCTCTGATAAAGCACATGCAGGCTACACTTTGCAAAAGTTTGAAATTTTAAAAACTTTTATGGCTGAAGTATGAATACAACTCTTAGGGTTATCAAATAACTTTATAACCTCACTTTGCCGCGTGAGCAGTGCATTTAGTCATTAAGCATGTACTGCCCCATTCCTTTGGTTTATCGTGTTTTCAAAATTTGTTAAATAATTGTAGAGAAAAAAAAAGTGAGGCCATTTTTAATTTTTTTTTAAATAATATTTGAACAGAGTATTCTTAAATGTGTATAGGCATGATATAGTATATTAATTAAACACACACAGATGGATACATACAGGTGATGTTGTGGTCCGCAGCGCAGCAAGGCCCCGATAGGCTGGATGAGTGAGAGGATCATAACCAGGCACCCCAACACTGGATGTGCTCCCTGGATACCAAACACATTAACAGTGCTAATCATGGGGCATAAATATCAGTCTGAGAGCTGAAACACACAACTAAAGAGTGCTTAATGAATATCAAGAGAAAAGAAAAAAAAAACACTTTGAAGGGGTATATTAATCTTGCCTGTGGATGCAACTTGCAGACTGGAGGAGATAAGACATGGACATAACTAAGCACAAGCAGAACATGATGGCTGGGGGGGAAACACACGTGACAGAAGGAATGGGTCACAAGGGAAAAACATGTAAACGAGACGGGAGAAAAGGACATTACTGAAATACATGAAGGGCCAGGGCTGGGACAGCCAACCAGTCACAGACAAAGAGCCACATCATACACCTGGGCGCACATGAACATCACCCATCCCTTCCTCTGTCCTGCGTTCAGTTTAGGGTATCGAACTCAGGACCCTAGCCTCATCAGGCCGGGGTCTTTGTGTGGAGTCTGGATGTTCTCTCGAGCTTCCTCCCACAGTCTAGGGACATGCAGTTAGTGGGGGTCTTCTCGCCCCGTTCACATTCACACAGAGATGAATTGAAGATCACCTTGTGGTTAGTGCCTTCTATTCGATGTACAGACTGAATAATAACACCTTCTAATTAGTTCTGTCTCCTATTGGTGCTCTTCTACGAGTGATCAGTGCTTGATGGCTTACTAAGCTTAACTTTTTTCCACAACATTGATAACAAACACACACAAAACAACAACAACATATGTTATCTAAAAAAAACTTGATTGGACCAAAGTTTTGATGTTCATCCTACATGTTTATTGAGATTGTCTAATGTCTGCGACGGTATCTTCTCCCACGTCTGCGGACACCCGAGGCCTTGTGGGGTCTCTTGTGTCTGCGAACGGGGCGAGAAGACCTCGCATGTCTGCGTCTATACCTGCGTCGTGGCATTGTCCAAAACGGCGGTACCTGCTCCACGTCACGGGTTGTATTTATGGACTCACCTGGCAACTTTAGTGATGTCACTGCTGATGTTGTCACTGTTGGTGTGACCTCATGACTCATTCATGCCATCTGAACTGTGGTGTAATTATGAGGTCACAGGGGGACGTGAATTTATTCACAAAGTTGATAGAGAGTTTGGGTCATAACTCAAAGACGCAATGATGCAGTCAAATCATTTGGAATTAAATATCTCTGTCAGTGCGCCCCAGGGTGGCTGTGGCTACAATGTAGCTGCCATCACCAGTGTGTGAATGGGTGGATGACTGGATGTGTAAAGTGCTTTGGGGTCCTTAGGGACTAGTAAAGCGCTATGCAAATACAGGCCATTTACCATCTGTAAATTACAAGATTTAGAGGGTTCTGACATCACAGTCATCTTTCTGACATTGACATCCAGTCTCTCTGTTGTGATGTCAAATATCAAAGCCAGATTCGTCTCTCTGTTGTGATGTCAGATATCAATGCCAGATTCATCTCTCTGTTGTGATGTCAGATATCAATGCCAGATTCGTCTCTCTGTTGTGATGTCAGATATCAATGCCAGATTCATCTCTCTGTTGTGATCTCAAATATCAATGCCAGATTCATCTCTCTGTTGAACAGTATCCGGGTTTACACCAGCCTACCAGATTTCTTATTTGTGTTGCCCTGTAGTAATCCTGTAGGCAAGGGATGCCTAATCCTCCTTTATCTTTGGGAAGCTGAAGTGTTTTGAACTTAACTCTTGGCTTTTTACCCGCCCATATAAATCTTGAGAGGGTCCTATCCCACTCTACAAAGTATCTATCAGGGTTTTCTATAGAAACAGACTGGAATAAGTTTAATATCTTTGGGAGCATATTCATTTTTATGATGTCCACTCTAGAAGAAATGCTTAGATAGACCATCTGCTAATATTTAGCATGATATCTTTTTTAAGTAGGGGGTAGTTGATTTCTTCCAAGCTAGTTATATCCATTGATAAGTTTATGCCCAGATATTTGATAGTTCTTTTGTCCCAGCTTAGTTTGTATTTGTTGAGCAGATTCTGGGGAGGGCTATAAAAGCTACTAAGAACTTGTGTTTTTTGTATATTCAATTTATATCCCGAGTATAGCCCATACTCCTTTAACACTGACATGAGCTCCATAAGTGATTCGGTAGGTTTTGATAAGTAAACCAAAATGTCATCTGCAAACAAGGCCAATTTCTGCTCACTTCCAGTGATATTAATCCCTTTTATGTTACCATTCTGCCTAATCCTTTCAGCCAATGGCTCTATAAAAATAGCAAATAAGAGTGGACTCAGTGGGCATCCTTGTCTTGTGGACCTTTCAAGCTTGAAAGCATCTGAAAGTTCACCGTTAATCTTTACTTTTGCAGTTGGGCTATTATACAAGGCCCTCAATATAGTGATGATGGACCCATTAAACCCATGGATTTTTTTTTAAAATATGAAAAAAATTTAACTTTTTCCTTCCGTCATACTTCAGAAATATAATATATTAATATTTTGAACATTTTAAAACATTTAAGTTTGCTCGTTGTATTTATAAGATCCTACATTGACGTGCTCCACAATCATTGGTCAGTCATGTTAAAATCCATTATCAGTGGAAAACAAACCTGATCCTCTACTAGAGGCGATTGTGCAATACCTTTTAGACATAACACTCAGCAAACAGTTATTATTAGTTAAAGTCAGTGAGATTTGGAGTGATACATGACACATGACGGAATAAGACACGCAGACTTAGCATGACGAACCGACGAGGAACATGTACACTGTGAATACATACAGAGGGAAAAGGGGACAGGAGATAAGACATGGACATAACTAAGCACAAGCAGAACATGATGGCTGGGGGGGAAACACACGTGACAGAAGGAATGGGTCACAAGGGAAAAACATGTAAACGAGACGGGAGAAAAGGACATTACTGAAATACATGAAGGGCCAGGGCTGGGACAGCCAACCAGTCACAGACAAAGAGCCACATCATACACCTGGGCGCACATGAACATCACCCATCCCTTCCTCTGTCCTGCGTTCAGTTTAGGGTATCGAACTCAGGACCCTAGCCTCATCAGGCCGGGGTCTTTGTGTGGAGTCTGGATGTTCTCTCGAGCTTCCTCCCACAGTCTAGGGACATGCAGTTAGTGGGGGTCTTCTCGCCCCGTTCACATTCACACAGAGATGAATTGAAGATCACCTTGTGGTTAGTGCCTTCTATTCGATGTACAGACTGAATAATAACACCTTCTAATTAGTTCTGTCTCCTATTGGTGCTCTTCTACGAGTGATCAGTGCTTGATGGCTTACTAAGCTTAACTTTTTTCCACAACATTGATAACAAACACACACAGAACAACAACAACATATGTTATCTAAAAAAAACTTGATTGGACCAAAGTTTTGATGTTCATCCTACATGTTTATTGAGATTGTCTAATGTCTGCGACGGTATCTTCTCCCACGTCTGCGGACACCCGAGGCCTTGTGGGGTCTCTTGTGTCTGCGAACGGGGCGAGAAGACCTCGCATGTCTGCGTCTATACCTGCGTCGTGGCATTGTCCAAAACGGCGGTACCTGCTCCACGTCACGGGTTCTATTTATGGACTCACCTGGCAACTTTAGTGATGTCACTGCTGATGTTGTCACTGTTGGTGTGACCTCATGACTCATTCATGCCATCTGAACTGTGGTGTAATTATGAGGTCACAGGGGGACGTGAATTTATTCACAAAGTTGATAGAGAGTTTGGGTCATAACTCAAAGACGCAATGATGCAGTCAAATCATTTGGAATTAAATATCTCTGTCAGTGCGCCCCAGGGTGGCTGTGGCTACAATGTAGCTGCCATCACCAGTGTGTGAATGGGTGGATGACTGGATGTGTAAAGTGCTTTGGGGTCCTTAGGGACTAGTAAAGCGCTATGCAAATACAGGCCATTTACCATCTGTAAATTACAAGATTTAGAGGGTTCTGACATCACAGTCATCTTTCTGACATTGACATCCAGTCTCTCTGTTGTGATGTCAAATATCAATGCCAGATTCGTGTCTCTGTTGTGATGTCAAATATTAATGCCAGATTCGTCTCTCTGTTGTGATGTCAGATATCAATGCCAGATTCGTCTCTCTGTTGTGATGTCAGATATCAATGCCAGATTCGTGTCTCTGTTGTGATGTCAAATATTAATGCCAGATTCGTCTCTCTGTTGTGATGTCAGATATTAATGCCAGATTCATCTCTCTGTTGTGATGTCAGATATCAATGCCAGATTCGTCTCTCTGTTGTGATGTCAGATATCAATGCCAGATTCGTGTCTCTGTTGTGATGTCAAATATCAATGCCAGATTCGTCTCTCTGTTGTGATGTCAGATATCAATGCCAGATTCGTGTCTCTGTTGTGATGTCAGATATCAATGCCAGATTCGTGTCTCTGTTGTGATGTCAAATATTAATGCCAGATTCGTGTCTCTGTTGTGATGTCAAATATTAATGCCAGATTCGTCTCTCTGTTGTGATGTCAGATATCAATGCCAGATTCGTGTCTCTGTTGTGATGTCAAATATTAATGCCAAATTCGTCTCTCTGTTGTGATGTCAGATATCAATGCCAGATTCGTGTCTCTGTTGTGATGTCAAATATCAATGCCAGATTCGTGTCTCTGTTGTGATGTCAAATATTAATGCCAGATTCGTCTCTCTGTTGTGATGTCAGATATCAATGCCAGATTCGTGTCTCTGTTGTGATGTCAAATATTAATGCCAAATTCGTCTCTCTGTTGTGATGTCAGATATCAATGCCAAATTCGTCTCTCTGTTGTGATGTCAGATATTAATGCCAGATTCGTCTCTCTGTTGTGATGTCAAATATCAATGCCAAATTCGTGTCTCTGTTGTGATGTCAGATATTAATGCCAAATTCGTGTCTCTGTTGTGATGTCAAATATTAATGCCAGATTCGTCTCTCTGTTGTGATGTCAAATATTAATGCCAGATTCGTGTCTCTGTTGTGATGTCAAATATTAATGCCAGATTCGTCTCTCTGTTGTGATGTCAGATATTAATGCCAAATTCGTCTCTCTGTTGTGATGTCAAATATTAATGCCAGATTTGTCTCTCTGTTGTGATGTCAAATATTAATGCCAGATTCGTCTCTCTGTTGTGATGTCAAATATCAATGCCAGATTCGTCTCTCTGTTGTGATGTCAAATATCAATGCCAAATTCGTCTCTCTGTTGTGATGTCAAATATTAATGCCAGATTCGTCTCTCTGTTGTGATGTCAAATATCAATGCCAAATTCGTCTCTCTGTTGTGATGTCAAATATTAATGCCAGATTCGTCTCTCTGTTGTGATGTCAGATATCAATGCCAAATTCGTCTCTCTGTTGTGATGTCAGATATCAATGCCAAATTCGTCTCTCTGTTGTGATGTCAAATATTAATGCCAGATTCGTCTCTCTGTTGTGATGTCAGATATCAATGCCAAATTCGTCTCTCTGTTGTGATGTCAGATATCAATGCCAAATTCGTCTCTCTGTTGTGATGTCAGATATTAATGCCAGATTCGTCTCTCTGTTGTGATGTCAAATATTAATGCCAGATTCATCTCTCTGTTGAACAGTATCCGGGTTTACACCAGCCCACCAGATTTCTTATTTGTGTTGCCCTGTAGTAATCCTGTAGGCAAGGGATGCCTAATCCTCCTTTATCTTTGGGAAGCTGAAGTGTTTTGAACTTAAATCTTGGCTTTTTACCCGCCCATATAAATCTTGAGAGGGTCCTATCCCACTCTACAAAGTATCTATCAGGGTTTTCTATAGAAACAGACTGGAATAAGTACAATATCTTTGGGAGCATATTCATTTTTATGATGTCCACTCTAGAAGAAATGCTTAGATAGACCATCTGCTAATATTTAGCATGATATCTTTTTTAAGTAGGGGGTAGTTGATTTCTTCCAAGCTAGTTATATCCATTGATAAGTTTATGCCCAGATATTTGATAGTTCTTTTGTCCCAGCTTAGTTTGTATTTGTTGAGCAGATTCTGGGGAGGGCTATAAAAGCTACTAAGAACTTGTGTTTTTTGTATATTCAATTTATATCCCGAGTATAGCCCATACTCCTTTAACACTGACATGAGCTCCATAAGTGATTCGGTAGGTTTTGATAAGTAAACCAAAATGTCATCTGCAAACAAGGCCAATTTCTGCTCACTTCCAGTGATATTAATCCCTTTTATGTTACCATTCTGCCTAATCCTTTCAGCCAATGGCTCTATAAAAATAGCAAATAAGAGTGGACTCAGTGGGCATCCTTGTCTTGTGGACCTTTCAAGCTTGAAAGCATCTGAAAGTTCACCGTTAATCTTTACTTTTGCAGTTGGGCTATTATACAAGGCCCTCAATATAGTGATGATGGACCCATTAAACCCATGGATTTTTTTTTAAAATATGAAAAAAATTTAACTTTTTCCTTCCGTCATACTTCAGAAATATAATATATTAATATTTTGAACATTTTAAAACATTTAAGTTTGCTCGTTGTATTTATAAGATCCTACATTGACGTGCTCCACAATCATTGGTCAGTCATGTTAAAATCCATTATCAGTGGAAAACAAACCTGATCCTCTACTAGAGGCGATTGTGCAATACCTTTTAGACATAACACTCAGCAAACAGTTATTATTAGTTAAAGTCAGTGAGATTTGGAGTGATACATGACACATGACGGAATAAGACACGCAGACTTAGCATGACGAGCCGACGAGGAACACGTACACTGTGAATACATACAGAGGGAAAAGGGGACAGGAGATAAGACATGGACATAACTAAGCACAAGCAGAACATGATGGCTGGGGGGGAAACACACGTGACAGAAGGAATGGGTCACAAGGGAAAAACATGTAAACGAGACGGGAGAAAAGGACATTACTGAAATACATGAAGGGCCAGGGCTGGGACAGCCAACCAGTCACAGACAAAGAGCCACATCATACACCTGGGCGCACATGAACATCACCCATCCCTTCCTCTGTCCTGCGTTCAGTTTAGGGTATCGAACTCAGGACCCTAGCCTCATCAGGCCGGGGTCTTTGTGTGGAGTCTGGATGTTCTCTCGAGCTTCCTCCCACAGTCTAGGGACATGCAGTTAGTGGGGGTCTTCTCGCCCCGTTCACATTCACACAGAGATGAATTGAAGATCACCTTGTGGTTAGTGCCTTCTATTCGATGTACAGACTGAATAATAACACCTTCTAATTAGTTCTGTCTCCTATTGGTGCTCTTCTACGAGTGATCAGTGCTTGATGGCTTACTAAGCTTAACTTTTTTCCACAACATTGATAACAAACACACACAGAACAACAACAACATATGTTATCTAAAAAAAACTTGATTGGACCAAAGTTTTGATGTTCATCCTACATGTTTATTGAGATTGTCTAATGTCTGCGACGGTATCTTCTCCCACGTCTGCGGACACCCGAGGCCTTGTGGGGTCTCTTGTGTCTGCGAACGGGGCGAGAAGACCTCGCATGTCTGCGTCTATACCTGCGTCGTGGCATTGTCCAAAACGGCGGTACCTGCTCCACGTCACGGGTTCTATTTATGGACTCACCTGGCAACTTTAGTGATGTCACTGCTGATGTTGTCACTGTTGGTGTGACCTCATGACTCATTCATGCCATCTGAACTGTGGTGTAATTATGAGGTCACAGGGGGACGTGAATTTATTCACAAAGTTGATAGAGAGTTTGGGTCATAACTCAAAGACGCAATGATGCAGTCAAATCATTTGGAATTAAATATCTCTGTCAGTGCGCCCCAGGGTGGCTGTGGCTACAATGTAGCTGCCATCACCAGTGTATGAATGGGTGGATGACTGGATGTGTAAAGTGCTTTGGGGTCCTTAGGGACTAGTAAAGCGCTATGCAAATACAGGCCATTTACCATCTGTAAATTACAAGATTTAGAGGGTTCTGACATCACAGGCATCTTTCTGACATTGACATCCACTCTCTGTTGTGATGTCAGATATCAATGCCAGATTCATCTCTCTGTTGTGATGTCAGATATCAATGCCAGATTCGTCTCTCTGTTGTGATGTCAGATATTAATGCCAGATTCGTCTCTCTGTTGTGATGTCAGATATCAATGCCAGATTCGTGTCTCTGTTGTGATGTCAAATATTAATGCCAGATTCGTCTCTCTGTTGTGATGTCAGATATCAATGCCAGATTCATCTCTCTGTTGTGATGTCAGATATCAATGCCAGATTCGTGTCTCTGTTGTGATGTCAGATATCAATGCCAGATTCGTCTCTCTGTTGTGATGTCAGATATCAATGCCAGATTCGTCTCTCTGTTGTGATGTCAGATATTAATGCCAGATTCGTGTCTCTGTTGTGATGTCAGATATCAATGCCAGATTCGTGTCTCTGTTGTGATGTCAGATATCAATGCCAGATTCGTCTCTCTGTTGTGATGTCAGATATCAATGCCAGACTCGTCTCTCTGTTGTGATGTCAAATATCAATGCCAAATTCGTCTCTCTGTTGTGATGTCAAATATCAATGCCAAATTCGTCTCTCTGTTGTGATGTCAGATATCAATGCCAAATTCGTCTCTCTGTTGTGATGTCAAATATTAATGCCAGATTCGTCTCTCTGTTGTGATGTCAAATATCAATGCCAGATTCGTGTCTCTGTTGTGATGTCAAATATCAATGCCAAATTCGTCTCTCTGTTGTGATGTCAAATATTAATGCCAGATTCGTCTCTCTGTTGTGATGTCAAATATCAATGCCAGATTCGTGTCTCTGTTGTGATGTCAAATATCAATGCCAGATTCGTCTCTCTGTTGTGATGTCAAATATCAATGCCAAATTCGTCTCTCTGTTGTGATGTCAAATATTTATGCCAGATTCGTCTCTCTGTTGTGATGTCAAATATCAATGCCAAATTCGTCTCTCTGTTGTGATGTCAAATATCAATGCCAAATTCGTCTCTCTGTTGTGATGTCAAATATTAATGCCAGATTCGTCTCTCTGTTGTGATGTCAGATATTAATGCCAGATTCGTCTCTCTGTTGTGATGTCAAATATTAATGCCAGATTCGTCTCTCTGTTGTGATGTCAAATATTAATGCCAAATTCGTCTCTCTGTTGTGATGTCAAATATTAATGCCAGATTCGTCTCTCTGTTGTGATGTCAAATATCAATGCCAAATTCGTCTCTCTGTTGTGATGTCAAATATTAATGCCAAATTCGTCTCTCTGTTGTGATGTCAGATATCAATGCCAGATTCGTCTCTCTGTTGTGATGTCAAATATTAATGCCAAATTCGTCTCTCTGTTGTGATGTCAAATATCAATGCCAAATTCGTCTCTCTGTTGTGATGTCAGATATTAATGCCAGATTCGTCTCTCTGTTGTGATGTCAAATATTAATGCCAAATTCGTCTCTCTGTTGTGATGTCAAATATTAATGCCAAATTCGTCTCTCTGTTGTGATGTCAGATATCAATGCCAAATTCGTCTCTCTGTTGTGATGTCAGATATTAATGCCAGATTCGTCTCTCTGTTGTGATGTCAAATATTAATGCCAAATTCGTCTCTCTGTTGTGATGTCAAATATTAATGCCAAATTCGTCTCTCTGTTGTGATGTCAGATATCAATGCCAGATTCGTCTCTCTGTTCTGATGTCAAATATTAATGCCAGATTCGTCTCTCTGTTGTGATGTCAGATATCAATGCCAGATTCGTCTCTCTGTTGTGATGTCAGATATCAATGCCAGATTCGTCTCTCTGTTGTGATGTCAAATATTAATGCCAGATTCGTCTCTCTGTTGTGATGTCAGATATCAATGCCAGATTCGTCTCTCTGTTGTGATGTCAGATATTAATGCCAAATTCGTCTCTCTGTTGTGATGTCAGATATCAATGCCAGATTCGTCTCTCTGTTGTGATGTCAGATATCAATGCCAGATTCGTCTCTCTGTTGTGATGTCAGATATCAATGCCAGATTCGTCTCTCTGTTGTGATGTCAGATATTAATGCCAGATTCGTCTCTCTGTTGTGATGTCAGATATCAAAGCCAGATTCATCTCTCTGTTGTGATGTCAGATATCAAAGCCAGATTCGTCTCTCTGTTGTGATGTCAAAAAACATGTAAACAAGACGGGAGAAAAGGACATTACTGAAATACATGAAGGGCCAGGGCTGGGACAGCCAACCAGTCACAGACAAAGAGCCACATCATACACCTGGGCGCACATGAACATCACCCATCCCTTCCTCTGTCCTGCGTTCAGTTTAGGGTATCGAACTCAGGACCCTAGCCTCATCAGGCCGGGGTCTTTGTGTGGAGTCTGGATGTTCTCTCGAGCTTCCTCCCACAGTCTAGGGACATGCAGTTAGTGGGGGTCTTCTCGCCCCGTTCACATTCACACAGAGATGAATTGAAGATCACCTTGTGGTTAGTGCCTTCTATTCGATGTACAGACTGAATAATAACACCTTCTAATTAGTTCTGTCTCCTATTGGTGCTCTTCTACGAGTGATCAGTGCTTGATGGCTTACTAAGCTTAACTTTTTCCCACAACATTGATAACAAACACACACAGAACAACAACAACATATGTTATCTAAAAAAAACTTGATTGGACCAAAGTTTTGATGTTCATCCTACATGTTTATTGAGATTGTCTAATGTCTGCGACGGTATCTTCTCCCACGTCTGCGGACACCCGAGGCCTTGTGGGGTCTCTTGTGTCTGCGAACGGGGCGAGAAGGCCTCGCATGTCTGCGTCTATACCTGCGTCGTGGCATTGTCCAAAACGGCGGTACCTGCTCCACGTCACGGGTTCTATTTATGGACTCACCTGGCAACTTTAGTGATGTCACTGCTGATGTTGTCACTGTTGGTGTGACCTCATGACTCATTCATGCCATCTGAACTGTGGTGTAATTATGAGGTCACAGGGGGACGTGAATTTATTCACAAAGTTGATAGAGAGTTTGGGTCATAACTCAAAGACGCAATGATGCAGTCAAATCATTTGGAATTAAATATCTCTGTCAGTGCGCCCCAGGGTGGCTGTGGCTACAATGTAGCTGCCATCATCAGTGTGTGAATGGGTGGATGACTGGATGTGTAAAGTGCTTTGGGGTCCTTAGGGACTAGTAAAGCGCTATGCAAATACAGGCCATTTACCATCTGTAAATTACAAGATTTAGAGGGTTCTGACATCACAGTCATCTTTCTGACATTGACATCCAGTCTCTCTGTTGTGATGTCAAATATCAATGCCAGATTCGTCTCTCTGTTGTGATGTCAGATATCAATGCCAGATTCGTGTCTCTGTTGTGATGTCAAATATTAATGCCAGATTTGTCTCTCTGTTGTGATGTCAAATATCAATGCCAAATTCGTCTCTCTGTTGTGATGTCAGATATCAATGCCAGATTCGTCTCTCTGTTGTGATGTCAGATATCAATGCCAAATTCGTCTCTCTGTTGTGATGTCAGATATTAATGCCAAATTCGTCTCTCTGTTGTGATGTCAGATATCAATGCCAGATTCATCTCTCTGTTGTGATGTCAGATATCAATGCCAGATTCGTGTCTCTGTTGTGATGTCAAATATCAATGCCAAATTCGTCTCTCTGTTGTGATGTCAGATATCAATGCCAGATTCATCTCTCTGTTGTGATGTCAGATATCAATGCCAAATTCGTCTCTCTGTTGTGATGTCAGATATTAATGCCAGATTCGTCTCTCTGTTGTGATGTCAGATATTAATGCCAGATTCGTCTCTCTGTTGTGATGTCAAATATCAATGCCAAATTCGTGTCTCTGTTGTGATGTCAAATATTAATGCCAGATTCGTCTCTCTGTTGTGATGTCAAATATCAATGCCAAATTCGTCTCTCTGTTGTGATGTCAGATATTAATGCCAAATTCGTCTCTCTGTTGTGATGTCAAATATTAATGCCAGATTCGTCTCTCTGTTGTGATGTCAAATATTAATGCCAGATTCGTCTCTCTGTTGTGATGTCAAATATTAATGCCAGATTCGTCTCTCTGTTGTGATGTCAAATATTAATGCCAAATTCGTCTCTCTGTTGTGATGTCAAATATTAATGCCAAATTCGTCTCTCTGTTGTGATGTCAGATATCAATGCCAGATTCGTCTCTCTGTTGTGATGTCAAATATCAATGCCAGATTCGTCTCTCTGTTGTGATGTCAGATATTAATGCCAGATTCGTCTCTCTGTTGAACAGTATCCGGGTTTACACCAGCCCACCAGATTTCTTATTTGTGTTGCCCTGTAGTAATCCTGTAGGCAAGGGATGCCTAATCCTCCTTTATCTTTGGGAAGCTGAAGTGTTTTGAACTTAACTCTTGGCTTTTTACCCGCCCATATAAATCTTGAGAGGGTCCTATCCCACTCTACAAAGTATCTATCAGGGTTTTCTATAGAAACAGACTGGAATAAGTTTAATATCTTTGGGAGCATATTCATTTTTATGATGTCCACTCTAGAAGAAATGCTTAGATAGACCATCTGCTAATATTTAGCATGATATCTTTTTTAAGTAGGGGGTAGTTGATTTCTTCCAAGCTAGTTATATCCATTGATAAGTTTATGCCCAGATATTTGATAGTTCTTTTGTCCCAGCTTAGTTTGTATTTGTTGAGCAGATTCTGGGGAGGGCTATAAAAGCTACTAAGAACTTGTGTTTTTTGTATATTCAATTTATATCCCGAGTATAGCCCATACTCCTTTAACACTGACATGAGCTCCATAAGTGATTCGGTAGGTTTTGATAAGTAAACCAAAATGTCATCTGCAAACAAGGCCAATTTCTGCTCACTTCCAGTGATATTAATCCCTTTTATGTTACCATTCTGCCTAATCCTTTCAGCCAATGGCTCTATAAAAATAGCAAATAAGAGTGGACTCAGTGGGCATCCTTGTCTTGTGGACCTTTCAAGCTTGAAAGCATCTGAAAGTTCACCGTTAATCTTTACTTTTGCAGTTGGGCTATTATACAAGGCCCTCAATATAGTGATGATGGACCCATTAAACCCATGGATTTTTTTTTAAAATATGAAAAAAATTTAACTTTTTCCTTCCGTCATACTTCAGAAATATAATATATTAATATTTTGAACATTTTAAAACATTTAAGTTTGCTCGTTGTATTTATAAGATCCTACATTGACGTGCTCCACAATCATTGGTCAGTCATGTTAAAATCCATTATCAGTGGAAAACAAACCTGATCCTCTACTAGAGGCGATTGTGCAATACCTTTTAGACATAACACTCAGCAAACAGTTATTATTAGTTAAAGTCAGTGAGATTTGGAGGAGATAAGGTGAGAACTCGATTGCCTTCGGCAATCGAGTCTCAATGCACAGGCCTTCCCTGCTCCCGGCTCAAGGAACCATGCCCCAAACTTGGTGTCCTGAAAAAGGGATTATGTTAGTATTCTAAACATGAGGTTTACAATTCCAAAATAGGGTTAAAAATGGTTGGGGTTAGGATTTGGGCTTAGGGTCGGGTTCCAAGGATAAGATTAGAATCAGCACAGGGTTAGAATTGGTTAAGGTTAGGATAAAACTCATGGTTAGGATGTCACAGCAAATATATACAGACAGGTGGAGTGTTGGTAACAATGATAATAATAATGAACATGGCAAACACAGGAAAAACAGGACAGTAATAATAAACAAGTATATACATTATGTGGACTTTATGTCCTTTAAAAACTTTTTTCATTTAACCCCTTAGGGTGTACAGTGTCCAGTTTTGCAATCCAGAGTCTTTCAGCCTTCCTCCTCTGCTGAGTAGTCCATCTGGGATTTGCCTGTGTTACTGTTGCTCTGACAGATTCCCAGCCATGTGTCAGGAAGTGTTTCACCAGTTGTGTGTGTGTGTTCTTCTTCCTTAACACATTATATCTATGCTGGGTGAATCTTGTCAAAATTGTGTTGCTTGTCTCACCCACATACTGAATCCCACATTTGCTGCAAGTGATCATATATACACAGTTCTTGGAGCGTGGAGTCCCATTAGCTTGTGAGCAGAATACATTCCCATTAGAAAAACTGCGCAACCATTTCTGGTGCTTAAAAAATTGCCCCTGGTCTCTGAGTTTGGGCTCAGAGAGAGGTGAGATTTTTGCCTTAATGCAAACAGTTATTATTAGTTAAAGTCAGTGAGATTTGGAGTGATACATGACACATGACGGAATAAGACACGCAGACTTAGCATGACGAACCGACGAGGAACACGTACACTGTGAATACATACAGAGGGAAAAGGGGACAGGAGATAAGACATGGACATAACTAAGCACAAACAGAACATGATGGCTGGGGGGGAAAACACACGTGACCAATAATAGTAGACCTGTGCTACATTTGTCCAGCTAGGCAACACATATTTCTGCATAAGAGATACATGAGACACCCTTTAAATAAGCAAATTTCATGTTTAAAACATGGAAATGCAGCCAAAATGGACCATACAATGGCCTCAGTGAACACATCAGCACATAAGTAGAGATAAGGAAACTCAATCACATTAGATATTAATATTACTATGAGTAAATTATATATATTATATATTCTGTTATATGGTTTAAAGAATACAATGTGATAATCACACAGGAGAACGCTGTTTCCAGTTATACAAATTTATTTTATTTCACTATTAAAGAAACCAATTATGTAAATAAAAGCTCACCACAAGAACATCTCCCAACCCAGTCTTACAAAGTTGCAGTTACAATAAAAAATGGGTAGGGAACATGAACTGTTGGTGAGCTAAAAAACAATCCTGGTGCTGATGCTTGTCATTGAACGTTTTGGACAGAGCTCTTGATTGAAATGCCTACCGTTGTGTGTAGGCATTTCGGTCCAGATGTTATGGAGTTCAGTTCAGCTAAGATGTATTTCTAAAGCACCGGATCGCAAAAATAGCCGCTTCTCGGCTGTTTATATTGTAAGGTAAAGACCATACAATATAAGAGAGAAAACCCCCCAACAATCAGATGATCCCCTGTGAGCAAACCCTTGATGACAGTGTCTGTGAAGGTTATCAGTCATCAAGGCCATAGTAGTCTAAGGAGCTTGGAGAAAAGCGCCTGGACTTCTTTAACTTAAAGAAGTCCAGGCGCTTTTCTCCAAGCTCCTTAGACTTGGTGACGGTGGGAAAGAAAAACTCCCTTTTAACAGGAAGAAACTTTCGGCAGAACCAGGCTCAGTGAGGGGCGGCCATCTGCCTCGACCGGTTGGGGGGGGGGCACAGCTGTTATAACCCCTGACGCAGCATAGCTTCTAATTCTGAAAGATACGTAGATACCTTAAACCTGCACTCTATGCAGGACACCAAGCGATGACACGACTTGCAGTACTATAGGAGTCTATGCAGAAACAGTTTTCTCTCTTGAATCTCTGTAATTTTTTTGCTACTGAGTGTCTGGGTGCAGTCACTCATTTTGGGCCAATTAAATCAAATGAACTTCCATTGTCTAAGTTATAGCCCTATTGAACCTGCGTTAACCAGCTTTAATAGGGAGGGCCAAAGTCGTAGTTGTGCTAAATTTCCTCGAATTCTCCTCGGAGATTTTCGAGTAGCTTCCTTTGTTCTTGAAAGTTCTTTTCCATTTGTCTCATCGCTTCCCGTCCATTCCACATCTTTTTGGTAAGGTCACTAACCGTATTTTCTAAGGCCTTATTTTGTTGTTTGAGTATGTCAACTTGGACATCGTAGTTGTTTATCAGATTGTTATGTTCTTCCTGTGAAACTTTGGGAGTCTGAGCTTGGGTTTGCAACGCCATGTCTTCTGTTTTCAAGGCTTCCTGTGAATCATACTGATTTTTCTTGACCTCTTCAAGCTCTCTTTTCATTTCCTCAAATTCATGGCACAACAACTCCTTTTCTCTGTTGGTCACTTCAAAATCATGTTCGGAGTCTTTCTCAGTGGCTTTGGAGATCCGTGATTCTCCTTTCACACCCTCATCGTGTGGTTTCAGTTCTTTTTGAGAATCACCACTCCTTTTGGAAAGCTCCTGGAGGTCCTGTTCAAGAAGTTCGTTATGCCGCCTCAATATGTCAATTTCATGTGCAAAGCATTGGCGTTCCAGGGTCTGTCTGAGCTGTTCACTGTCCGTTGTTTTGTTTTCCTCATTCATGATCCTTTTTCTTTCTTCACTCTCTTGTAACTCTTTAAAGGCTGTGTTTGCCTGATGGAGCTCAGTTTTAACAGCCTGTATTTCCTGTTGCATGTCATCTTTTTCCTTTTCAAAGTCCCTTTTCAGCTCACACATGCGTTTTACCGTCACATCATTTTCCTCTCTTAAAGACTGGTTGTCCTTTTCCATGTCTCCCACTTTTATAACCAAGCCTGTCTTGCTGCTTTGCAACTCTCTGATTTCTGCCTCCATTTCCTGCATCACCTCTTTCTGTTGCTGGATCTCTTTGGTTTTGGAGCTGTTTAAATCCTTTAGAATTTGGTTCCAATATTCCAGCTCTTGAATTTTGAAGTGAATTGTTTCATTCTCTAGTTGCAGGTCTCTTTTCCTCTTGTTTTTAGAGAACCCACTTCGTTTGAAGAGAACTTCAATGTTTTTTTGGAGAATCTTGTTCTCATTTATGAGCTCTCTTTTTTGCTCCTTAAGGTCGGCGTTCTCGACTTTAAGGTCACGTATGGTAGAGTTTTGTTGTTTGAGAGTTTTATTCTCATTTTTCAGCTCTTTGATTTGCTGTTTAAGTTTTTCGTTCTCGGCTCTCATGTTGCATACAACAGGATTTGACAGACTCATATTTCAAATTGAAGTTGATGCTAAATCTCTGTACCAACTAAAAGATTTTTTAAAAATACCGTCGACTGTGTCAGAAACGCAAGTTTCGAGTAGTTTAAGTGTTTTCCTGCCTAGTGAATTCTTCCACTCTCTTTGAAAGACTGACAAGAGTGAGAACCTCTCCCCTATTTATAGGTTTTCGTGTGCTGATGTCATAAAGAAGACCAGAGATCAAAGGGATTCTGGTGAAACGTCACTGTGTCTGGTCTGGGCAGTTCTGAATTGAATAATAACAAAATGACGGGGGGCGTGTCTGGTAGCCATGTGAAGACGTGTTGTACAGGGCTCCTCAATGGACTAACTTGTTTCATAATTCCATTGCTCCAAAACTAACGAACTTTTAACAACAGTACGATAACACGCCCGTGTGCTGCTCTGAGGCACTTTTTACATCTTCAAGGCTACGGTGTACGAAATATGAGCAAAACTAGATCGGGGAAAGAGCAGGCCGCAAAAGCCTCGGACCTGTCACGGTTGTTAAAGAGTGGACTCAGGCGCGGAGCTCAGAAATAATGACAGTGCATTTATTTACAGTGCAGCAATGTGACAACAGCTCAAATGTGCAACAATGGTGATAGTGCGTCCCTCCTTCCGTGTAAGCCCGTGCGTGGTAGTGAGTAGGGGTGGGTTTTTATAATCGATTCATTGATTAAGATCGATTATGGCTTGGATAACGTAAAATCGATTAATTAAAATCCTGAATCGATTTTTTTAATATAAATTTATTTTGCCCGAAATGCCAGAATCTCTGGTGACATCTCACAAAATTTCAAGAACCACCAAACAGCTAAGACAGTAAATGAGAGCAGGAACACGGATTCTGCACAAAGACTTAAACACACAGCACGACCCGCGGATCAGAATCATTTAGATGTCGCCTTTCTCACCCGACGGCACGGACACGGTCGGGGCTGAAAGCCGACAGCTCACTGATTCTGATCTGTCGGCGGGTCCGCGCTTTGTGTTCACGCCCTTTATGCGCTGATTCTAAAGCTGTTAGTTTGATCTCTTTCCAAACAATATTGACCGAACCAGCAGCAAAAGAAGATTCACATAAACATCGTCATGAATTCACTCTGACTTTTACTGTTTTGCTTCCACCGCGATGCACAGCCCTCTCTCTCTCTCTGTCTCTCTCTCTCTCTGTCTCTCTCTCGCCCTCTCTCTCTCTCTGTCTCTCTCTCTCTCTGTCTCTCTCTCGCCCTCTCTCTCTCTCTCTGTGTACTTCAAGAACAGTTTCCCTTTCTTCATTATTCGCTTGCTTGTTATGCACAAGTCTACCGTTGTTTACAGCGCTGTCGGCCGCTGTTTTTTTCCCTTTTACATTCTTCCGAAAAGAAAACCTCATTTCTGCTGTTCAATACTGAACAAATTTAAACTTTTTAAAATTATTCAAAATGCAAAACGCTTAACCGTGTCTCTAATAAAACCTCTGTAACTTCAGAGGTAATGTTCATATGTTGATTAATGGTTTTCTTTCGTTTTTGATGTACTGCAGAATATTTTTATAAAATCCCAGGCCAGGAAAACCACCTTCATGTTTTTCTGTGTTTTATCTTCAGCTACTTTGACACAAAGGCATCTGCTGTGATGCTTACACCTTTGATAAAGTCTTGCGTGTGTCAGCTTCCTTTTTATTGATACAAAAATATGTAAATGTACTGATCTGAATTATAATATTTCTGACTGTCAAAATTTCCCAGATTTAAATCGAATCGAATCGAATTAAATCGAATCGTGGATCGAATCGATTCGGGACCTTGTGAATCGGAATTGAATCGATTCTAGAAATCAGTGACGATACCCAGCCCTAGTAGTGAGTGCCCGTCTCTCCTCCAAGTGCTTCCTTAGTGTCCGTAAATCCTCCGTCAATCCCTGGGTGAACACACACACACACACACACACACACACACACACACACACACACACACACACACACACACTGGCAGGTCGACCGGTCAGGGCGCCGTCAGATCCTGACAGGACCATGCTGATGACAGACCGGAGGCACCACCCCATGACATGAGTGAGATTATGAGAGCTATTGCTAGCTCTGAAAAGAGGATATTGGACCGTATCGATTCAAGCACGAAAGATTTATTATTCCAGAGGTTGGGACATATTTTTTCTGCACCTGCATTTTGGTACCTGAATGGCAAGCTCGCAAAGTCATCTGCTCTTCGTTTTATAAGCTGGAATGTTAAAGGTATAAATAATCCGGTTAAACGCACAAGGGCTTTTACTCATTTAAAATCATTGAGATCCGATGTTGTATATCTGCAGGAAACACACCTCCGATCAAGTGAACAAATTCAACTAATTAAACTGTTTCTCTGCTTGTCTGCATTGCCACAAATTGTTCTATTTGGTGATGTATCATAGAACTGTACTATATAGTGTATGTAAGTTTCTGTGTTTGCTAGTAACTACCATCAACCTAAGGTCTCAGCTAATTTATCTTTGCAGAGATGTTCATTTGATTGTAACAGCAGTAGGAAAGAGCAGTAACAAGAGTAGGACAGCTAAGCTAATTATGGCTAAACATTTGGAATTTAATGAAAGCAAAAATTGACCTTGCAAAGATGGATAGGTTTATTTAGAAAGTCAGCTATTTACATTTAGTGTTCGTCCCAAGTAGGAGATTTTGAATTGAGTCTAAATTGACCGCAAATTTACTTACATCAAAACTTACAAATTTACATCAAAACTTCTGAAGATGCAGGTCTCTGTGCAGCGGCTGAAGTCTGTGGTGTAGAGGGTGAAGAGGAAGGGGGAGAGGATGGTCCCTTATGGTGCTCCTGTGTTGCTGATTACCTTGTCAGACACACAATGTGGAAGACGCACATATTGTGGTCTTCCTGTCAGGTAATCAACAATCCAGGACACTAGAGAAGCATCCCCCTGCATCGCTGTTAGCTTATCACCAAGCACTGGAAAAGTAAAAAAAACATGAACCTCACAGTGCTCGCCGGCTGGTCCGGGTGGATGTAGACACGATTGAGCAGATAGATGATGGCGTCCTGTGAGACGGGGCTGGTAAGCAAATTGAATGGGATCCTGATGTGGTCTGACAATGGGTGAGATCTGGTCCAGGATGAGCCTTTCCAGGGTCTTCATGATGTGGGAGGTCAGTGTCACAGGCCTGTAATCCTGGGGGCCACTGGGACGTGGCGTCTTTGGTACAGGGACGAGGCTTGATGTCTTCCACAGCACTGGGACCCTCTTCAGACTCAGCATGAACAGTTTATGGAAGACTCCACAAAGCTGGGGGGCACAGGCCTTGAGGGGACTCACTCCATCTGGTCCAGCAGACTTGCCTGAGTGGAGTTTCTTCATTTGCATCTGAACCTGGTAAGCATTTAACACTACTACACTGACATACATAATTTTCAATTTAATGAAGTTAAAAATTTGTTGTCTTATTGTCAGTTGTTATTGACAGCAAGATTATTAGAAATATATGAAAAAATGTACATTAAATGGGAAGTTCAGGAGCTGAATCAATGACAGTTTTTTTTTTTTCAAATGAAAGTGACAAAGGTGCAGATTCATACATAGATGCTGTCATATTAACAGATGTTAATGTGTGAAAAGGGCTTTAACCCTCCCATTATGATGTGGGTCGAGTTGACCTGATTTAAAAATGTAAAAGGAAAAATTGTTAAAAGTACTTTTTAATACAAAATTGCTGTTTGGCTTAAAAAATGTAACCAGCTTGTAAAATGAAACTGGTTTACCTGGCAGCCAGAGTGGAGGCTAAAGGCGACTGAAACTACTTCTTTCTTTGCAACTGTGAGACATATTATACACACACACACACACACACACACACACACGACAGTAATGCTTGGCCCAGTGAAATTGAATGCTGATTGAAAGTACACCTTAATTATCAACTAAAAGCAAAAGAGAAAAAAAACATAAGTAATATTTTTTAAAGACATTACTGAGAAACTTTCCAGGATTCGCCAACTGATGCATCAGTGGGTCTGAATTTCCAGTGCAGTCTCTCATCAAGTATGTTAAAATTGATGATAAAATTCAACAAAACTACAGGGAAACACTCTGGAAGATTCTGCTGCTGCTCATTTTTCTCCAATTCCAACCAGAAGTGCCACCAAAAAGCAAAGGTTTCCCAGAAGGTACACAGCGATCAGGCAACTGTCACCTTTGACCTGACAAAAAAAGTAAAATTATATTAGAAATACTCCATCTTGTGGCAATCAGTGATTGCTTGCTTTTATATTTCTTTCAGCTTACCAATGCTGATTCCATTTGATCAGCAGTATCATCTGAAACCCAGAGCAAAGAACAGTGAAATATTGCAGGGCACATTAACTGAAGTGAACTAAAGCAGTCAGCTATGTTTTTAATCATTTTATTTATACAGGTTGAGTTATGATATTCGTTTTAAGCTTTAACAGAAGAAGAACAATTTGAAATCAATTTAAATAAAATTGAGTCGAGTTGAGTAGTTGTGGTGATTGAAAAAAAACAAAAAAACAACAACTTTCAGAACGATAACAATGTGCTGGAAGCTCTATGTAAACATTTAGCATGTCAAGTTGCCATTGGTCATGGAAAGTGTGTGCGGCACGGGGGGGTAAAACATTTTTTAAAAATCACCAAACATTAACCAGTTTTTGTAGACACAAAGAGGTTGTGATCATATTTTTTTTTAATAATTTGTGTGACTGAGCCACACATTGAGCCACAGCATTGTCAAACTACACGTGTCCAAAATTGGATAGTCTCAGTTGAGACAATTCAATGCAAGTTCTCTCTGATAACATTAGGTTGGTGGTGCATGAGCTGAGCCTTCGTGTATAGTATTCCCAGAGTATTTTCATGCATTTAATAAATCGAAAGATAAAGATTCCTTTGTCGCTGTACTTCAGCACAGTTAAAGTGTAACAGCTTTTGTTCCAGCAGACTACCATTGAGACATTCTTACGCGTTTTCACTCATCAATTCATAAATACCAATATTGTCAGGGTCCTGGGACTGGGCGACCCAGGATCCCTGAGCAGTCATGTATTATATTATTATTATTATTATTGCTGTGTATTCTGGTGTTGCTCCCCCTTCCCTGTGCTTGTGTATATGTGTGTGTGGGTGGCTGAGCACTTGTTTATAGGCGGCGTCAGGCCTGGAGGGTGTGGCCCTGCAAGGGGACTGGCCACACCCGAAGCCACACACCTGCTGCTGATCAGGCCTCGTCGGGGGAGCTACTTAAGAGAGTCTTGGAGCTCCCACCGACGCGGGATCATTGCTTGGGACTCCATGTTAGTTACCCAGTTTAGGTTTTGGTCGTGTAGTGTATGCCTGCCATTGTTCAGTGTCCTGACTGCTGCCGCTATTGTTTCCCGCAGGAGGAGCGTGGAAGGCTTAAGGAGCAGCGAGCACCGGGAGTGCAGACACGGGAGCAGAGAGCACTTGGAGGACACGACACGGGAGTCTGGGGAGAAACACGGGGATTTATTGTTGTTTGATATCACCCTCTGTAAATAAACACTGTCTATACGTAGAGCACCGCGCCTGGGTCCTCCTTCCCCACTCCTTCCACGGTGTGCCATGCCGTACCGTGACAAATATTTGATGCTGCTGTGTTATACACAGAAAATCTTGTGATACAGTGCTGTTTATTTTACCCATCCAACCACATTCTGAGGTGTACAGGGGTTATACTCTTCGCTCAGTCAGCTAAATGCTGCTGAACTGATCAGGTGGCTCTTCACCGTGCAAATGGACTGTTGGGTCTAGATTGGTTTTTGTCATTAAAGTGTATATGGGTAGTGATGATTTTTTCCTTCATCACTGAAATGCAAAAAAAAAGGCTTACCTCTGTGTTTAACTACCCAATCATGGACCTCCAAAATGATGATGAAGAGAACTTCCCAGGCAAAGAAGCCACCCATCACTTTCAATAGCCACCCATCATCACTGTCAATCCTGTCCAGGCCTGTAAATATGGCTGCCACTGTGTGACACAAAGAAGCAGGCATTTTAAGACGAGCAGCATGGGTGACAGTGTGTCTGCTATTGAAAATGTTAGCATATATGCAAGATGGTAGAATGAAGTAAAACACAAGCTTACCAGCTATAGATTTTATTACCACCGCATTTAAAAAATGTGTCCAGTTGAACAGATACCTCCTATCAAAGAAAAGAGAAGAACTATAAAATCATCAGCTTCTGAAGTTCTTGTCTAAGATTTCTCCTGCATCCAATTTATGAAAACAAGTATCATTACTGAACATACAATTTTACTAAATCTATATTTCACTTAAAAAATATTTCATTTACTGAGTCTGGCCTCCAAAGCTACAACCAGGCTATATTTATTAAAAGCACCATTATTACTAAGAGGAAGGAATAACTTTCACGAGTCATGTGCAAATTAGTTTCCTACTTGGTGTTTCAGTGTGAAAGTGTGCTCTGATAAAGCACATGCAGGCTACACTTTGCAAAAGTTTGAAATTTTAAAAACTTTTATGGCTGAAGTATGAATACAACTCTTAGGGTTATCAAATAACTTTATAACCTCACTTTGCCGCGTGAGCAGTGCATTTAGTCATTAAGCATGTACTGCCCCATTCCTTTGGTTTATCGTGTTTTCAAAATTTGTTAAATAATTGTAGAGAAAAAAAAAGTGAGGCCATTTTTAATTTTTTTTTTAAATAATATTTGAACAGAGTATTCTTAAATGTGTATAGGCATGATATAGTATATTAATTAAACACACACAGATGGATACATACAGGTGATGTTGTGGTCCGCAGCGCAGCAAGGCCCCGATAGGCTGGATGAGTGAGAGGATCATAACCAGGCACCCCAACACTGGATGTGCTCCCTGGATACCAAACACATTAACAGTGCTAATCATGGGGCATAAATATCAGTCTGAGAGCTGAAACACACAACTAAAGAGTGCTTAATGAATATCAAGAGAAAAAAAAAAAAAACACTTTGAAGGGGTATATTAATCTTGCCTGTGGATGCAACTTGCAGACTGGAGGAGATAAGACATGGACATAACTAAGCACAAGCAGAACATGATGGCTGGGGGGGAAACACACGTGACAGAAGGAATGGGTCACAAGGGAAAAACATGTAAACGAGACGGGAGAAAAGGACATTACTGAAATACATGAAGGGCCAGGGCTGGGACAGCCAACCAGTCACAGACAAAGAGCCACATCATACACCTGGGCGCACATGAACATCACCCATCCCTTCCTCTGTCCTGCGTTCAGTTTAGGGTATCGAACTCAGGACCCTAGCCTCATCAGGCCGGGGTCTTTGTGTGGAGTCTGGATGTTCTCTCGAGCTTCCTCCCACAGTCTAGGGACATGCAGTTAGTGGGGGTCTTCTCGCCCCGTTCACATTCACACAGAGATGAATTGAAGATCACCTTGTGGTTAGTGCCTTCTATTCGATGTACAGACTGAATAATAACACCTTCTAATTAGTTCTGTCTCCTATTGGTGCTCTTCTACGAGTGATCAGTGCTTGATGGCTTACTAAGCTTAACTTTTTTCCACAACATTGATAACAAACACACACAGAACAACAACAACATATGTTATCTAAAAAAAACTTGATTGGACCAAAGTTTTGATGTTCATCCTACATGTTTATTGAGATTGTCTAATGTCTGCGACGGTATCTTCTCCCACGTCTGCGGACACCCGAGGCCTTGTGGGGTCTCTTGTGTCTGCGAACGGGGCGAGAAGACCTCGCATGTCTGCGTCTATACCTGCGTCGTGGCATTGTCCAAAACGGCGGTACCTGCTCCACGTCACGGGTTCTATTTATGGACTCACCTGGCAACTTTAGTGATGTCACTGCTGATGTTGTCACTGTTGGTGTGACCTCATGACTCATTCATGCCATCTGAACTGTGGTGTAATTATGAGGTCACAGGGGGACGTGAATTTATTCACAAAGTTGATAGAGAGTTTGGGTCATAACTCAAAGACGCAATGATGCAGTCAAATCATTTGGAATTAAATATCTCTGTCAGTGCGCCCCAGGGTGGCTGTGGCTACAATGTAGCTGCCATCACCAGTGTGTGAATGGGTGGATGACTGGATGTGTAAAGTGCTTTGGGGTCCTTAGGGACTAGTAAAGCGCTATGCAAATACAGGCCATTTACCATCTGTAAATTACAAGATTTAGAGGGTTCTGACATCACAGTCATCTTTCTGACATTGACATCCAGTCTCTCTGTTGTGATATCAAATGTCAATGCCAGATTCGTCTCTCTGTTGTGATGTCAGATATTAATGCCAGATTCGTCTCTCTGTTGTGATGTCAGATATCAATGCCAGATTCGTCTCTCTGTTGTGATGTCAGATATCAATGCCAGATTCGTCTCTCTGTTGTGATGTCAGATATCAATGCCAGATTCGTCTCTCTGTTGTGATGTCAGATATCAATGCCAGATTCGTCTCTCTGTTGTGATGTCAAATATCAATGCCAGATTCGTCTCTCTGTTATGATGTCAGATATCAATGCCAGATTCGTCTCTCTGTTGTGATGTCAGATATTAATGCCAGATTCGTCTCTCTGTTGTGATGTCAGATATCAATGCCAGATTCGTCTCTCTGTTGTGATGTCAGATATCAATGCCAGATTCGTCTCTCTGTTGTGATGTCAGATATCAATGCCAGATTCGTCTCTCTGTTGTGATGTCAGATATCAATGCCAGATTCGTCTCTCTGTTGTGATGTCAAATATCAATGCCAGATTCGTCTCTCTGTTGTGATGTCAGATATCAATGCCAGATTCGTCTCTCTGTTGTGATGTCAGATATCAATGCCAGATTCGTCTCTCTGTTGTGATGTCAGATATCAATGCCAGATTCGTCTCTCTGTTGTGATGTCAAATATCAATGCCAGATTCGTCTCTCTGTTGTGATGTCAGATATCAATGCCAGATTCGTCTCTCTGTTGTGATGTCAGATATCAATGCCAGATTCGTCTCTCTGTTGTGATGTCAAATATCAATGCCAGATTCGTCTCTCTGTTGTGATGTCAGATATTAATGCCAGATTCGTCTCTCTGTTGTGATGTCAAATATCAATGCCAGATTCGTCTCTCTGTTGTGATGTCAGATATTAATGCCAGATTCGTCTCTCTGTTGTGATGTCAGATATCGATGCCAGATTCGTCTCTCTGTTGTGATGTCAGATATCAATGCCAGATTCGTCTCTCTGTTGTGATGTCAAATATCAATGCCAGATTCGTCTCTCTGTTGTGATGTCAGATATTAATGCCAGATTCGTCTCTCTGTTGTGATGTCAAATATCAATGCCAGATTCGTCTCTCTGTTGTGATGTCAGATATTAATGCCAGATTCGTCTCTCTGTTGTGATGTCAGATATCAATGCCAGATTCGTCTCTCTGTTGTGATGTCAGATATTAATGCCAGATTCGTCTCTCTGTTGTGATGTCAGATATCAATGCCAGATTCGTCTCTCTGTTGTGATGTCAGATATCAATGCCAGATTCGTCTCTCTGTTGTGATGTCAAATATCAATGCCAGATTCGTCTCTCTGTTGTGATGTCAGATATTAATGCCAGATTCGTCTCTCTGTTGTGATGTCAAATATCAATGCCAGATTCGTCTCTCTGTTGTGATGTCAAATATCAATGCCAGATTCGTCTCTCTGTTGTGATGTCAGATATTAATGCCAGATTCGTCTCTCTGTTGTGATGTCAGATATTAATGCCAGATTCGTCTCTCTGTTGTGATGTCAGATATTAATGCCAGATTCGTCTCTCTGTTGTGATGTCAGATATCAATGCCAGATTCGTCTCTCTGTTGTGATGTCAGATATCAATGCCAGATTCGTCTCTCTGTTGTGATGTCAGATATTAATGCCAGATTCGTCTCTCTGTTGTGATGTCAAATATTAATGCCAGATTCGTCTCTCTGTTGTGATGTCAGATATCAATGCCAGATTCGTCTCTCTGTTGTGATGTCAGATATCAATGCCAGATTCGTCTCTCTGTTGTGATGTCAGATATTAATGCCAGATTCGTCTCTCTGTTGTGATGTCAAATATCAATGCCAGATTCGTCTCTCTGTTGTGATGTCAGATATCAATGCCAGATTCGTCTCTCTGTTGTGATGTCAGATATCAATGCCAGATTCGTCTCTCTGTTGTGATGTCAGATATTAATGCCAGATTCGTCTCTCTGTTGTGATGTCAGATATTAATGCCAGATTCGTCTCTCTGTTGAACAGTATCCGGGTTTACACCAGCCCACCAGATTTCTTATTTGTGTTGCCCTGTAGTAATCCTGTAGGCAAGGGATGCCTAATCCTCCTTTATCTTTGGGAAGCTGAAGTGTTTTGAACTTAACTCTTGGCTTTTTACCCGCCCATATAAATCTTGAGAGGGTCCTATCCCACTCTACAAAGTATCTATCAGGGTTTTCTATAGAAACAGACTGGAATAAGTTTAATATCTTTGGGAGCATATTCATTTTTATGATGTCCACTCTAGAAGAAATGCTTAGATAGACCATATGCTAATATTTAGCATGATATCTTTTTTAAGTAGGGGGTAGTTGATTTCTTCCAAGCTAGTTATATCCATTGATAAGTTTATGCCCAGATATTTGATAGTTCTTTTGTCCCAGCTTAGTTTGTATTTGTTGAGCAGATTCTGGGGAGGGCTATAAAAGCTACTAAGAACTTGTGTTTTTTGTATATTCAATTTATATCCCGAGTATAGCCCATACTCCTTTAACACTGACATGAGCTCCATAAGTGATTCGGTAGGTTTTGATAAGTAAACCAAAATGTCATCTGCAAACAAGGCCAATTTCTGCTCACTTCCAGTGATATTAATCCCTTTTATGTTACCATTCTGCCTAATCCTTTCAGCCAATGGCTCTATAAAAATAGCAAATAAGAGTGGACTCAGTGGGCATCCTTGTCTTGTGGACCTTTCAAGCTTGAAAGCATCTGAAAGTTCACCGTTAATCTTTACTTTTGCAGTTGGGCTATTATACAAGGCCCTCAATATAGTGATGATGGACCCATTAAACCCATGGATTTTTTTTTAAAATATGAAAAAAATTTAACTTTTTCCTTCCGTCATACTTCAGAAATATAATACATTAATTTTTTGAACATTTTAAAACATTTAAGTTTGCTCGTTGTATTTATAAGATCCTACATTGACGTGCTCCACAATCATTGGTCAGTCATGTTAAAATCCATTATCAGTGGAAAACAAACCTGATCCTCTACTAGAGGCGATTGTGCAATACCTTTTAGACATAACACTCAGCAAACAGTTATTATTAGTTAAAGTCAGTGAGATTTGGAGTGATACATGACACATGACGGAATAAGACACGCAGACTTAGCATGACGAGCCGACGAGGAACACGTACACTGTGAATACATACAGAGGGAAAAGGGGACAGGAGATAAGACATGGACATAACTAAGCACAAACAGAACATGATGGCTGGGGGGGAAACACACGTGACAGAAGGAATGGGTCACAAGGGAAAAACATGTAAACGAGACGGGAGAAAAGGACATTACTGAAATACATGAAGGGCCAGGGCTGGGACAGCCAACCAGTCACAGACAAAGAGCCACATCATACACCTGGGCGCACATGAACATCACCCATCCCTTCCTCTGTCCTGCGTTCAGTTTAGGGTATCGAACTCAGGACCCTAGCCTCATCAGGCCGGGGTCTTTGTGTGGAGTCTGGATGTTCTCTCGAGCTTCCTCCCACAGTCTAGGGACATGCAGTTAGTGGGGGTCTTCTCGCCCCGTTCACATTCACACAGAGATGAATTGAAGATCACCTTGTGGTTAGTGCCTTCTATTCGATGTACAGACTGAATAATAACACCTTCTAATTAGTTCTGTCTCCTATTGGTGCTCTTCTACGAGTGATCAGTGCTTGATGGCTTACTAAGCTTAACTTTTTTCCACAACATTGATAACAAACACACACAGAACAACAACAACATATGTTATCTAAAAAAAACTTGATTGGACCAAAGTTTTGATGTTCATCCTACATGTTTATTGAGATTGTCTAATGTCTGCGACGGTATCTTCTCCCACGTCTGCGGACACCCGAGGCCTTGTGGGGTCTCTTGTGTCTGCGAACGGGGCGAGAAGACCTCGCATGTCTGCGTCTATACCTGCGTCGTGGCATTGTCCAAAACGGCGGTACCTGCTCCACGTCACGGGTTCTATTTATGGACTCACCTGGCAACTTTAGTGATGTCACTGCTGATGTTGTCACTGTTGGTGTGACCTCATGACTCATTCATGCCATCTGAACTGTGGTGTAATTATGAGGTCACAGGGGGACGTGAATTTATTCACAAAGTTGATAGAGAGTTTGGGTCATAACTCAAAGACGCAATGATGCAGTCAAATCATTTGGAATTAAATATCTCTGTCAGTGCGCCCCAGGGTGGCTGTGGCTACAATGTAGCTGCCATCACCAGTGTGTGAATGGGTGGATGACTGGATGTGTAAAGTGCTTTGGGGTCCTTAGGGACTAGTAAAGCGCTATGCAAATACAGGCCATTTACCATCTGTAAATTACAAGATTTAGAGGGTTCTGACATCACAGTCATCTTTCTGACATTGACATCCAGTCTCTCTGTTGTGATGTCAGATATTAATGCCAGATTCGTCTCTCTGTTGTGATGTCAAATATCAATGCCAGATTCGTCTCTCTGTTGTGATGTCAAATATCAATGCCAGATTCGTCTCTCTGTTGTGATGTCAGATATTAATGCCAGATTCGTCTCTCTGTTGTGATGTCAGATATCAATGCCAGATTCGTCTCTCTGTTGTGATGTCAGATATTAATGCCAGATTCGTCTCTCTGTTGTGATGTCAGATATTAATGCCAGATTCGTCTCTCTGTTGTGATGTCAGATATCAATGCCAGATTCGTCTCTCTGTTGTGATGTCAGATATCAATGCCAGATTCGTCTCTCTGTTGTGATGTCAGATATTAATGCCAGATTCGTCTCTCTGTTGTGATGTCAGATATTAATGCCAGATTCGTCTCTCTGTTGTGATGTCAAATATTAATGCCAGATTCATCTCTCTGTTGAACAGTATCCGGGTTTACACCAGCCCACCAGATTTCTTATTTGTGTTGCCCTGTAGTAATCCTGTAGGCAAGGGATGCCTAATCCTCCTTTATCTTTGGGAAGCTGAAGTGTTTTGAACTTAACTCTTGGCTTTTTACCCGCCCATATAAATCTTGAGAGGGTCCTATCCCACTCTACAAAGTATCTATCAGGGTTTTCTATAGAAACAGACTGGAATAAGTTTAATATCTTTGGGAGCATATTCATTTTTATGATGTCCACTCTAGAAGAAATGCTTAGATAGACCATATGCTAATATTTAGCATGATATCTTTTTTAAGTAGGGGGTAGTTGATTTCTTCCAAGCTAGTTATATCCATTGATAAGTTTATGCCCAGATATTTGATAGTTCTTTTGTCCCAGCTTAGTTTGTATTTGTTGAGCAGATTCTGGGGAGGGCTATAAAAGCTACTAAGAACTTGTGTTTTTTGTATATTCAATTTATATCCCGAGTATAGCCCATACTCCTTTAACACTGACATGAGCTCCATAAGTGATTCGGTAGGTTTTGATAAGTAAACCAAAATGTCATCTGCAAACAAGGCCAATTTCTGCTCACTTCCAGTGATATTAATCCCTTTTATGTTACCATTCTGCCTAATCCTTTCAGCCAATGGCTCTATAAAAATAGCAAATAAGAGTGGACTCAGTGGGCATCCTTGTCTTGTGGACCTTTCAAGCTTGAAAGCATCTGAAAGTTCACCGTTAATCTTTACTTTTGCAGTTGGGCTATTATACAAGGCCCTCAATATAGTGATGATGGACCCATTAAACCCATGGATTTTTTTTTAAAATATGAAAAAAATTTAACTTTTTCCTTCCGTCATACTTCAGAAATATAATACATTAATTTTTTGAACATTTTAAAACATTTAAGTTTGCTCGTTGTATTTATAAGATCCTACATTGACGTGCTCCACAATCATTGGTCAGTCATGTTAAAATCCATTATCAGTGGAAAACAAACCTGATCCTCTACTAGAGGCGATTGTGCAATACCTTTTAGACATAACACTCAGCAAACAGTTATTATTAGTTAAAGTCAGTGAGATTTGGAGTGATACATGACACATGACGGAATAAGACACGCAGACTTAGCATGACGAGCCGACGAGGAACACGTACACTGTGAATACATACAGAGGGAAAAGGGGACAGGAGATAAGACATGGACATAACTAAGCACAAACAGAACATGATGGCTGGGGGGGAAACACACGTGACAGAAGGAATGGGTCACAAGGGAAAAACATGTAAACGAGACGGGAGAAAAGGACATTACTGAAATACATGAAGGGCCAGGGCTGGGACAGCCAACCAGTCACAGACAAAGAGCCACATCATACACCTGGGCGCACATGAACATCACCCATCCCTTCCTCTGTCCTGCGTTCAGTTTAGGGTATCGAACTCAGGACCCTAGCCTCATCAGGCCGGGGTCTTTGTGTGGAGTCTGGATGTTCTCTCGAGCTTCCTCCCACAGTCTAGGGACATGCAGTTAGTGGGGGTCTTCTCGCCCCGTTCACATTCACACAGAGATGAATTGAAGATCACCTTGTGGTTAGTGCCTTCTATTCGATGTACAGACTGAATAATAACACCTTCTAATTAGTTCTGTCTCCTATTGGTGCTCTTCTACGAGTGATCAGTGCTTGATGGCTTACTAAGCTTAACTTTTTTCCACAACATTGATAACAAACACACACAGAACAACAACAACATATGTTATCTAAAAAAAACTTGATTGGACCAAAGTTTTGATGTTCATCCTACATGTTTATTGAGATTGTCTAATGTCTGCGACGGTATCTTCTCCCACGTCTGCGGACACCCGAGGCCTTGTGGGGTCTCTTGTGTCTGCGAACGGGGCGAGAAGACCTCGCATGTCTGCGTCTATACCTGCGTCGTGGCATTGTCCAAAACGGCGGTACCTGCTCCACGTCACGGGTTCTATTTATGGACTCACCTGGCAACTTTAGTGATGTCACTGCTGATGTTGTCACTGTTGGTGTGACCTCATGACTCATTCATGCCATCTGAACTGTGGTGTAATTATCAGGTCACAGGGGGACGTGAATTTATTCACAAAGTTGATAGAGAGTTTGGGTCATAACTCAAAGACGCAATGATGCAGTCAAATCATTTGGAATTAAATATCTCTGTCAGTGCGCCCCAGGGTGGCTGTGGCTACAATGTAGCTGCCATCACCAGTGTGTGAATGGGTGGATGACTGGATGTGTAAAGTGCTTTGGGGTCCTTAGGGACTAGTAAAGCGCTATGCAAATACAGGCCATTTACCATCTATCAATTACAAGATTTAGAGGGTTCTGACATCACAGTCATCTTTCTGACATTGACATCCAGTCTCTCTGTTGTGATGTCAGATATTAATGCCAGATTCGTCTCTCTGTTGTGATGTCAAATATCAATGCCAGATTCGTCTCTCTGTTGTGATGTCAAATATCAATGCCAGATTCGTCTCTCTGTTGTGATGTCAGATATTAATGCCAGATTCGTCTCTCTGTTGTGATGTCAGATATTAATGCCAGATTCGTCTCTCTGTTGTGATGTCAGATATCAATGCCAGATTCATCTCTCTGTTGTGATGTCAGATATTAATGCCAGATTCGTCTCTCTGTTGTGATGTCAGATATCAATGCCAGATTCGTCTCTCTGTTGTGATGTCAGATATCAATGCCAGATTCGTCTCTCTGTTGTGATGTCAAATATCAATGCCAGATTCGTCTCTCTGTTGTGATGTCAGATATCAATGCCAGATTCGTCTCTCTGTTGTGATGTCAGATATTAATGCCAGATTCGTCTCTCTGTTGTGATGTCAGATATCAATGCCAGATTCGTCTCTCTGTTGTGATGTCAAATATCAATGCCAGATTCGTCTCTCTGTTGTGATGTCAGATATTAATGCCAGATTCGTCTCTCTGTTGTGATGTCAGATATCAATGCCAGATTCGTCTCTCTGTTGTGATGTCAAATATCAATGCCAGATTCGTCTCTCTGTTGTGATGTCAGATATCAATGCCAGATTCGTCTCTCTGTTGTGATGTCAGATATCAATGCCAGATTCGTCTCTCTGTTGTGATGTCAGATATTAATGCCAGATTCGTCTCTCTGTTGTGATGTCAGATATTAATGCCAGATTCGTCTCTCTGTTGTGATGTCAGATATCAATGCCAGATTCGTCTCTCTGTTGTGATGTCAGATATCAATGCCAGATTCGTCTCTCTGTTGTGATGTCAGATATTAATGCCAGATTCGTCTCTCTGTTGTGATGTCAGATATTAATGCCAGATTCGTCTCTCTGTTGTGATGTCAAATATTAATGCCAGATTCATCTCTCTGTTGAACAGTATCCGGGTTTACACCAGCCCACCAGATTTCTTATTTGTGTTGCCCTGTAGTAATCCTGTAGGCAAGGGATGCCTAATCCTCCTTTATCTTTGGGAAGCTGAAGTGTTTTGAACTTAACTCTTGGCTTTTTACCCGCCCATATAAATCTTGAGAGGGTCCTATCCCACTCTACAAAGTATCTATCAGGGTTTTCTATAGAAACAGACTGGAATAAGTTTAATATCTTTGGGAGCATATTCATTTTTATGATGTCCACTCTAGAAGAAATGCTTAGATAGACCATATGCTAATATTTAGCATGATATCTTTTTTAAGTAGGGGGTAGTTGATTTCTTCCAAGCTAGTTATATCCATTGATAAGTTTATGCCCAGATATTTGATAGTTCTTTTGTCCCAGCTTAGTTTGTATTTGTTGAGCAGATTCTGGGGAGGGCTATAAAAGCTACTAAGAACTTGTGTTTTTTGTATATTCAATTTATATCCCGAGTATAGCCCATACTCCTTTAACACTGACATGAGCTCCATAAGTGATTCGGTAGGTTTTGATAAGTAAACCAAAATGTCATCTGCAAACAAGGCCAATTTCTGCTCACTTCCAGTGATATTAATCCCTTTTATGTTACCATTCTGCCTAATCCTTTCAGCCAATGGCTCTATAAAAATAGCAAATAAGAGTGGACTCAGTGGGCATCCTTGTCTTGTGGACCTTTCAAGCTTGAAAGCATCTGAAAGTTCACCGTTAATCTTTACTTTTGCAGTTGGGCTATTATACAAGGCCCTCAATATAGTGATGATGGACCCATTAAACCCATGGATTTTTTTTTAAAATATGAAAAAAATTTAACTTTTTCCTTCCGTCATACTTCAGAAATATAATACATTAATTTTTTGAACATTTTAAAACATTTAAGTTTGCTCGTTGTATTTATAAGATCCTACATTGACGTGCTCCACAATCATTGGTCAGTCATGTTAAAATCCATTATCAGTGGAAAACAAACCTGATCCTCTACTAGAGGCGATTGTGCAATACCTTTTAGACATAACACTCAGCAAACAGTTATTATTAGTTAAAGTCAGTGAGATTTGGAGTGATACATGACACATGACGGAATAAGACACGCAGACTTAGCATGACGAGCCGACGAGGAACACGTACACTGTGAATACATACAGAGGGAAAAGGGGACAGGAGATAAGACATGGACATAACTAAGCACAAACAGAACATGATGGCTGGGGGGGAAACACACGTGACAGAAGGAATGGGTCACAAGGGAAAAACATGTAAACGAGACGGGAGAAAAGGACATTACTGAAATACATGAAGGGCCAGGGCTGGGACAGCCAACCAGTCACAGACAAAGAGCCACATCATACACCTGGGCGCACATGAACATCACCCATCCCTTCCTCTGTCCTGCGTTCAGTTTAGGGTATCGAACTCAGGACCCTAGCCTCATCAGGCCGGGGTCTTTGTGTGGAGTCTGGATGTTCTCTCGAGCTTCCTCCCACAGTCTAGGGACATGCAGTTAGTGGGGGTCTTCTCGCCCCGTTCACATTCACACAGAGATGAATTGAAGATCACCTTGTGGTTAGTGCCTTCTATTCGATGTACAGACTGAATAATAACACCTTCTAATTAGTTCTGTCTCCTATTGGTGCTCTTCTACGAGTGATCAGTGCTTGATGGCTTACTAAGCTTAACTTTTTTCCACAACATTGATAACAAACACACACAGAACAACAACAACATATGTTATCTAAAAAAAACTTGATTGGACCAAAGTTTTGATGTTCATCCTACATGTTTATTGAGATTGTCTAATGTCTGCGACGGTATCTTCTCCCACGTCTGCGGACACCCGAGGCCTTGTGGGGTCTCTTGTGTCTGCGAACGGGGCGAGAAGACCTCGCATGTCTGCGTCTATACCTGCGTCGTGGCATTGTCCAAAACGGCGGTACCTGCTCCACGTCACGGGTTCTATTTATGGACTCACCTGGCAACTTTAGTGATGTCACTGCTGATGTTGTCACTGTTGGTGTGACCTCATGACTCATTCATGCCATCTGAACTGTGGTGTAATTATGAGGTCACAGGGGGACGTGAATTTATTCACAAAGTTGATAGAGAGTTTGGGTCATAACTCAAAGACGCAATGATGCAGTCAAATCATTTGGAATTAAATATCTCTGTCAGTGCGCCCCAGGGTGGCTGTGGCTACAATGTAGCTGCCATCACCAGTGTGTGAATGGGTGGATGACTGGATGTGTAAAGTGCTTTGGGGTCCTTAGGGACTAGTAAAGCGCTATGCAAATACAGGCCATTTACCATCTATAAATTACAAGATTTAGAGGGTTCTGACATCACAGTCATCTTTCTGACATTGACATCCAGTCTCTCTGTTGTGATGTCAAATATCAATGCCAGATTCGTCTCTCTGTTGTGATGTCAAATATCAATGCCAGATTCGTCTCTCTGTTGTGATGTCAGATATTAATGCCAGATTCGTCTCTCTGTTGTGATGTCAGATATTAATGCCAGATTCGTCTCTCTGTTGTGATGTCAAATATCAATGCCAGATTCGTCTCTCTGTTGTGATGTCAGATATCAATGCCAGATTCGTCTCTCTGTTGTGATGTCAAATATCAATGCCAGATTCGTCTCTCTGTTGTGATGTCAGATATCAATGCCAGATTCGTCTCTCTGTTGTGATGTCAAATATCAATGCCAGATTCGTCTCTCTGTTGTGATGTCAAATATCAATGCCAGATTCGTCTCTCTGTTGTGATGTCAAATATCAATGCCAGATTCGTCTCTCTGTTGTGATGTCAGATATTAATGCCAGATTCGTCTCTCTGTTGTGATGTCAGATATTAATGCCAGATTCGTCTCTCTGTTGTGATGTCAGATATTAATGCCAGATTCGTCTCTCTGTTGTGATGTCAGATATCAATGCCAGATTCGTCTCTCTGTTGTGATGTCAGATATTAATGCCAGATTCGTCTCTCTGTTGTGATGTCAGATATTAATGCCAGATTCGTCTCTCTGTTGTGATGTCAAATATTAATGCCAGATTCGTCTCTCTGTTGTGATGTCAGATATTAATGCCAGATTCGTCTCTCTGTTGAACAGTATCCGGGTTTACACCAGCCCACCAGATTTCTTATTTGTGTTGCCCTGTAGTAATCCTGTAGGCAAGGGATGCCTAATCCTCCTTTATCTTTGGGAAGCTGAAGTGTTTTGAACTTAACTCTTGGCTTTTTACCCGCCCATATAAATCTTGAGAGGGTCCTATCCCACTCTACAAAGTATCTATCAGGGTTTTCTATAGAAACAGACTGGAATAAGTTTAATATCTTTGGGAGCATATTCATTTTTATGATGTCCACTCTAGAAGAAATGCTTAGATAGACCATATGCTAATATTTAGCATGATATCTTTTTTAAGTAGGGGGTAGTTGATTTCTTCCAAGCTAGTTATATCCATTGATAAGTTTATGCCCAGATATTTGATAGTTCTTTTGTCCCAGCTTAGTTTGTATTTGTTGAGCAGATTCTGGGGAGGGCTATAAAAGCTACTAAGAACTTGTGTTTTTTGTATATTCAATTTATATCCCGAGTATAGCCCATACTCCTTTAACACTGACATGAGCTCCATAAGTGATTCGGTAGGTTTTGATAAGTAAACCAAAATGTCATCTGCAAACAAGGCCAATTTCTGCTCACTTCCAGTGATATTAATCCCTTTTATGTTACCATTCTGCCTAATCCTTTCAGCCAATGGCTCTATAAAAATAGCAAATAAGAGTGGACTCAGTGGGCATCCTTGTCTTGTGGACCTTTCAAGCTTGAAAGCATCTGAAAGTTCACCGTTAATCTTTACTTTTGCAGTTGGGCTATTATACAAGGCCCTCAATATAGTGATGATGGACCCATTAAACCCATGGATTTTTTTTTAAAATATGAAAAAAATTTAACTTTTTCCTTCCGTCATACTTCAGAAATATAATACATTAATTTTTTGAACATTTTAAAACATTTAAGTTTGCTCGTTGTATTTATAAGATCCTACATTGACGTGCTCCACAATCATTGGTCAGTCATGTTAAAATCCATTATCAGTGGAAAACAAACCTGATCCTCTACTAGAGGCGATTGTGCAATACCTTTTAGACATAACACTCAGCAAACAGTTATTATTAGTTAAAGTCAGTGAGATTTGGAGTGATACATGACACATGACGGAATAAGACACGCAGACTTAGCATGACGAGCCGACGAGGAACACGTACACTGTGAATACATACAGAGGGAAAAGGGGACAGGAGATAAGACATGGACATAACTAAGCACAAACAGAACATGATGGCTGGGGGGGAAACACACGTGACAGAAGGAATGGGTCACAAGGGAAAAACATGTAAACGAGACGGGAGAAAAGGACATTACTGAAATACATGAAGGGCCAGGGCTGGGACAGCCAACCAGTCACAGACAAAGAGCCACATCATACACCTGGGCGCACATGAACATCACCCATCCCTTCCTCTGTCCTGCGTTCAGTTTAGGGTATCGAACTCAGGACCCTAGCCTCATCAGGCCGGGGTCTTTGTGTGGAGTCTGGATGTTCTCTCGAGCTTCCTCCCACAGTCTAGGGACATGCAGTTAGTGGGGGTCTTCTCGCCCCGTTCACATTCACACAGAGATGAATTGAAGATCACCTTGTGGTTAGTGCCTTCTATTCGATGTACAGACTGAATAATAACACCTTCTAATTAGTTCTGTCTCCTATTGGTGCTCTTCTACGAGTGATCAGTGCTTGATGGCTTACTAAGCTTAACTTTTTTCCACAACATTGATAACAAACATTCACACAGAGATGAATTGAAGATCACCTTGTGGTTAGTGCCTTCTATTCGATGTACAGACTGAATAATAACACCTTCTAATTAGTTCTGTCTCCTATTGGTGCTCTTCTACGAGTGATCAGTGCTTGATGGCTTACTAAGCTTAACTTTTTTCCACAACATTGATAACAAACACACACAGAACAACAACAACATATGTTATCTAAAAAAAACTTGATTGGACCAAAGTTTTGATGTTCATCCTACATGTTTATTGAGATTGTCTAATGTCTGCGACGGTATCTTCTCCCACGTCTGCGGACACCCGAGGCCTTGTGGGGTCTCTTGTGTCTGCGAACGGGGCGAGAAGACCTCGCATGTCTGCGTCTATACCTGCGTCGTGGCATTGTCCAAAACGGCGGTACCTGCTCCACGTCACGGGTTCTATTTATGGACTCACCTGGCAACTTTAGTGATGTCACTGCTGATGTTGTCACTGTTGGTGTGACCTCATGACTCATTCATGCCATCTGAACTGTGGTGTAATTATCAGGTCACAGGGGGACGTGAATTTATTCACAAAGTTGATAGAGAGTTTGGGTCATAACTCAAAGACGCAATGATGCAGTCAAATCATTTGGAATTAAATATCTCTGTCAGTGCGCCCCAGGGTGGCTGTGGCTACAATGTAGCTGCCATCACCAGTGTGTGAATGGGTGGATGACTGGATGTGTAAAGTGCTTTGGGGTCCTTAGGGACTAGTAAAGCGCTATGCAAATACAGGCCATTTACCATCTATAAATTACAAGATTTAGAGGGTTCTGACATCACAGTCATCTTTCTGACATTGACATCCAGTCTCTCTGTTGTGATGTCAAATATCAATGCCAGATTCGTCTCTCTGTTGTGATGTCAGATATTAATGCCAGATTCGTCTCTCTGTTGTGATGTCAGATATTAATGCCAGATTCATCTCTCTGTTGTGATGTCAGATATCAATGCCAGATTCGTCTCTCTGTTGTGATGTCAGATATCAATGCCAGATTCGTCTCTCTGTTGTGATGTCAGATATTAATGCCAGATTCGTCTCTCTGTTGTGATGTCAGATATCAATGCCAGATTCGTCTCTCTGTTGTGATGTCAGATATTAATGCCAGATTTGTCTCTCTGTTGTGATGTCAGATATTAATGCCAGATTCGTCTCTCTGTTGAACAGTATCCGGGTTTACACCAGCCCACCAGATTTCTTATTTGTGTTGCCCTGTAGTAATCCTGTAGGCAAGGGATGCCTAATCCTCCTTTATCTTTGGGAAGCTGAAGTGTTTTGAACTTAACTCTTGGCTTTTTACCCGCCCATATAAATCTTGAGAGGGTCCTATCCCACTCTACAAAGTATCTATCAGGGTTTTCTATAGAAACAGACTGGAATAAGTTTAATATCTTTGGGAGCATATTCATTTTTATGATGTCCACTCTAGAAGAAATGCTTAGATAGACCATCTGCTAATATTTAGCATGATATCTTTTTTAAGTAGGGGGTAGTTGATTTCTTCCAAGCTAGTTATATCCATTGATAAGTTTATGCCCAGATATTTGATAGTTCTTTTGTCCCAGCTTAGTTTGTATTTGTTGAGCAGATTCTGGGGAGGGCTATAAAAGCTACTAAGAACTTGTGTTTTTTGTATATTCAATTTATATCCCGAGTATAGCCCATACTCCTTTAACACTGACATGAGCTCCATAAGTGATTCGGTAGGTTTTGATAAGTAAACCAAAATGTCATCTGCAAACAAGGCCAATTTCTGCTCACTTCCAGTGATATTAATCCCTTTTATGTTACCATTCTGCCTAATCCTTTCAGCCAATGGCTCTATAAAAATAGCAAATAAGAGTGGACTCAGTGGGCATCCTTGTCTTGTGGACCTTTCAAGCTTGAAAGCATCTGAAAGTTCACCGTTAATCTTTACTTTTGCAGTTGGGCTATTATACAAGGCCCTCAATATAGTGATGATGGACCCATTAAACCCATGGATTTTTTTTTAAAATATGAAAAAAATTTAACTTTTTCCTTCCGTCATACTTCAGAAATATAATACATTAATTTTTTGAACATTTTAAAACATTTAAGTTTGCTCGTTGTATTTATAAGATCCTACATTGACGTGCTCCACAATCATTGGTCAGTCATGTTAAAATCCATTATCAGTGGAAAACAAACCTGATCCTCTACTAGAGGCGATTGTGCAATACCTTTTAGACATAACACTCAGCAAACAGTTATTATTAGTTAAAGTCAGTGAGATTTGGAGTGATACAATAAGACACGCAGACTTAGCATGACGAACCGACGAGGAACACGTACACTGTGAATACATACAGAGGGAAAAGGGGACAGGAGATAAGACATGGACATAACTAAGCACAAACAGAACATGATGGCTGGGGGGGAAAACACACGTGACCAATAATAGTAGACCTGTGCTACATTTGTCCAGCTAGGCAACACATATTTCTGCATAAGAGATACATGAGACACCCTTTAAATAAGCAAATTTCATGTTTAAAACATGGAAATGCAGCCAAAATGGACCATACAATGGCCTCAGTGAACACATCAGCACATAAGTAGAGATAAGGAAACTCAATCACATTAGATATTAATATTACTATGAGTAAATTATATATATTATATATTCTGTTATATGGTTTAAAGAATACAATGTGATAATCACACAGGAGAACGCTGTTTCCAGTTATACAAATTTATTTTATTTCACTATTAAAGAAACCAATTATGTAAATAAAAGCTCACCACAAGAACATCTCCCAACCCAGTCTTACAAAGTTGCAGTTACAATAAAAAATGGGTAGGGAACATGAACTGTTGGTGAGCTAAAAAACAATCCTGGTGCTGATGCTTGTCATTGAACGTTTTGGACAGAGCTCTTGATTGAAATGCCTACCGTTGTGTGTAGGCATTTCGGTCCAGATGTTATGGAGTTCAGTTCAGCTAAGATGTATTTCTAAAGCACCGGATGGCAAAAATAGCCGCTTCTCGGCTGTTTATATTGTAAGGTAAAGACCATACAATATAAGAGAGAAAACCCCCCAACAATCAGATGATCCCCTGTGAGCAAACCCTTGATGACAGTGTCTGTGAAGGTTATCAGTCATCAAGGCCATAGTAGTCTAAGGAGCTTGGAAAGAAAAGCGCCTGGACTTCTTTAAGTTAAAGAAGTCCAGGCGCTTTTCTCCAAGCTCCTTAGACTTGGTGACGGTGGGAAAGAAAAACTCCCTTTTAACAGGAAGAAACTTTCGGCAGAACCAGGCTCAGTGAGGGGCGGCCATCTGCCTCGACCGGTTGGGGGGGGGGCACAGCTGTTATAACCCCTGACGCAGCATAGCTTCTAATTCTGAAAGATACGTAGATACCTTAAACCTGCACTCTATGCAGGACACCAAGCGATGACACGACTTGCAGTACTATAGGAGTCTATGCAGAAACAGTTTTCTCTCTTGAATCTCTGTAATTTTTTTGCTACTGAGTGTCTGGGTGCAGTCACTCATTTTGGGCCAATTAAATCAAATGAACTTCCATTGTCTAAGTTATAGCCCTATTGAACCTGCGTTAACCAGGTTTAATAGGGAGGGCCAAAGTCGTAGTTGTGCTAAATTTCCTCGAATTCTCCTCGGAGATTTTCGAGTAGCTTCCTTTGTTCTTGAAAGTTCTTTTCCATTTGTCTCATCGCTTCCCGTCCATTCCACATCTTTTTGGTAAGGTCACTAACCGTATTTTCCAAGGCCTTATTTTGTTGTTTGAGTATGTCAACTTGGACATCGTAGTTGTTTATCAGATTGTTATGTTCTTCCTGTGAAACTTTGGGAGTCTGAGCTTGGGTTTGCAACGCCATGTCTTCTGTTTTCAAGGCTTCCTGTGAATCATACAGATTTTTCTTGACCTCTTCAAGCTCTCTTTTCATTTCCTCAAATTCATGGCACAACAACTCCTTTTCTCTGTTGGTCACTTCAAAATCATGTTGGGAGTCTTTCTCAGTGGCTTTGGAGATCCGTGATTCTCCTTTCACACCCTCATCGTGTGGTTTCAGTTCTTTTTGAGAATCACCACTCCTTTTGGAAAGCTCCTGGAGGTCCTGTTCAAGAAGTTCGTTATGCCGCCTCAATATGTCAATTTCATGTGCAAAGCATTGGCGTTCCAGGGTCTGTCTGAGCTGTTCACTGTCCGTTGTTTTGTTTTCCTCATTCATGATCCTTTTTCTTTCTTCACTCTCTTGTAACTCTTTAAAGGCTGTGTTTGCCTGATGGAGCTCAGTTTTAACAGCCTGTATTTCCTGTTGCATGTCATCTTTTTCCTTTTCAAAGTCCCTTTTCAGCTCACACATGCGTTTTACCGTCACATCATTTTCCTCTCTTAAAGACTGGTTGTCCTTTTCCATGTCTCCCACTTTTATAACCAAGCCTGTCTTGCTGCTTTGCAACTCTCTGATTTCTGCCTCCATTTCCTGCATCACCTCTTTCTGTTGCTGGATCTCTTTGGTTTTGGAGCTGTTTAAATCCTTTAGAATTTGGTTCCAATATTCCAGCTCTTGAATTTTGAAGTGAATTGTTTCATTCTCTAGTTGCAGGTCTCTTTTCCTCTTGTTTTTAGAGAACCCACTTCGTTTGAAGAGAACTTCAATGTTTTTTTGGAGAATCTTGTTCTCATTTATGAGCTCTCTTTTTTGCTCCTTAAGGTCGGCGTTCTCGACTTTAAGGTCACGTATGGTAGAGTTTTGTTGTTTGAGAGTTTTATTCTCATTTTTCAGCTCTTTGATTTGCTGTTTAAGTTTTTCGTTCTCGGCTCTCATGTTGCATACAACAGGATTTGACAGACTCATATTTCAAATTGAAGTTGATGCTAAATCTCTGTACCAACTAAAAGATTTTTTAAAAATACCGTCAACTGTGTCAGAAACGCAAGTTTCCAGTAGTTTCCTGCCTAGTGAATTCTTCCACTCTCTTTGAAAGACTGACAAGAGTGAGAACCTCTCCCCTATTTATAGGTTTTCGTGTGCTGATGTCATAAAGAAGACCAGAGATCAAAGGGATTCTGGTGAAACGTCACTGTGTCTGGTCTGGGCAGTTCTGAATTGAATAATAACAAAATGACGGGGGGCGTGTCTGGTAGCCATGTGAAGACGTGTTGTACAGGGCTCCTCAATGGACTAACTTGTTTCATAATTCCATTGCTCCAAAACTAACGAACTTTTAACAACAGTACGATAACACGCCCGTGTGCTGCTCTGAGGCACTTTTTACATCTTCAAGGCTACGGTGTACGACATATGAGCAAAACTAGATCGGGGAAAGAGCAGGCCGCAAAAGCCTCGGACCTGTCACGGTTGTTAAAGAGTGGACTCAGGCGCGGAGCTCAGAAATAATGACAGTGCATTTATTTACAGTGCAGCAATGTGACAACAGCTCAAATGTGCAACAATGGTGATAGTGCGTCCCTCCTTCCGTGTAAGCCCGTGCGTGGTAGTGAGTGCCCGTCTCTCCTCCAAGTGCTTCCTTAGTGTCCGTAAATCCTCCGTCAATCCCTGGGTGAACACACACACACGACAGCAGAATGAGTACGAAGATCAGACAGCACTTCAATAACGTTAGCGACTCAAAAACACTACCAGGCTTAGTGCAATACTCCAGCGCTGTCTGTCGCTCAGCCACACCATTAAGTAGCCCTGCTACTAGTTGATTGGCAGCAGCTGGTGGATTGACTGCAGGTGCGGCAGCTCCGGGCGACAGCACTTCCGGGTCGGAGGTAGCCTGTTGCTAGGTTACCTCCTAGCACATCACAGCGGAGCCGGAGGGGAAGACAGGGCGATAGGAGAGACATTTTCACACTGTGGTATCGCAAGATATAAGTGGTTATATAAATATATGAGTATACATAATAGTTATTATTCATAGATACCTACATCCTAAGTTCCTGTTAATCTTCTGAAAGAAACAGAATGAATGTGTTGTTACAATGGTAATGCCAGGAGAGGCAGTATTAGTTCTGTGTTACATTAATGTGTAAGGAAGTGGAAGAAGTGTGTGTCCTGTAGGAGGCAGTAGAAAATGGATGCTCATGTTCTGTACATGCCCTGAAAGTAAGGTTCAGTAAACCAGTGCAACGATACTCCGGTGTAAGGCTCAGTTATTGTATTTTTATTTTTTGAAGATGCAACACACACGCACACAGATATACACACACTGGCAGGTCGACCGGTCAGGGCGCCGTCAGATCCTGACAGGACCATGCTGAGGACAGACCGGAGGCACCACCCCATGACATGAGTGAGATTATGAGAGCTATTGCTAGCTCTGAAAAGACGATATTGGACCGTATCGATTCAAGCACGAAAGATTTATTATTCCAGAGGTTGGGACATATTTTTTCTGCACCTGCATTTTGGTACCTGAATGGCAAGCTCGCAAAGTCATCTGCTCTTCGTTTTATAAGCTGGAATGTTAAAGGTATAAATAATCCGGTTAAACGCACAAGGGCTTTTACTCATTTAAAATCATTGAGATCCGATGTTGTATATCTGCAGGAAACACACCTCCGATCAAGTGAACAAATTCAACTAATTAAACTGTTTCTCTGCTTGTCTGCATTGCCACAAATTGTTCTATTTGGTGATGTATCATAGAACTGTACTATATAGTGTATGTACGTTTCTGTGTTTGCTAGTAACTACCATCAACCTAAGGTCTCAGCTAATTTATCTTTGCAGAGATGTTCATTTGATTGTAACAGCAGTAGGAAAGAGCAGTAACAAGAGTAGGACAGCTAAGCTAATTATGGCTAAACATTTGGAATTTAGTGAAAGCAAAAATTGACCTTGCAAAGATGGATAGGTTTATTTAGAAAGTCAGCTATTTACATTTAGTGTTCGTCCCAAGTAGGAGATTTTGAATTGAGTCTAAATTGACCGCAAATTTACTTACATCAAAACTTACAAATTTACATCAAAACTTCTGAAGATGCAGGTCTCTGTGCAGCGGCTGAAGTCTGTGGTGTAGAGGGTGAAGAGGAAGGGGGAGAGGATGGTCCCTTATGGTGCTCCTGTGTTGCTGATTACCTTGTCAGACACACAATGTGGAAGACGCACATATTGTGGTCTTCCTGTCAGGTAATCAACAATCCAGGACACTAGAGAAGCATCCCCCTGCATCGCTGTTAGCTTATCACCAAGCACTGGAAAAGTAAAAAAAACATGAACCTCACAGTGCTCGCCGGCTGGTCCGGGTGGATGTAGACACGATTGAGCAGATAGATGATGGCGTCCTGTGAGACGGGGCTGGTAAGCAAATTGAATGGGATCCTGATGTGGTCTGACAATGGGTGAGATCTGGTCCAGGATGAGCCTTTCCAGGGTCTTCATGATGTGGGAGGTCAGTGTCACAGGCCTGTAATCCTGGGGGCCACTGGGACGTGGCGTCTTTGGTACAGGGACGAGGCTTGATGTCTTCCACAGCACTGGGACCCTCTTCAGACTCAGCATGAACAGTTTATGGAAGACTCCACAAAGCTGGGGGGCACAGGCCTTGAGGGGACTCACTCCATCTGGTCCAGCAGACTTGCCTGAGTGGAGTTTCTTCATTTGCATCTGAACCTGGTAAGCATTTAACACTACTACACTGACATACATAATTTTCAATTTAATGAAGTTAAAAATTTGTTGTCTTATTGTCAGTTGTTATTGACAGCAAGATTATTAGAAATATATGAAAAAAATGTACATTAAATGGGAAGTTCAGGAGCTGAATCAATGACAGTTTTTTTTTTTCAAATGAAAGTGACAAAGGTGCAGATTCATACATAGATGCTGTCATATTAACAGATGTTAATGTGTGAAAAGGGCTTTAACCCTCCCATTATGATGTGGGTCGAGTTGACCTGATTTAAAAATGTAAAAGGAAAAATTGTTAAAAGTACTTTTTAATACAAAATTGCTGTTTGGCTTAAAAAATGTAACCAGCTTGTAAAATGAAACTGGTTTACCTGGCAGCCAGAGTGGAGGCTAAAGGCGACTGAAACTACTTCTTTCTTTGCAACTGTGAGACATATTATACACACACACACACACACACACACGACAGTAATGCTTGGCCCAGTGAAATTGAATGCTGATTGAAAGTACACCTTAATTATCAACTAAAAGCAAAAGAGAAAAAAAAACATAAGTAATATTTTTTAAAGACATTACTGAGAAACTTTCCAGGATTCGCCAACTGATGCATCAGTGGGTCTGAATTTCCAGTGCAGTCTCTCATCAAGTATGTTAAAATTGATGATAAAATTCAACAAAACTACAGGGAAACACTCTGGAAGATTCTGCTGCTGCTCATTTTTCTCCAATTCCAACCAGAAGTGCCACCAAAAAGCAAAGGTTTCCCAGAAGGTACACAGCGATCAGGCAACTGTCACCTTTGACCTGACAAAAAAAGTAAAATTATATTAGAAATACTCCATCTTGTGGCAATCAGTGATTGCTTGCTTTTATATTTCTTTCAGCTTACCAATGCTGATTCCATTTGATCAGCAGTATCATCTGAAACCCAGAGCAAAGAACAGTGAAATATTGCAGGGCACATTAACTGAAGTGAACTAAAGCAGTCAGCTATGTTTTTAATCATTTTATTTATACAGGTTGAGTTATGATATTAGTTTTAAGCTTTAACAGAAGAAGAACAATTTGAAATCAATTTAAATAAAATTGAGTCGAGTTGAGTAGTTGTGGTGATTGAAAAAAAACAAAAAAACAACAACTTTCAGAACGATAACAATGTGCTGGAAGCTCTATGTAAACATTTAGCATGTCAAGTTGCCATTGGTCATGGAAAGTGTGTGCGGCACGGGGGGGTAAAACATTTTTTAAAAATCACCAAACATTAACCAGTTTTTGTAGACACAAAGAGGTTGTGATCATATTTTTTTTTAATAATTTGTGTGACTGAGCCACACATTGAGCCACAGCATTGTCAAACTACACGTGTCCAAAATTGGATAGTCTCAGTTGAGACAATTCAATGCAAGTTCTCTCTGATAACATTAGGTTGGTGGTGCATGAGCTGAGCCTTCGTGTATAGTATTCCCAGAGTATTTTCATGCATTTAATAAATCGAAAGATAAAGATTCCTTTGTCGCTGTACTTCAGCACAGTTAAAGTGTAACAGCTTTTGTTCCAGCAGACTACCATTGAGACATTCTTACGCGTTTTCACTCATCAATTCATAAATACCAATATTGTCAGGGTCCTGGGACTGGGCGACCCAGGATCCCTGAGCAGTCATGTATTATATTATTATTATTATTATTATTGCTGTGTATTTTGGTGTTGCTCCCCCTTCCCTGTGCTTGTGTATATGTGTGTGTGGGTGGCTGAGCACTTGTTTATAGGCGGCGTCAGGCCTGGAGGGTGTGGCCCTGCAAGGGGACTGGCCACACCCGAAGCCACACACCTGCTGCTGATCAGGCCTCGTCGGGGGAGCTACTTAAGAGAGTCTTGGAGCTCCCACCGACGCGGGATCATTGCTTGGGACTCCACGTTAGTTACCCAGTTTAGGTTTTGGTCGTGTAGTGTATGCCTGCCATTGTTCAGTGTCCTGACTGCTGCCGCTATTGTTTCCCGCAGGAGGAGCGTGGAAGGCTTAAGGAGCAGCGAGCACCGGGAGTGCAGACACGGGAGCAGAGAGCACTTGGAGGACACGACACGGGAGTCTGGGGAGAAACACGGGGATTTATTGTTGTTTGATATCACCCTCTGTAAATAAACACTGTCTATACGTAGAGCACCGCGCCTGGGTCCTCCTTCCCCACTCCTTCCACGGTGTGCCATGCCGTACCGTGACAAATATTTGATGCTGCTGTGTTATACACAGAAAATCTTGTGATACAGTGCTGTTTATTTTACCCATCCAACCACATTCTGAGGTGTACAGGGGTTATACTCTTCGCTCAGTCAGCTAAATGCTGCTGAACTGATCAGGTGGCTCTTCACCGTGCAAATGGACTGTTGGGTCTAGATTGGTTTTTGTCATTAAAGTGTATATGGGTAGTGATGATTTTTTCCTTCATCACTGAAATGCAAAAAAAAAGGCTTACCTCTGTGTTTAACTACCCAATCATGGACCTCCAAAATGATGATGAAGAGAACTTCCCAGGCAAAGAAGCCACCCATCACTTTCAATAGCCACCCATCATCACTGTCAATCCTGTCCAGGCCTGTAAATATGGCTGCCACTGTGTGACACAAAGAAGCAGGCATTTTAAGACGAGCAGCATGGGTGACAGTGTGTCTGCTATTGAAAATGTTAGCATATATGCAAGATGGTAGAATGAAGTAAAACACAAGCTTACCAGCTATAGATTTTATTACCACCGCATTTAAAAAATGTGTCCAGTTGAACAGATACCTCCTATCAAAGAAAAGAGAAGAACTATAAAATCATCAGCTTCTGAAGTTCTTGTCTAAGATTTCTCCTGCATCCAATTTATGAAAACAAGTATCATTACTGAACATACAATTTTACTAAATCTATATTTCACTTAAAAAATATTTCATTTACTGAGTCTGGCCTCCAAAGCTACAACCAGGCTATATTTATTAAAAGTACCATTATTACTAAGAGGAAGGAATAACTTTCACGAGTCATGTGCAAATTAGTTTCCTACTTGGTGTTTCAGTGTGAAAGTGTGCTCTGATAAAGCACATGCAGGCTACACTTTGCAAAAGTTTGAAATTTTAAAAACTTTTATGGCTGAAGTATGAATACAACTCTTAGGGTTATCAAATAACTTTATAACCTCACTTTGCCGAGTGAGCAGTGCATTTAGTCATTAAGCATGTACTGCCCCATTCCTTTGGTTTATCGTGTTTTCAAAATTTGTTAAATAATTGTAGAGAAAAAAAAAGTGAGGCCATTTTTAATTTTTTTTTAAATAATATTTGAACAGAGTATTCTTAAATGTGTATAGGCATGATATAGTATATTAATTAAACACACACAGATGGATACATACAGGTGATGTTGTGGTCCGCAGCGCAGCAAGGCCCCGATGGGCTGGATAAGTGAGAGGATCATAACCAGGCACCCCAACACTGGATGTGCTCCCTGGATACCAAACACATTAACAGTGCTAATCATGGGGCATAAATATCAGTCTGAGAGCTGAAACACACAACTAAAGAGTGCTTAATGAATATCAAGAGAAAAGAAAAAAAAACACTTTGAAGGGGTATATTAATCTTGCCTGTGGATGCAACTTGCAGACTGGAGGAGATAAGACATGGACATAACTAAGCACAAACAGAACATGATGGCTGGGGGGGAAACACACGTGACAGAAGGAATGGGTCACAAGGGAAAAACATGTAAACGAGACGGGAGAAAAGGACATTACTGAAATACATGAAGGGCCAGGGCTGGGACAGCCAACCAGTCACAGACAAAGAGCCACATCATACACCTGGGCGCACATGAACATCACCCATCCCTTCCTCTGTCCTGCGTTCAGTTTAGGGTATCGAACTCAGGACCCTAGCCTCATCAGGCCGGGGTCTTTGTGTGGAGTCTGGATGTTCTCTCGAGCTTCCTCCCACAGTCTAGGGACATGCAGTTAGTGGGGGTCTTCTCGCCCCGTTCACATTCACACAGAGATGAATTGAAGATCACCTTGTGGTTAGTGCCTTCTATTCGATGTACAGACTGAATAATAACACCTTCTAATTAGTTCTGTCTCCTATTGGTGCTCTTCTACGAGTGATCAGTGCTTGATGGCTTACTAAGCTTAACTTTTTTCCACAACATTGATAACAAACACACACAGAACAACAACAACATATGTTATCTAAAAAAAACTTGATTGGACCAAAGTTTTGATGTTCATCCTACATGTTTATTGAGATTGTCTAATGTCTGCGACGGTATCTTCTCCCACGTCTGCGGACACCCGAGGCCTTGTGGGGTCTCTTGTGTCTGCGAACGGGGCGAGAAGACCTCGCATGTCTGCGTCTATACCTGCGTCGTGGCATTGTCCAAAACGGCGGTACCTGCTCCACGTCACGGGTTCTATTTATGGACTCACCTGGCAACTTTAGTGATGTCACTGCTGATGTTGTCACTGTTGGTGTGACCTCATGACTCATTCATGCCATCTGAACTGTGGTGTAATTATGAGGTCACAGGGGGACGTGAATTTATTCACAAAGTTGATAGAGAGTTTGGGTCATAACTCAAAGACGCAATGATGCAGTCAAATCATTTGGAATTAAATATCTCTGTCAGTGCGCCCCAGGGTGGCTGTGGCTACAATGTAGCTGCCATCACCAGTGTGTGAATGGGTGGATGACTGGATGTGTAAAGTGCTTTGGGGTCCTTAGGGACTAGTAAAGCGCTATGCAAATACAGGCCATTTACCATCTATAAATTACAAGATTTAGAGGGTTCTGACATCACAGTCATCTTTCTGACATTGACATCCAGTCTCTCTGTTGTGATGTCAAATATCAATGCCAGATTCGTCTCTCTGTTGTGATGTCAAATATCAATGCCAGATTCGTCTCTCTGTTGTGATGTCAGATATTAATGCCAGATTCATCTCTCTGTTGTGATGTCAAATATTAATGCCAGATTCATCTCTCTGTTGTGATGTCAGATATCAATGCCAGATTCGTCTCTGTTGTGATGTCAAATATTAATGCCAGATTCGTCTCTCTGTTGTGATGTCAAATATCAATGCCAGATTCGTCTCTCTGTTGTGATGTCAAATATCAATGCCAGATTCATCTCTCTGTTGTGATGTCAAATATTAATGCCAGATTCGTCTCTCTGTTGTGATGTCAAATATTAATGCCAGATTCGTCTCTCTGTTGTGATGTCAGATATCAATGCCAGATTCGTCTCTGTTGTGATGTCAGATATTAATGCCAGATTCGTCTCTCTGTTGTGATGTCAGATATCAATGCCAGATTCGTCTCTCTGTTGTGATGTCAGATATCAATGCCAGATTCGTCTCTCTGTTGTGATGTCAGATATCAATGCCAGATTCGTCTCTCTGTTGTGATGTCAGATATCAATGCCAGATTCGTCTCTCTGTTGTGATGTCAGATATCAATGCCAGATTCGTCTCTCTGTTGTGATGTCAAATATCAATGCCAGATTCGTCTCTCTGTTGTGATGTCAGATATCAATGCCAGATTCGTCTCTCTGTTGTGATGTCAAATATTAATGCCAGATTCGTCTCTCTGTTGTGATGTCAAATATCAATGCCAGATTCGTCTCTCTGTTGTGATGTCAGATATTAATGCCAGATTCGTCTCTCTGTTGTGATGTCAAATATTAATGCCAAATTCGTCTCTCTGTTGTGATGTCAAATATTAATGCCAGATTCGTCTCTCTTTTGTGATGTCAAATATTAATGCCAGATTCGTCTCTCTGTTGTGATGTCAAATATCAATGCCAGATTCGTCTCTCTGTTGTGATGTCAAATGTCAATGCCAGATTCGTCTCTCTGTTGTGATGTCAGATATCAATGCCAGATTCGTCTCTCTGTTGTGATGTCAGATATTAATGCCAGATTCGTCTCTCTGTTGTGATGTCAGATATCAATGCCAGATTCGTCTCTCTGTTGTGATGTCAGATATTAATGCCAGATTCGTCTCTCTGTTGTGATGTCAAATATCAATGCCAGATTCGTCTCTCTGTTGTGATGTCAAATATCAATGCCAGATTCGTCTCTCTGTTGTGATGTCAGATATTAATGCCAGATTCGTCTCTCTGTTGTGATGTCAAATATCAATGCCAGATTCGTCTCTCTGTTGTGATGTCAGATATCAATGCCAGATTCGTCTCTCTGTTGTGATGTCAGATATTAATGCCAGATTCGTCTCTCTGTTGTAATGTCAAATATCAATGCCAGATTCGTCTCTCTGTTGTGATGTCAAATATCAATGCCAGATTCGTCTCTCTGTTGTGATGTCAAATATCAATGCCAGATTCGTCTCTCTGTTGTGATGTCAGATATTAATGCCAGATTCGTCTCTCTGTTGTAATGTCAAATATCAATGCCAGATTCGTCTCTCTGTTGTGATGTCAGATATTAATGCCAGATTCGTCTCTCTGTTGTGATGTCAGATATCAATGCCAGATTCGTCTCTCTGTTGTGATGTCAAATATTAATGCCAGATTCGTCTCTCTGTTGTGATGTCAGATATCAATGCCAGATTCGTCTCTCTGTTGTGATGTCAACTATCAATGCCAGATTCGTCTCTCTGTTGTGATGTCAGATATCAATGCCAGATTCGTCTCTCTGTTGTGATGTCAGATATTAATGCCAGATTCGTCTCTCTGTTGTGATGTCAAATATCAATGAAAGATTCGTGTCTCTGTTGTGATGTCAAATATTAATGCCAAATTCGTCTCTCTGTTGTGATGTCAAATATTAATGCCAAATTCGTCTCTCTGTTGTGATGTCAGATATCAATGCCAGATTCGTCTCTCTGTTGTGATGTCAGATATTAATGCCAAATTCGTCTCTCTGTTGTGATGTCAGATATCAATGCCAGATTCGTCTCTCTGTTGTGATGTCAAATATCAATGCCAGATTCGTCTCTCTGTTGTGATGTCAGATATCAATGCCAGATTCGTCTCTCTGTTGTGATGTCAGATATCAATGCCAGATTCGTCTCTCTGTTGTGATGTCAGATATTAATGCCAGATTCGTCTCTCTGTTGTGATGTCAGATATTAATGCCAGATTCGTCTCTCTGTTGTGATGTCAGATATCAATGCCAGATTCGTCTCTCTGTTGTGATGTCAAATATCAATGCCAGATTCGTCTCTCTGTTGTGATGTCAGATATTAATGCCAGATTCGTCTCTCTGTTGTGATGTCAGATATTAATGCCAGATTCGTCTCTCTGTTGTGATGTCAGATATCAATGCCAGATTCGTCTCTCTGTTGTGATGTCAAATATCAATGCCAAATTCGTCTCTCTGTTGTGATGTCAGATATTAATGCCAGATTCGTCTCTCTGTTGTGATGTCAAATATCAATGCCAGATTCGTCTCTCTGTTGTGATGTCAAATATCAATGCCAGATTCGTCTCTCTGTTGTGATGTCAAATATTAATGCCAAATTCGTCTCTCTGTTGTGATGTCAGATATCAATGCCAGATTCGTCTCTCTGTTGTGATGTCAGATATCAATGCCAGATTCGTCTCTCTGTTGTGATGTCAAATATTAATGCCAGATTCGTCTCTCTGTTGTGATGTCAGATATCAATGCCAGATTCGTCTCTCTGTTGTGATGTCAAATATCAATGCCAGATTCGTCTCTCTGTTGTGATGTCAGATATTAATGCCAGATTCGTCTCTCTGTTGTGATGTCAGATATCAATGCCAGATTCGTCTCTCTGTTGTGATGTCAAATATCAATGCCAGATTCGTCTCTCTGTTGTGATGTCAGATATCAATGCCAGATTCGTCTCTCTGTTGTGATGTCAAATATCAATGCCAGATTCGTCTCTCTGTTGTGATGTCAGATATTAATGCCAGATTCGTCTCTCTGTTGTGATGTCAAATATCAATGCCAGATTCGTCTCTCTGTTGTGATGTCAGATATCAATGCCAGATTCGTCTCTCTGTTGTGATGTCAAATATCAATGCCAGATTCGTCTCTCTGTTGTGATGTCAAATATCAATGAAAGATTCGTGTCTCTGTTGTGATGTCAAATATTAATGCCAGATTCGTGTCTCTGTTGTGATGTCAGATATCAATGCCAGATTCGTCTCTCTGTTGTGATTAGGGGTGGGTTTTTATAATCGATTCATTGATTAAGATCGATTATGGCTTGGATAACGTAAAATCGATTAATTAAAATCCTGAATCGATTTTTTTAATATAAATTTATTTTGCCCGAAATGCCAGAATCTCTGGTGACATCTCACAAAATTTCAAGAACCACCAAACAGCTAAGACAGTAAATGAGAGCAGGAACACGGATTCTGCACAAAGACTTAAACACACAGCACGACCCGCGGATCAGAATCATTTAGATGTCGCCTTTCTCACCCGACAGCACGGACACGGTCGGGGCTGAAAGCCGACAGCTCACTGATTCTGATCTGTCGGCGGGTCCGCGCTTTGTGTTCACGCCCTTTATGCGCTGATTCTAAAGCTGTTAGTTTGATCTCTTTCCAAACAATATTGACCGAACCAGCAGCAAAAGAAGATTCACATAAACATCGTCATGAATTCACTCTGACTTTTACTGTTTTGCTTCCACCGCGATGCACAGCTCTCTCTCTCTGTCTCTCTGTCTCTCTCTCTCGCCCTCTCTCTCTCTCTGTCTCTCTCTCTCTCTGTCTCTCTCGCCCTCTCTCTCTCTCTCTGTGTGTACTTCAAGAACAGTTTCCCTTTCTTCATTATTCGCTTGCTTGTTATGCACAAGTCTACCGTTGTTTACAGCGCTGTCGGCCGCTGTTTTTTTCCCTTTTACATTCTTCCGAAAAGAAAACCTCATTTCTGCTGTTCAATACTGAACAAATTTAAACTTTTTAAAATTATTCAAAATGCAAAACGCTTAACCGTGTCTCTAATAAAACCTCTGTAACTTCAGAGGTAATGTTCATATGTTGATTAATGGTTTTCTTTCGTTTTTGATGTACTGCAGAATATTTTTATAAAATCCCAGGCCAGGAAAACCACCTTCATGTTTTTCTGTGTTTTATCTTCAGCTACTTTGACACAAAGGCATCTGCTGTGATGCTTACACCTTTGATAAAGTCTTGCGTGTGTCAGCTTCCTTTTTATTGATACAAAAATATGTAAATGTACTGATCTGAATTATAATATTTCTGACTGTCAAAATTTCCCAGATTTAAATCGAATCGAATCGAATTAAATCGAATCGTGGATCGAATCGATTCGGGACCTTGTGAATCGGAATTGAATCGATTCTAGAAATCAGTGACGATACCCAGCCCTAGTTGTGATGTCAAATATTAATGCCAGATTCGTCTCTCTGTTGTGATGTCAAATATTAATGCCAGATTCGTCTCTCTGTTGTGATGTCAAATATTAATGCCAGATTCGTCTCTCTGTTGAACAGTATCCGGGTTTACACCAGCACACCAGATTTCTTATTTGTGTTGCCCTGTAGTAATCCTGTAGGCAAGGGATGCCTAATCCTCCTTTATCTTTGGGAAGCTGAAGTGTTTTGAACTTAACTCTTGGCTTTTTACCCGCCCATATAAATCTTGAGAGGGTCCTATCCCACTCTACAAAGTATCTATCAGGGTTTTCTATAGAAACAGACTGGAATAAGTTTAATATCTTTGGGAGCATATTCATTTTTATGATGTCCACTCTAGAAGAAATGCTTAGATAGACCATCTGCTAATATTTAGCATGATATCTTTTTTAAGTAGGGGGTAGTTGATTTCTTCCAAGCTAGTTATATCCATTGATAAGTTTATGCCCAGATATTTGATAGTTCTTTTGTCCCAGCTTAGTTTGTATTTGTTGAGCAGATTCTGGGGAGGGCTATAAAAGCTACTAAGAACTTGTGTTTTTTGTATATTCAATTTATATCCCGAGTATAGCCCATACTCCTTTAACACTGACATGAGCTCCATAAGTGATTCGGTAGGTTTTGATAAGTAAACCAAAATGTCATCTGCAAACAGAATCAGAATCAGAAACTTTATTGTCATTGTCATGAGAACAACGAAATGAAGAATGGTCCCCGATCATTGCATCATCCCTAGCAATATCAAAATATAAATAAAACAATAAAATTCAATAAATAAAATAGATAGAATACTTAAAATACTAATAAGATATAACAGTAAAACATTCACATACATTCTCACACACATGCTTCAGACCGTGCATAGATTAACACAAGAGTGGCGTGATGGACATTTTTTTGTAGTATTCAGATGTGTTATTGCAGTTGGATAACAGCTGTGTTTGAGTCTATTAGTCCTTGCTCTGATTGCCCTGTACCGTCTGCCTGAGGGCATCAGTTCGAACAGGGAGTGGCCAGGATGTGAGGTGTCTTTTATGATGTTTTGGGCCTTTTTAAAACAGTGGGCGTTGTGTAGAACTTCCAGTGTGGGGAGAGGGCAGCCAGTGATCTTTTGGGCAGTGTTAATGATCCCTTGGAGTGCTTTCCTCTGAGCCCCTGTGCAGCTAGTGTACCAGATGCATATGCAGTAAGTTAGAACACTCTCAATGGTGGCTCTGTAGAAGGACACCAGCAGTCTCTGTGTGATGTTATTCCTCCTGAGAATTCTCAGGAAGTACAGTCTCTGTTGGGCCTTTTTCAGCAGCTCGGAGGTGTTCACACTCCAGGAAAGGTTCTCCTCTATATTGACTCCCAGGAAGCGGAAGCTTGCCACCCTTTCTACACAGTCCCCATTTATGAATAGTGGTTGGATCTCTGCCTTTTTCCTTCTGAAGTCTATTATGAGTTCTTTGGTTTTTGAAGTGTTGAGGAGGAGGTTATTGGCCTTACACCATGACGTCAGCTGCTCCACCTCGTCTCTGTACGTAGACTCGTCTCCCTTGGAAATGAGCCCCACCACTGTGGTGTCATCTGCAAATTTCACAAAGATGTTGCTGTGGTGGCGAGGAGTGCAGTCGTGTGTGTAGAGAGAGTAGAGCAGTGGACTGAGCACACAGCCCTGGGGTGAGCCAGTGCTGAGACTCAGGGCTGAGGATGTGTGATGGCCAACTCTGACTCTCTGTCTACGGCCCGAGAGGAAGCTATTGATCCACATGCAGGTGCTGTCTGGAAGCCCCAGGTCTTGTAGCTTGGCCACCAGTTTGTGTGGAAGGATGGTGTTAAAAGCTGAGCAGTAATCCACGAAGAGCATCCGCACATAGCTACCATGCTCTTCCAGGTGAGTTAATGCAGCATGGAGTGCTGTGGCTACAGCGTCTTCCGTGGATCGGTTTGCTCTGTAGGCAAACTGGTGTGGATCCAGGCTGCGGGGCAGGGCTGCTGTGATGTGTCTGCGGACCAGCTTCTCAAAGCATTTCATTACCACTGGGGTGAGTGCCACCGGTCTGTAGTCATTCAGGCCGGTGATGTGGGGCTTCTTAGGCAAGGGGACTATGGTGGAGGACTTCAGGCAGAGTGGGACAGTCGCCTGTGCGAGGGATTTGTTGAAAATCCTGGTGAAGATCCCAGCCAGCTGTCCTGCACAATCCCTCAATATTCGACCTGGCACACCATCAGGACCCGCCGCCTTCCTCGGGTTAACAGCCTGCAGCATGCGCCTCACCTCGTGCTCTTCCAGGGTGAGGGTGGTGCTGCTATGGGTGGCGTGTTGCTGCTGTGGCTCCAATACCTCCGGTACCCTGGTCTCAAAGCGGGCAAAGAAGATATTCAGCTCCTCTGCCAGCTCCAGGTCACCGTCCGCAGCTCCGAGATTGATCTTATAGTTGGTTAGGTGCTGGATGCCTTGCCACACCTGCCGGCTGGTATTACTCTTCAAAAACAAGGCCAATTTCTGCTCACTTCCAGTGATATTAATCCCTTTTATGTTACCATTCTGCCTAATCCTTTCAGCCAATGGCTCTATAAAAATAGCAAATAAGAGTGGACTCAGTGGGCATCCTTGTCTTGTGGACCTTTCAAGCTTGAAAGCATCTGAAAGTTCACCGTTAATCTTTACTTTTGCAGTTGGGCTATTATACAAGGCCCTCAATATAGTGATGATGGACCCATTAAACCCATGGATTTTTTTTTAAAATATGAAAAAAATTTAACTTTTTCCTTCCGTCATACTTCAGAAATATAATACATTAATTTTTTGAACATTTTAAAACATTTAAGTTTGCTCGTTGTATTTATAAGATCCTACATTGACGTGCTCCACAATCATTGGTCAGTCATGTTAAAATCCATTATCAGTGGAAAACAAACCTGATCCTCTACTAGAGGCGATTGTGCAATACCTTTTAGACATAACACTCAGCAAACAGTTATTATTAGTTAAAGTCAGTGAGATTTGGAGTGATACATGACACATGACGGAATAAGACACGCAGACTTAGCATGACGAGCCGACGAGGAACACGTACACTGTGAATACATACAGAGGGAAAAGGGGACAGGAGATAAGACATGGACATAACTAAGCACAAACAGAACATGATGGCTGGGGGGGAAACACACGTGACAGAAGGAATGGGTCACAAGGGAAAAACATGTAAACGAGACGGGAGAAAAGGACATTACTGAAATACATGAAGGGCCAGGGCTGGGACAGCCAACCAGTCACAGACAAAGAGCCACATCATACACCTGGGCGCACATGAACATCACCCATCCCTTCCTCTGTCCTGCGTTCAGTTTAGGGTATCGAACTCAGGACCCTAGCCTCATCAGGCCGGGGTCTTTGTGTGGAGTCTGGATGTTCTCTCGAGCTTCCTCCCACAGTCTAGGGACATGCAGTTAGTGGGGGTCTTCTCGCCCCGTTCACATTCACACAGAGATGAATTGAAGATCACCTTGTGGTTAGTGCCTTCTATTCGATGTACAGACTGAATAATAACACCTTCTAATTAGTTCTGTCTCCTATTGGTGCTCTTCTACGAGTGATCAGTGCTTGATGGCTTACTAAGCTTAACTTTTTTCCACAACATTGATAACAAACACACACAGAACAACAACAACATATGTTATCTAAAAAAAACTTGATTGGACCAAAGTTTTGATGTTCATCCTACATGTTTATTGAGATTGTCTAATGTCTGCGACGGTATCTTCTCCCACGTCTGCGGACACCCGAGGCCTTGTGGGGTCTCTTGTGTCTGCGAACGGGGCGAGAAGACCTCGCATGTCTGCGTCTATACCTGCGTCGTGGCATTGTCCAAAACGGCGGTACCTGCTCCACGTCACGGGTTCTATTTATGGACTCACCTGGCAACTTTAGTGATGTCACTGCTGATGTTGTCACTGTTGGTGTGACCTCATGACTCATTCATGCCATCTGAACTGTGGTGTAATTATCAGGTCACAGGGGGACGTGAATTTATTCACAAAGTTGATAGAGAGTTTGGGTCATAACTCAAAGACGCAATGATGCAGTCAAATCATTTGGAATTAAATATCTCTGTCAGTGCGCCCCAGGGTGGCTGTGGCTACAATGTAGCTGCCATCACCAGTGTGTGAATGGGTGGATGACTGGATGTGTAAAGTGCTTTGGGGTCCTTAGGGACTAGTAAAGCGCTATGCAAATACAGGCCATTTACCATCTATAAATTACAAGATTTAGAGGGTTCTGACATCACAGTCATCTTTCTGACATTGACATCCAGTCTCTCTGTTGTGATATCAAATGTCAATGCCAGATTCGTCTCTCTGTTGTGATGTCAGATATTAATGCCAGATTCGTCTCTCTGTTGTGATGTCAGATATTAATGCCAGATTCGTCTCTCTGTTGTGATGTCAGATATCAATGCCAGATTCGTCTCTCTGTTGTGATGTCAGATATCAATGCCAGATTCGTCTCTCTGTTGTGATGTCAGATATTAATGCCAGATTCGTCTCTCTGTTGTGATGTCAGATATCAATGCCAGATTCGTCTCTCTGTTGTGATGTCAGATATCAATGCCAGATTCGTCTCTCTGTTGTGATGTCAGATATTAATGCCAGATTCGTCTCTCTGTTGTGATGTCAGATATTAATGCCAGATTCGTCTCTCTGTTGTGATGTCAGATATTAATGCCAGATTCGTCTCTCTGTTGTGATGTCAGATATTAATGCCAGATTTGTCTCTCTGTTGTGATGTCAGATATCAATGCCAGATTCGTCTCTCTGTTGTGATGTCAGATATCAATGCCAGATTTGTCTCTCTGTTGTGATGTCAGATATTAATGCCACATTCGTCTCTCTGTTGTGATGTCAGATATAAATGCCAGATTCGTCTCTCTGTTGTGATGTCAGATATCAATGCCAGATTCGTCTCTCTGTTGTGATGTCAGATATCAATGCCAGATTCGTCTCTCTGTTGTGATGTCAGATATCAATGCCAGATTCGTCTCTCTGTTGTGATGTCAGATATCAATGCCAGATTCGTCTCTCTGTTGAACAGTATCTGGGTTTACACCAGCCCACCAGATTTCTTATTTGTGTTGCCCTGTAGTAATCCTGTAGGCAAGGGATGCCTAATCCTCCTTTATCTTTGGGAAGCTGAAGTTTTTTGAACTTAACTCTTGGCTTTTTACCCGCCCATATAAATCTTGAGAGGGTCCTATCCCACTCTACAAAGTATCTATCAGGGTTTTCTATAGAAACAGACTGGAATAAGTTTAATATCTTTGGGAGCATATTCATTTTTATGATGTCCACTCTAGAAGAAATGCTTAGATAGACCATCTGCTAATATTTAGCATGATATCTTTTTTAAGTAGGGGGTAGTTGATTTCTTCCAAGCTAGTTATATCCATTGATAAGTTTATGCCCAGATATTTGATAGTTCTTTTGTCCCAGCTTAGTTTGTATTTGTTGAGCAGATTCTGGGGAGGGCTATAAAAGCTACTAAGAACTTGTGTTTTTTGTATATTCAATTTATATCCCGAGTATAGCCCATACTCCTTTAACACTGACATGAGCTCCATAAGTGATTCGGTAGGTTTTGATAAGTAAACCAAAATGTCATCTGCAAACAAGGCCAATTTCTGCTCACTTCCAGTGATATTAATCCCTTTTATGTTACCATTCTGCCTAATCCTTTCAGCCAATGGCTCTATAAAAATAGCAAATAAGAGTGGACTCAGTGGGCATCCTTGTCTTGTGGACCTTTCAAGCTTGAAAGCATCTGAAAGTTCACCGTTAATCTTTACTTTTTCAGTTGGGCTATTATACAAGGCCCTCAATATAGTGATGATGGACCCATTAAACCCATGGATTTTTTTTTAAAATATGAAAAAAATGTAACTTTTTCCTTCCGTCATACTTCAGAAATATAATACATTAATTTTTTGAACATTTTAAAACATTTAAGTTTGCTCGTTGTATTTATAAGATCCTACATTGACGTGCTCCACAATCATTGGTCAGTCATGTTAAAATCCATTATCAGTGGAAAACAAACCTGATCCTCTACTAGAGGCGATTGTGCAATACCTTTTAGACATAACACTCAGCAAACAGTTATTATTAGTTAAAGTCAGTGAGATTTGGAGTGATACAATAAGACACGCAGACTTAGCATGACGAACCGACGAGGAACACGTACACTGTGAATACATACAGAGGGAAAAGGGGACAGGAGATAAGACATGGACATAACTAAGCACAAACAGAACATGATGGCTGGGGGGGAAAACACACGTGACCAATAATAGTAGACCTGTGCTACATTTGTCCAGCTAGGCAACACATATTTCTGCATAAGAGATACATGAGACACCCTTTAAATAAGCAAATTTCATGTTTAAAACATGGAAATGCAGCCAAAATGGACCATACAATGGCCTCAGTGAACACATCAGCACATAAGTAGAGATAAGGAAACTCAATCACATTAGATATTAATATTACTATGAGTAAATTATATATATTATATATTCTGTTATATGGTTTAAAGAATACAATGTGATAATCACACAGGAGAACGCTGTTTCCAGTTATACAAATTTATTTTATTTCACTATTAAAGAAACCAATTATGTAAATAAAAGCTCACCACAAGAACATCTCCCAACCCAGTCTTACAAAGTTGCAGTTACAATAAAAAATGGGTAGGGAACATGAACTGTTGGTGAGCTAAAAAACAATCCTGGTGCTGATGCTTGTCATTGAACGTTTTGGACAGAGCTCTTGATTGAAATGCCTACCGTTGTGTGTAGGCATTTCGGTCCAGATGTTATGGAGTTCAGTTCAGCTAAGATGTATTTCTAAAGCACCGGATGGCAAAAATAGCCGCTTCTCGGCTGTTTATATTGTAAGGTAAAGACCATACAATATAAGAGAGAAAACCCCCCAACAATCAGATGATCCCCTGTGAGCAAACCCTTGATGACAGTGTCTGTGAAGGTTATCAGTCATCAAGGCCATAGTAGTCTAAGGAGCTTGGAAAGAAAAGCGCCTGGACTTCTTTAAGTTAAAGAAGTCCAGGCGCTTTTCTCCAAGCTCCTTAGACTTGGTGACGGTGGGAAAGAAAAACTCCCTTTTAACAGGAAGAAACTTTCGGCAGAACCAGGCTCAGTGAGGGGCGGCCATCTGCCTCGACCGGTTGGGGGGGGGGCACAGCTGTTATAACCCCTGACGCAGCATAGCTTCTAATTCTGAAAGATACGTAGATACCTTAAACCTGCACTCTATGCAGGACACCAAGCGATGACACGACTTGCAGTACTATAGGAGTCTATGCAGAAACAGTTTTCTCTCTTGAATCTCTGTAATTTTTTTGCTACTGAGTGTCTGGGTGCAGTCACTCATTTTGGGCCAATTAAATCAAATGAACTTCCATTGTCTAAGTTATAGCCCTATTGAACCTGCGTTAACCAGGTTTAATAGGGAGGGCCAAAGTCGTAGTTGTGCTAAATTTCCTCGAATTCTCCTCGGAGATTTTCGAGTAGCTTCCTTTGTTCTTGAAAGTTCTTTTCCATTTGTCTCATCGCTTCCCGTCCATTCCACATCTTTTTGGTAAGGTCACTAACCGTATTTTCTAAGGCCTTATTTTGTTGTTTGAGTATGTCAACTTGGACATCGTAGTTGTTTATCAGATTGTTATGTTCTTCCTGTGAAACTTTGGGAGTCTGAGCTTGGGTTTGCAACGCCATGTCTTCTGTTTTCAAGGCTTCCTGTAAATCATACTGATTTTTCTTGACCTCTTCAAGCTCTCTTTTCATTTCCTCAAATTCATGGCACAACAACTCCTTTTCTCTGTTGGTCACGTTAACATCATGTTGGGAGTCTTTCTCAGTGGCTTTGAAGATCTGGGATTCTCCTTTCGCACCCTCATCGTGTGGTTTCAGTTCTTTTTGAGAATCACCACTCCTTTTGGAAAGCTCCTGGAGGTCCTGTTCAAGAAGTTCGTTATGCCGCCTCAATATGTCAATTTCATGTGCAAAGCATTGGCGTTCCAGGGTCTGTCTGAGCTGTTCACTGTCCGTTGTTTTGTTTTCCTCATTCATGATCCTTTTTCTTTCTTCACTCTCTTGTAACTCTTTAAAGGCTGTGTTTGCCTGATGGAGCTCAGTTTTAACAGCCTGTATTTCCTGTTGCATGTCATCTTTTTCCTTTTCAAAGTCCCTTTTCAGCTCACACATGCGTTTTATCATCACATCATTTTTCTTTCTTAAAGACTGGTTGTCCTTTTCCATGCCTTTCACTTTTATAACATAGCCTGCCTTTTTGCTTTGCAGCTCTCTGATTTCATCCTGCATTTCCTGCATCACCTCTTTGTGTTGCTGAATTTCTTTGCTATTGGAGCTTTGTGAATCCTGTAGAACTGTATTCAAATATTCCAGCTCTTGAATTCTGATGTGAATTGTTTCATTCTCTAGTTGCAGGTCTCTTTTCCTCTTGTTTTTAGAGAACCCACTTCGTTTGAAGAGAACTTCAATGTTTTTTTGGAGAATCTTGTTCTCATTTATGAGCTCTCTTTTTTGCTCCTTAAGGTCGGCGTTCTCGACTTTAAGGTCACGTATGGTAGAGTTTTGTTGTTTGAGAGTTTTATTCTCATTTTTCAGCTCTTTGATTTGCTGTTTAAGTTTTTCGTTCTCGGCTCTCATGTTGCATACAACAGGATTTGACAGACTCATATTTCAAATTGAAGTTGATGCTAAATCTCTGTACCAACTAAAAGATTTTTTAAAAATACCGTCAACTGTGTCAGAAACGCAAGTTTCCAGTAGTTTCCTGCCTAGTGAATTCTTCCACTCTCTTTGAAAGACTGACAAGAGTGAGAACCTCTCCCCTATTTATAGGTTTTCGTGTGCTGATGTCATAAAGAAGACCAGAGATCAAAGGGATTCTGGTGAAACGTCACTGTGTCTGGTCTGGGCAGTTCTGAATTGAATAATAACAAAATGACGGGGGGCGTGTCTGGTAGCCATGTGAAGACGTGTTGTACAGGGCTCCTCAATGGACTAACTTGTTTCATAATTCCATTGCTCCAAAACTAACGAACTTTTAACAACAGTACGATAACACGCCCGTGTGCTGCTCTGAGGCACTTTTCACATCTTCAAGGCTACGGTGTACGACATATGAGCAAAACTAGATCGGGGAAAGAGCAGGCCGCAAAAGCCTCGGACCTGTCACGGTTGTTAAAGAGTGGACTCAGGCGCGGAGCTCAGAAATAATGACAGTGCATTTATTTACAGTGCAGCAATGTGACAACAGCTCAAATGTGCAACAATGGTGATAGTGCGTCCCTCCTTCCGTGTAAGCCCGTGCGTGGTAGTGAGTAGGGGTGGGTTTTTATAATCGATTCATTGATTAAGATCGATTATGGCTTGGTTAACGTAAAATCGATTAATTAAAATCCTGAATCGATTTTTTTAATATAAATTTATTTTGCCCGAAATGCCAGAATCTCTGGTGACATCTCACAAAATTTCAAGAACCACCAAACAGCTAAGACAGTAAATGAGAGCAGGAACACGGATTCTGCACAAAGACTTAAACACACAGCACGACCCGCGGATCAGAATCATTTAGATGTCGCCTTTCTCACCCGACGGCACGGACACGGTCGGGGCTGAAAGCCGACAGCTCACTGATTCTGATCTGTCGGCGGGTCCGCGCTTTGTGTTCACGCCCTTTATGCGCTGATTCTAAAGCTGTTAGTTTGATCTCTTTCCAAACAATATTGACCGAACCAGCAGCAAAAGAAGATCCACATAAACATCGTCATGAATTCACTCTGACTTTTACTGTTTTGCTTCCACCGGATGCACAGCTCTCTCTCTCTGTCTCTCTGTCTCTCTCTCTCTCGCCCTCTCTCTCTCTCTGTCTCTCTCTCTCTCTGTCTCTCTGTCTCTCTCTCGCCCTCTCTCTCTCTCTGTCTCTCTCTCTCTCTGTCTCTCTGTCTCTCTCTCGCCCTCTCTCTCTCTCTGTCTCTCTCTCTCTCTGTCTCTCTCTCGCCCTCTCTCTCTCTCTCTGTGTACTTCAAGAACAGTTTCCCTTTCTTCATTATTCGCTTGCTTGTTATGCACAAGTCTACCGTTGTTTACAGCGCTGTCGGCCGCTGTTTTTTTCCCTTTTACATTCTTCCGAAAAGAAAACCTCATTTCTGCTGTTCAATACTGAACAAATTTAAACTTTTTAAAATTATTCAAAATGCAAAACGCTTAACCGTGTCTCTAATAAAACCTCTGTAACTTCAGAGGTAATGTTCATATGTTGATTAATGGTTTTCTTTCGTTTTTGATGTACTGCAGAATATTTTTATAAAATCCCAGGCCAGGAAAACCACCTTCATGTTTTTCTGTGTTTTATCTTCAGCTACTTTGACACAAAGGCATCTGCTGTGATGCTTACACCTTTGATAAAGTCTTGCGTGTGTCAGCTTCCTTTTTATTGATACAAAAATATGTAAATGTACTGATCTGAATTATAATATTTCTGACTGTCAAAATTTCCCAGATTTAAATCGAATCGAATCGAATTAAATCGAATCGTGGATCGAATCGATTCGGGACCTTGTGAATCGGAATTGAATCGATTCTAGAAATCAGTGACGATACCCAGCCCTAGTAGTGAGTGCCCGTCTCTCCTCCAAGTGCTTCCTTAGTGTCCGTAAATCCTCCGTCAATCCCTGGGTGAACACACACACACACACACACACACACACACACACACACACACACACACACACACTGGCAGGTCGACCGGTCAGGGCGCCGTCAGATCCTGACAGGACCATACTGAGGACAGACCGGAGGCACCACCCCATGACATGAGTGAGATTATGAGAGCTATTGCTAGCTCTGAAAAGAGGATATTGGACCGTATCGATTCAAGCACGAAAGATTTATTATTCCAGAGGTTGGGACATATTTTTTCTGCACCTGCATTTTGGTACCTGAATGGCAAGCTCGCAAAGTCATCTGCTCTTCGTTTTATAAGCTGGAATGTTAAAGGTATAAATAATCCGCTTAAACGCACAAGGGCTTTTACTCATTTAAAATCATTGAGATCCGATGTTGTATATCTGCAGGAAACACACCTCCGATCAAGTGAACAAATTCAACTAATTAAACTGTTTCTCTGCTTGTCTGCATTGCCACAAATTGTTCTATTTGGTGATGTATCATAGAACTGTACTATATAGTGTATGTACGTTTCTGTGTTTGCTAGTAACTACCATCAACCTAAGGTCTCAGCTAATTTATCTTTGCAGAGATGTTCATTTGATTGTAACAGCAGTAGGAAAGAACAGTAACAAGAGTAGGACAGCTAAGCTAATTATGGCTAAACATTTGGAATTTAGTGAAAGCAAAAATTGACCTTGCAAAGATGGATAGGTTTATTTAGAAAGTCAGCTATTTACATTTAGTGTTCGTCCCAAGTAGGAGATTTTGAATTGAGTCTAAATTGACCGCAAATTTACTTACATCAAAACTTCTGAAGATGCAGGTCTCTGTGCAGCAGCTGAAGTCTGTGGTGTAGAGGGTGAAGAGGAAGGGGGAGAGGATGGTCCCTTATGGTGCTCCTGTGTTGCTGATTACCTTGTCAGACACACAATGTGGAAGACGCACATATTGTGGTCTTCCTGTCAGGTAATCAACAATCCAGGACACTAGAGAAGCATCCCCCTGCATCGCTGTTAGCTTATCACCAAGCACTGGAAAAGTAAAAAAAAAAAACATGAACCTCACAGTGCTCGCCGGCTGGTCCGGGTGGATGTAGACACGATTGAGCAGATAGATGATGGCGTCCTGTGAGACGGGGCTGGTAAGCAAATTGAATGGGATCCTGATGTGGTCTGACAATGGGTGAGATCTGGTCCAGGATGAGCCTTTCCAGGGTCTTCATGATGTGGGAGGTCAGTGTCACAGGCCTGTAATCCTGGGGGCCACTGGGACGTGGCGTCTTTGGTACAGGGACGAGGCTTGATGTCTTCCACAGCACTGGGACCCTCTTCAGACTCAGCATGAACAGTTTATGGAAGACTCCACAAAGCTGGGGGGCACAGGCCTTGAGGGGACTCACTCCATCTGGTCCAGCAGACTTGCCTGAGTGGAGTTTCTTCATTTGCATCTGAACCTGGTAAGCATTTAACACTACTACACTGACATACATAATTTTCAATTTAATGAAGTTAAAAATTTGTTGTCTTATTGTCAGTTGTTATTGACAGCAAGATTATTAGAAATATATGAAAAAATGTACATTAAATGGGAAGTTCAGGAGCTGAATCAATGACAGTTTTTTTTTTTCAAATGAAAGTGACAAAGGTGCAGATTCATACATAGATGCTGTCATATTAACAGATGTTAATGTGTGAAAAGGGCTTTAACCCTCCCATTATGATGTGGGTCGAGTTGACCTGATTTAAAAATGTAAAAGGAAAAATTGTTAAAAGTACTTTTTAATACAAAATTGCTGTTTGGCTTAAAAAATGTAACCAGCTTGTAAAATGAAACTGGTTTACCTGGCAGCCAGAGTGGAGGCTAAAGGCGACTGAAACTACTTCTTTCTTTGCAACTGTGAGACATATTATACACACACACACACACACACACACACACACACACACACACACACACACACGACAGTAATGCTTGGCCCAGTGAAATTGAATGCTGATTGAAAGTACACCTTAATTATCAACTAAAAGCAAAAGAGAAAAAAAACATAAGTAATATTTTTTAAAGACATTACTGAGAAACTTTCCAGGATTCGCCAACTGATGCATCAGTGGGTCTGAATTTCCAGTGCAGTCTCTCATCAAGTATGTTAAAATTGATGATAAAATTCAACAAAACTACAGGGAAACACTCTGGAAGATTCTGCTGCTGCTCATTTTTCTCCAATTCCAACCAGAAGTGCCACCAAAAAGCAAAGGTTTCCCAGAAGGTACACAGCGATCAGGCAACTGTCACCTTTGACCTGACAAAAAAAGTAAAATTATATTAGAAATACTCCATCTTGTGGCAATCAGTGATTGCTTGCTTTTATATTTCTTTCAGCTTACCAATGCTGATTCCATTTGATCAGCAGTATCATCTGAAACCCAGAGCAAAGAACAGTGAAATATTGCAGGGCACATTAACTGAAGTGAACTAAAGCAGTCAGCTATGTTTTTAATCATTTTATTTATACAGGTTGAGTTATGATATTAGTTTTAAGCTTTAACAGAAGAAGAACAATTTGAAATCAATTTAAATAAAATTGAGTCGAGTTGAGTAGTTGTGGTGATTGAAAAAAAACAAAAAAACAACAACTTTCAGAACGATAACAATGTGCTGGAAGCTCTATGTAAACATTTAGCATGTCAAGTTGCCATTGGTCATGGAAAGTGTGTGCGGCACGGGGGGGTAAAACATTTTTTAAAAATCACCAAACATTAACCAGTTTTTGTAGACACAAAGAGGTTGTGATCATATTTTTTTTTAATAATTTGTGTGACTGAGCCACACATTGAGCCACAGCATTGTCAAACTACACGTGTCCAAAATTGGATAGTCTCAGTTGAGACATTTCAATGCAAGTTCTCTCTGATAACATTAGGTTGGTGGTGCATGAGCTGAGCCTTCGTGTATAGTATTCCCAGAGTATTTTCATGCATTTAATAAATCGAAAGATAAAGATTCCTTTGTCGCTGTACTTCAGCACAGTTAAAGTGTAACAGCTTTTGTTCCAGCAGACTACCATTGAGACATTCTTACGCGTTTTCACTCATCAATTCATAAATACCAATATTTGATGCTGCTGTGTTATACACAGAAAATCTTGTGATACAGTGCTGTTTATTTTACCCATCCAACCACATTCTGAGGTGTACAGGGGTTATACTCTTCGCTCAGTCAGCTAAATGCTGCTGAACTGATCAGGTGGCTCTTCACCGTGCAAATGGACTGTTGGGTCTAGATTGGTTTTTGTCATTAAAGTGTATATGGGTAGTGATGATTTTTTCCTTCATCACTGAAATGCAAAAAAAAAGGCTTACCTCTGTGTTTAACTACCCAATCATGGACCTCCAAAATGATGATGAAGAGAACTTCCTAGGCAAAGAAGCCACCCATCACTTTCAATAGCCACCCATCATCACTGTCAATCCTGTCCAGGCCTGTAAATATGGCTGCCACTGTGTGACACAAAGAAGCAGGCATTTTAAGACGAGCAGCATGGGTGACAGTGTGTCTGCTATTGAAAATGTTAGCATATCCTGTACATAGCTTGTACTCACTACAGCCTGTACATACTTGTAGTTATAGAATATTCACAACATACTTCATACCGTGTACATTATAACATAATAGACCCATTTCTGTAATATACTTACATATCTATATTATTGCTAATATATATTGTAATATATCTATATCACTAAGCACTTCTGGATGGATGCAAACTGCATTTCGTTGCCCTGTACCTGTGCATGTGCAATGACAATAAAGTTGAATTCTATTCTATTCTATTCATATATGCAAGATGGTAGAATGAAGTAAAACACAAGCTTACCAGCTATAGATTTTATTACCACCGCATTTAAAAAATGTGTCCAGTTGAACAGATACCTCCTATCAAAGAAAAGAGAAGAACTATAAAATCATCAGCTTCTGAAGTTCTTGTCTAAGATTTCTCCTGCATCCAATTTATGAAAACAAGTATCATTACTGAACATACAATTTTACTAAATCTATATTTCACTTAAAAAATATTTCATTTACTGAGTCTGGCCTCCAAAGCTACAACCAGGCTATATTTATTAAAAGTACCATTATTACTAAGAGGAAGGAATAACTTTCACGAGTCATGTGCAAATTAGTTTCCTACTTGGTGTTTCAGTGTGAAAGTGTGCTCTGATAAAGCACATGCAGGCTACACTTTGCAAAAGTTTGAAATTTTAAAAACTTTTATGGCTGAAGTATGAATACAACTCTTAGGGTTATCAAATAACTTTATAACCTCACTTTGCCGAGTGAGCAGTGCATTTAGTCATTAAGCATGTACTGCCCCATTCCTTTGGTTTATCGTGTTTTCAAAATTTGTTAAATAATTGTAGAGAAAAAAAAAGTGAGGCCATTTTTAATTTTTTTTTAAATAATATTTGAACAGAGTATTCTTAAATGTGTATAGGCATGATATAGTATATTAATTAAACACACACAGATGGATACATACAGGTGATGTTGTGGTCCGCAGCGCAGCAAGGCCCCGATAGGCTGGATGAGTGAGAGGATCATAACCAGGCACCCCAACACTGGATGTGCTCCCTGGATACCAAACACATTAACAGTGCTAATCATGGGGCATAAATATCAGTCTGAGAGCTGAAACACACAACTAAAGAGTGCTTAATGAATATCAAGAGAAAAGAAAAAAAAACACTTTGAAGGGGTATATTAATCTTGCCTGTGGATGCAACTTGCAGACTGGAGGAGCTGAGGATTGATCTATGGACCTTCTGTTTGATAGATGACTTGCTCTACTACCCAAGTGAAGGTAAAGCCTCCACAAATAACCCCAGAGTGAAAAGTACGAGTACCTTTGAGAGTACCATGAGAACTTAATCATTTCTAGATGTACCTCCCATGAGGGGCACTTCTGCTCCACTTGCCTTTTGTCTTAATGACTTGCAATATTGGCTTATAAATATGCACCAACTTTTTGTCATCTCCATAGTTTGCATTTTGTCCTTTAGGTTTTACATGGTGTCGCTATTCTCTTCTACAATCACATCACAACCAAAAGCTGGAGATGATCGTCCTCCTTCAGTCTGGTTTTGCCAGAGGGTCCTACTGTTACACGGGAGTTGTTTCTGCACACCAAAGCCAAGGGTTGGAGGGGTCCATACCTGGTTGGTATGGTTATCGCATTCATATTAAGTTGAATTATATTAAACTCCCTTGGCTCATCCTTCTAATGTAAAGCACCATGAGATGACTGTTTTATAAAAAACTAAAGTGAAACTAACTGGATGCAGCCCACAGATTCCATTTATCCCTCAAATTATTTCTTGAACCTGTTCATATGTGGATTGGTTGTCAAAAGGCATAATGTTTCTGCATCACTACTACAACTGGTGGAAGCAAGCTTTTGGTGATAGTGGGAAGGAAATATTCCCTTCTTTTCTGTTAGAAACCTCCAGCAGAACCAGGCTCAGGTGATGCAGCCATCTGCTGCAACTGGTTGGAGGTGATGGGGAGACACGACAGGCAAAATGTTATGGACGAGAGCCAGAGAGTAACTAAGGATTAAATGCAAAGTGGTGTATAAACACACTCTTTGCACTTTCTAAGCAACAGGTCTTGCATAGGTGTTTGGACTATTTAAAAAAATGAATGGCTGATCATTTTCTTCAAACAGAAAACAAAGTCCTTGTTTGTGCCTAATGTAATTAAAACTCTTGATGTCCACGCAATATCAACTAAATCTTCAATGAGGAACGTTTGGAGTTCTTTTTAACTTAACTATTTTGATTGTGAAGCACTTTGCAGAAATGATCTTGAAAAGTGCTATATAAATACATTTGTACTTAAATATAGGGTTTAAAAACTGGGATTAAATGAAATCTAAATGTTGCAACATAATTTGGAGGGTATTTGCATTCATATAATCAACAATTTGTATTCAACAATTACCCCCAATTCTGTGTGAACAACACATAAAATTTAGTTGGAATAAATAAGAAAATAAATATTATTACAGAGAAACACGGTTTTATCATTTGATTGTCGCTGTAATGAATAGTACAAAACCATAACTTAACTAAGATTCTTAGAATCTAGCAGAGTCAGTGTACTAACCCCAGACCAGTCCTGAGAATGAACGAACACAAGGATGAAAGCAATGATTGTGGCTGCTACCGTCAGACACATTGCTCCAACATGGACCTGGAGGAACACAAAGAATACAGCATGATACTGTGGCAGCTAAACCAATACATTTGTCCAGATAACATTAGGCTTGGACCAAGCTGTCTTACAAGTCTATTATATCTTGGATTGGATTGGATATCTGAAATTACTTATGAAGTTAATATTTTTAGTCATGAAATTTATTCTGGAAACACACCAAGTTTAAGTTATTTTCAAGCCTAGTTTAGTTTACAAAAACTTTGGTTCCACATTGAAAAGATAATACATGGTTTTGTCTATGATGTCTCACCATAAACCAGAGATCTTTGTCGCACATTTTTTTTCCCTTGGCCATTTTTTTTAGATATCGGGCAACCATCATGCCGAGTGATCCTGTGGTCATCCAGGCAATCAGCATGAGTGATCCTGAAACACAGTTAAATATTGAAATTCTCTCCACTTCTCTTTGTTTTAGGAGTTAAGATGAATTTCTTCCCCTGGAGTAAACATGTGGTCTGTCAACTGACTAAAAATTTAGAGCAGAAACATTTGACAGTAGTCGTCAAATTCTGGATTTAAACTAATGAGTCAACAGAGCAAAGGTAATATAGACAGTGAGCAGCCAAACAGCAACCTTGGGCCAAGAAACTGAGTCCATTGCCATAATTACAGGTATACCATTAGCAGAAAAGCGGCACAGAAATGTTTTTCACATCTTCAAAATTCTATTAGTTTTCAAACATCTGAAGATTGTTATAAATTATTGTTTTGCATATCCTTGTCTCATGAAAAAGGACAGTTATTGTTAAGAGACCACCCATCTAATGTGTCCAACCTCATCCACTGTTTTGGTTCCTTGTTTGTGTAACTTGTGTCTGTGAAACATGTGCAGTTCAATTTAAAGGACTGCAAGTCTACTCAGTATTATAGATTAAACACTTTAATCGTGCTAAAAGTACAAATGAAATGACCTTCCTGGTAGCATTTATCTTCCAAGGACTTTCAAATCATTTAGCTGTGAACAGCTTAGCAAAAAATGACAAAGGACTTTGCTGAGATTATTTTGGACTAAAAAACATTTTTATTTTACACGTATCACTTTGTGCAAGGTCTTACCATGAGCTTTGATGATATCAGGAACATCATCTTTGCCAACAACAAGGGGATTATTAATATTGATCCTTTTATTGCTGGTGAAGGTACCCATATGGATTCTTATTGATCCTGTAGGAAAGATATATCAAAGTTTACAGACACTTGTATATGTGTATGCATGTGTGAGTGTCACACAGGATAACATTTAACCATACCAACATTTAAATTTCACAGAATAAGCTATGAATACGTTTCCACATACCACAACCAATCTCTCTCTTGTGGTGGCATAAATTGAAAGTGGGATTCATGAGTGAATAATACATAAAAGGAAATAGTCTGACATTGAACTTGATGTGAAAAAGAAAAAGTGTAACATGCCTAGAAAAAAAAACCCCATTGATTGGAATAATGAAAAAAAAAAAAAAAAAAAAAAAAGGTGAGAGTGAATATGGCCAAAAGGCATCAGCTTTATGTGCATATAATACATTCAGCTAATAGCTAATGCATGAGTAGGTGCAAGTTTGTAATCTACTATTTAGATACAAGCTGGGTTAGGATTCCTTTTAAGGAAAAAGACTAAGCTTTGCATGCCTATGAAACAAGTTTCATAAACTGGTAGAGACAGAGGTATTAAAAGTGAACTCATTTGACACTTTTTACATTATTGGAAAAGGAACCACAGTCAAAGGCCCTGCATAACCGTTCCAAGTAAAAGTATTTACTGGAGTACAATTGTAAACAATAAAAAACACGTGCTTATTAGATCACCTGCAAAGTATCATTTGAAAGAGACCTTTCCAAACAGTTTAAAAGACTGACTTGTTTGGTGTAACAAACCATCTGACACATCAAATTATGTTACCATTGTTGCTGGGTCCATAGGAAAACAAGAGGTAGTAGGACTGGTTGAAACCAGAAGTCCCCTCAATAGAAATTGTGTTTGTGGTAGTAAAGACACAACTGATGACACTGTTCTGCAATGACGTTGTTATATTATAAACATTCCCCTGTTGGAAACAAACACACATAAATCTCAGATGTAATTTATGGAGTAAGATGGAATTCACAAAAAATACACATGCAGTTCACTTTTTCCACAGAACTGAATGGAAACATTCTAGCCTTGTATAAATCGCTGCTATCACAAAAAATGTAGTACCAGAGGAAGAACTTGTGGCTTTGATCGTCCTGTTGAATACATATGTTCCACCTCAACTTGTCCATTGCTTTTCATAACACAAACGTAAATGTCATCATTTCCCTGGGGAAAGACAAATTTGGAATGAATTAGCCTGTTTTACAAGTTGTGAATGATTTAGCGTTGCTCGCAAAATTGGTGGGAATCATCAGAATATTTTATTAGTCCTATAGGAAATATGCAAATTGGAGGTAAGTGAACAATGACTGTGATACAGCAGCTTTTCACCAACAGGTGCTCTTAAATACAAATACACCAAGAGGCTTATTGCTGTTATTGCTTAAAAAACAAACAAATAAACAAAAACCTAACTTTAATTTCAAGGGACTGATAATTTTGTCTTTACATTACCATTCTTTGATCATCAGAGAATCCAAAAGCAATATATCCTTCATAAGGACCAGTCATCTCAAAGTGGACAGCTTCACCACCGGCTAACATCTTGGCTGACATGAAATAACAGCTAGCACTGACTGCTGGGTCACAGTTTGAAGGCTGACTGAAGCACACCTTAGTGACCCCACAGTCAGCACTAGAGATGGGTCCAGCTGATTTCTGCACACACAGGAAGAGAAAACTTTGGCATCATCATTTTGAATATACTGTGTAATCTTATTTTTTTATTTATACGGCACCAAATCACCAAATCTGGCGTGTGGCCAGAAAGAGAGTACCAATTTGTTTATTTGGTAGTTCAATGAAAGGCTTCAGTTTGGTAAAAGTGAGAAAAAAATGCATTCACATTTGCAGTTTTGTCTTGTTATACAATATTGGAAATTTTAAAAACAAAATGCTACATTTTCGGAAATATTTGTGGGCATTTTCTTGTTTGTTTTTGTGCTACTTGAACACTAAATTGGCCCTCACATGAGATGACAGTGTCAGCAGTGGCCCACAGCTCATTTAAGTTTGAGACCACTGTAGTAAATAAACTGGTCCTTATAACCATTCACACACATGCACTGTGACGTACAGACTCGAGAAACTGGTGAGTGAACCACCAAAACCTAAGCAGACAACCTGCTCTATTTTCTGAGCTGCTCAGTCCCAGAGGAGTTGCAGAATACAGAAGATGGTAGACTTCCATCAGCCTCTAAGCCAACAGATAATAAATCAGTCCATTTGTAGGATGAAACTGCCAACCAAACTATGTTCAAAACAGACATTGTTACTTACAACAAGTGATCCAGGTTGTAAACTGCCATTGTCAGTGGATGTAGTGAGGGCACCTGCAGATCTAGCAGCTCTGCCGTTAGTGAAGGTCAGGACAGGGCTCGTCACATTGATCCAAAATGTTGTAGAATTCTGCACAAAGGATGCACTGCAGCGACACCAAAACCAGTGTGAACTGGGGTATAAACACCTGAGCTTTATGAAAGTGCTTTGCTAATTTGAGCAAGGCAGACAATGAAATTATTCTTGTTAAAATGGAGTTTTTCCTTTCCACTGTTGCCAAAGATCTTGCTAATAGTAGTGATGATTGTTGGGGTTTTCTCTGTATGATTGTAGGGTCTTTACCTTACAATATAAAGCACCTGAGGCAACTGTTGTTATGATTTGGTAAATAAAATGTAATTAATAGACCATTTACCAGAAATGAACAGCTTTGATGTCTCTTGATGGTTCTGATCTCCATGTCACCTGAACGTAGCTGCTATTAAAGCCTGATGTGTGGGACACAGCCGAGTTCTGGACACACATTTGCATAAAGGGAGAGAGAGTGCAAGTGACATGCCAAACACAATATACCTTGCTGCATAGTTTTAATTAACTTGTCACAAAAACTAATGACACTGTATATAGGACACGTAAGTCATATGTTCTCTCCTGCACAATGCTGCACATTTTCTATACTCAGCCACATTTGTTAGGTGTTTTGTTGTATGTTGTTATACATTGCTGCTCTGAGCAGAAAAGGGAAGAGTACCAGAGATTTTGTGGTTGTAATACAGTCAGATGTCTAGTAGGCCTATAATTTTTGTCTCTTTGAATATAAATGGCATAATTAATCCAATTAAAACAGCAAACATGCTATTGCAATTGACAAAGACTAAGGTTCAGATAGCATATATACAGGAATCTCATCTCACTGATAGTGAACATACAAAATTAAACAGAATGGGACACTCCAAGGTATATTTTTCCTCGCGTAGAGGGGTAGCAATTTTGCTTTCCAATAAAGTTAATTTTGATTTCATTTCCGACCACAAAGATAAGGAGGGAAGATACACTATGGTTAAGGGTAAAATAGATGGAGTCTTAGTTAGTCTGCTAAATGTTTATATGCCTCCAGGTAGCAACTGGGGATTTTACTAACAGATACTTAAGCTATTCACAACCCAAAGCCCAATATGTGGGGGTGATTTTAACATAAGACTGGATCCTAAAATGGATAGTTCTAATGGGAGGACAAATACTAAAAGCATTAGTAAAAAGGTTAAGAATTACATGAAAGAGCTTGGAATAGTGGATATATGGAGATTCAAGATGTTATTGTCATGTGTCACACAAGAAAAGGCATTTCTCCGTGCAATGAAATTCTTTTTTTGTTGTCCACCCATAGATGCCGACTAATATATACAATAGAAATAGAACATATAAATACAAATAGCACAAAAAAATAAATGAAGACAGAAACAAAGACAGAAGAAGGAAACAAAATATGGAGATTTGAAACAGAGATATGTGCAGGGAACATAACCTTACTGTACGGGATTATACCCACTATTCCTCAGCACACAATGTTTACTCCCGAATTGATTTTTTCCTGATGTTTAAAAGCAACAGGTACAGATTATTTTTTTAATGTGTCATCGATACCTGTACCATTTCAGCTCATGAGCCTGTGTATTTGACACTTAATATAAACAATGAAACAAAATCTACCATCTGGAGGATAAATACAAACATTCTGAATACAACTGAAGTTAAAGACATTTTGAAATTAGAAATTCAATCTTATTTAGAATATAATGATAATGGTGAGGTTTCAAAAGTAACACTATGGGATGCTTTAAAAGCATGATCTGATATCTTTGTGTTGGTGTTGTTCCCACATCATCATGACCAATCACATTGTTGTGACGCCATACTTTTGCAACTTTGGAAAAAAACGCCGTAAAAAAAAAAAAAAGTACTTAACTTGCGAGAAACCGCCTCTGTCTGCCGATCCAGCAAAATTCTGAATTCTTTGCATTTCAGGATACTGTTCTTTAATAAACGGTAAGTATTATACATATTGTCCTTGCAACATTGGAATTTCATAAATGAATGACTCACTTGGCTTGCAAAAGTATTACGTCACAACAACGTGATCGATCACTTGCAATGTTGAACCTTGAACAACATTTATTATGATGATGTGGGAACAACACCAACACGAAGATATCAGATCATCTGCTTTAAAAGCAGTAGTTCGTGGTAAGATCATAGCCATCTCCTCTGTGCTAAAGAAGTGCAGAAAGCAAAAACTACAAGAGCTAGAAAGTACATTTATAAAACTAGTGAAAGAACACTCAGTTTCACTATGTAACTCAGTCAGGACAAAAATAAAGGAAGTACGGAGGGAGACAGATGCGATAAATATAGAAGAGGTTCAAAAGAACCTTCTGCTTACAAAACAACGGTACTATGATACAGGAGGAAAAGCATTAAAACTTCTGTCATAAGGTTAAGAAAACAACAGGCAGAAAGAACAGTCTAGAACAGTCTAGAAAGAGGAACCCATCGAGGATGTGGAGCTTCCGCACTTCTGTTTTCTCTATTTGTCAATATATAAGACAAAGCGTAGAAATAACAGGGGTCCCCCATGGGTTGCCCTATTTGCTGATGATATATTGATTTTCTTGACTAATCCAACTGAATCACTTTCAAATGTGATGAGATTGTTAGACGACTATGGTTTTCTTTCAGGATATAAAATTAACATTAATAAAACTCAAGTATTAAAGCTTAACTACCATCCAACAACTAAAATTAAAAACGCATAACGGTAAATGGAACTGGGACTCAGACCACATCAAATATTTGGGGGTTGTGCTGACTGAAGATCCAACTAAACTGTTTGAAGCCAATTATGACCCTTTGCTCTCAATGATTAAGAAAGACTTGCAAAGATGGAAAACTGTTCCCTTCTTGACGCTGCAGTCTCGGGTGGAATCAATTAGGATGAATGTCCTCCCTCGCTTACTGTATCTATTTCAAAGCTTACCGATTTGGATACCACAGAAACATTTTGAGGTATGACAGAATATTGGCCAAGTATATCTGGCAAAATAAAAGAGCAAGAATTAAATATAAAACAATGCAACTATTGGAAGAAAAATGGGGCATCAGTTTACAATGCCTTTGTGACTATTATTATGCAGCCCAATTAAGACCCCTGATATGTTTATGTTCACCAACCTATTCCTCAGGCTGGAAAGATGTTGAAGGGACGGTTATAAATGGGGTGCCAATTATGGCACTTTTGGCAGATAAGAACATTGTTATTGAAAACTTAAAAATAAATATATTAAAAAAAAAAGAATGACAGCAAAAACTTTGGCATCAAACTGATAGCAGACTTAAGTTCCAGTACATAAACATGCTGCTCAAATTAACTTCCAGAATACTCACAGCTCTCTGGCTGCAGGTGAGGAGTTGAGCAGCCCCTTCTGGTATGGCAAAGGAACCCACAGGACTCTTGCTTCCCAGTTCTCTAGCCTCCAATAGGAAACCAGTAAATGGTGTAGAGGCTGGACCCTGCAGCTCAACTTGGAATCAGAAAAACAAAAATGAAGAAGAATGAAACTGGTGTTATTCTTTGACAATAAGATTTTTGAAAAATAACCTTAGTCACTTTTAGGGCTGCAACGATCAACTTACTCAAATACCTTTATTATTTCAAAAAAAGAGAAAGAAAAAAGAATTATCAAAGATTTTAGGAGGAGTTGATGCTTCATTTAATGCATGACTGGAGAGCTCAGTTGTCAACATGTAAATGCAAGCGTGTCGCCCACATCTGCGGCTAAAACATATTTACAATAGAAATGTTTCTAGGAGCACGGCTGTGCATAACAGTCATGACAGCCTTAAGCCCAAGCAGCCTCTGTTTACACAAAAAAACTGATAACACAACAGCCGCAGTGACAATGATGTTATCACAGTTTAACATGGAGCCCGAGTCAGTCTACACACAACACAAAGAGCAAAGAGGTTCATGTGGAGTGAAAGAAAACATTTTTCTAGCGCCCAAAACAGCAGCACTTCGAAATGTAACCACCATTAAAACCTTTACTCGAGTCCTTCAGTCTCCCTGTTTAACAAGCACCAACGTGGGGAAAAAGGTGAACTTTGTAGCTGCTTTATCCACTGCCATTTGTTTTACACAGAAAAACATCTACCGTAAGTTACGAAAGTTTCATTAAAATATACTGATGAACTGTTAACTTAGACTGGTACAATGCCTAAATCAGGCAGCTTGCTTGGGGCTAAATGGCAGCCATTTCGCTTTCTATCACACTTACACCTCCAGAAAGCTGGCGCGACTAAGACTGTGAAAGGACCCGACATGACTCAGCACATGTTGTCTATGCTTTGGTCCACCAGCACCTGGCGTGTACACCCTTGGTACCTTACCAGAACCCAGTATGTCTCTCTTATACCAGGGGAAGGGTGGCGCCGATGTCACCACAATATTGAGGCTCGCCGGCCAGTTACAGAAGAGCCACGGCTGCAACCACCTGACTGCGGCATCATGAAGTCACTTTGCCAGTTGCTTCTCCACATGCCAGAAGCAGTGCCAATGATCTTTGGGAGGCCAAGCCATCACATCATTTGTCATCGCTGTGGCGGGAAGGCTCACAGCAACAGCTTGGGCCTTCCCTGAGAGCAGCGGCAACAAGCGGAGGGTTCGCTCTTTACCCAGCCACCGGCACGCCTCCTCTGTAGCCACAAAGACCCCTAGAAACACCCTAGGGGTGTTCCTTCTCCACCATCCGGTAAGCGTCATGGGGGAAATGGCGGGGGAGTTTTCCAACACCTCTGTCTGATGTTCGACTTGGGGCTGCAGCATCACCAGTCATTTGCGATGCACTGCTGCCTGCTCCTGTTGCGTCGCCACCAGCTGCATCACAATCTGACCAAGCGCCTCAGTTGGTTGCACAGGTTAGGGCTCCAACATGATCCAAAATGTCATGTGTGGCTGTGTGGCAGGCAGGATGAAGGACCCAAATGCAGGACTCGTACACGGAAAAGGAAACTTAAAGCAGCAGCTTTATATGCTGGGAAAAATACTCCATAAAATAAACTCATCATAAACAAGCCAAAACCCTGAACATGGAAACTAAGAACTAAACACTGGATAACTAGAAACAGAAAGACTATAGGAACAATGGAAACCAGAAACACTGGGACAACATGACAAGAGGCAGAGGAAAACACAGGGCTTACATACACAAGGGAGAAACAAGGGAATGACACACAGAAGGAGAGCACAGCTGGGAGTAATCAAACATAATAAAAATAATATCAATAATCAAAATGATAAATGGCCTGTATTTGTATATTGCTTTACTTAGTCCCTAGGGACCCCAAAGCGCTTTACACTACATTCAGTCATCCGACCATTCACACACTGGTGATGGCAAGCTACATTGTAGCCACAGCTGCCCTGGGGCGCACTGACAGAGGCGAGCACAAAACACAAAAACTGGGTCACCACACTCAGGACCATGACACGAAAGGACCCAACACAACTCAGGTATATGTTGTTTATGCTTGTGCTTCATTTCCCACTTCAGCAGCATGATGTCGGTACAAGCGGTTACTAAAATAGAGAAAGCATATTGTTTTGCCAACCTCCCCCTGTCAAGATGCCCTGAACCTGCTGTTCCAGCCCTCCTCTGCAGCCAAGCCACAAACCATACTTATCACAATGCTTTCATAAAATTTCTGATTTAAAGACAAATAATACATTTTTAAATTAGATTAATACTTTAAATATATAATTTAAAATTTATTTAAGTGTAAAACTCATTCACTAGCCAACCTAGTCAACGGAAACACGCACGCACACCCACCCACCCACCCACCCTCATCCAGGAGATACAATACTGTCAACTCTTTTTGGTTAAGAGGTGGAATCTGACCAAAGAAAGGGTCCACTGAGTTTTTATTCTCACCAGCTAAAAAACAATTCTGTTTTACACTGCTGAAGAAATACCTTAAAGTACAAGTCATCTTTATTGTATTATTACTATAAACTAGAACAAACTCCCAATTAACAGTTTGCATTTTATTCAGAGTCAGACAGTTTTCAGTCATGTGATGATCACAAAACAAAGTTGTACTATATTACAAGCTAATCTCCAAAAAACATCCCAAATTGTAACTTGTATTTTTATTCCTATTTATTCTATTTATCCCCTTCGTATATTTTATTTATATATGTCTCTGTGTGTGTGTGTGTGTGTGTGTGTGTGTGTGTGTGTGTGTGTGTGTGTGTGTGTGTGTGTGTGTGTGTGTGTGTGTGTATGTATATATATATGTGTGTATAATATTCTGTAACTTCTGTCGGTGCTGTGCTTTTGGAAACCGAATTTCCCAGAGGAACCCACCCGAGGGATTAATAAAGTTTTATCTTATCTTATCTTATCATAGTTCACACGCTGGTTTGCCATCTCCCACAAAATCACCTCCAAAACACACTACAAATTTCACCAATAATTCATTTCCTTATAAACCACTGAATCGAGTGACATACCAACGGCCGTCGAGCTTTCTCTCACTCATGTTTACTTACCTATGACATCCTCTCCGAGTCCGTAGCGCCTTTGCTCTGTAGTGACAGTGAAGGGTGACGGTGCAGTCTGTGGGCTCAGCCCAGAGTGGTGGAGTTCCATGTCTTCACAGCTGTCTATAACCACACCTGAGCCGTGGCCCCGGACCAGCGGAGCAGTGCACAGCAGCAGCAACACAGGAAGAGCCATTGCAACAAAAGTATTTTCCAGTCGACTCCTCTCTGTAGTCAAGAAAAACTGCAAAACAGAGTATCACAGTACTACCGACGAGCGGGGTGGAGCACTGCAGGTGAATCTGGGTGCGACGCTCGATACTTCTGTTTCGACAGCATGTCGAGTTTAGAAACGGTAGATGTTTTGAAATTCCGTGATTAAATACACCCACGTCACGTGACCATGGAGTTTCCAAAGGTGACTGTGTTCAGGCGGAGGAGGAGACGGGATTCCTATTTTTACAAACCAGAGCACACGCGTGTGTAAAGGAAAATGGAATTGTTTTTTGGGGTGTGAATTGGGAAGACCAGTATATGTTCATAAGATTGTTGGGTTTTCCTCTGTATCTATTATTGTACGATCTACAATATAAAGCACCTGGAGGCGACTGCTGTTGTGATTTGGCGCTATATAACTAAAATTAAATTGAATTGAATAGAAAAACCCACTTAAACGCCGAGATCCAAATAGCAGATAAATAATAAATAGTCTATCGTCCTCTTCTTTCTCCTCAATATGATTGATGTCACAAAGATTAGAAAGAAAGACTGCTAGGTGAGCTTCATTAACTCAGCAAAGAAAGAGCGAGAGCGGGGGATAAATGCCAATGTCACAGTATATGACATGCATAATAGTTTCTAATAAACTTCAGTAGAGATTCTTTTCTTTGCTAAGCAAACCATCAAAATGTTTTTTTCCGATTTAAAAGGCATTAATCAACGGGAAATGGACTTGCGAATAGTCATAATCACCCTATGGCAACTTGATAAACGTTATTTTTTCTAAATAAGGACAAAAAAAATTTGTACTGACTTAAATATTCATTTTTGAATGAACTGTTTGGCAGTGTGCAGAACAAACCAAACAAACAAAAGTTTGCTGGGGATAGGCTGGAAAAATCGAAAAAGATTCAGCCCCAAAACAGCTGAGAACCTGTTTATGTGGTAAACATATCAGTTTTTCCCTGTAGAGACAAGGGCTCAGCCCAGGGTGGTGAGTTGCATGTCTTTGAGCAGTAGCCCCAGCAGACCAGTACACACCAGAAGTTCCATTGCAATTAAATTATTATGTTATAGGTAATCCATTACTGCAGTGAGTGGAAAAACACAGACCGTAAATGACACAGTTATTGGATAGGTTTCACCGGAGATGAAAGGGCCAACAATGCTGCTGACTTCACCGTGACTCAGCAGAACTTCTAAACCTGATTTTCAGGAAAGATCCACAATAAAATTTACTCAGCAGTAACAACAAGTGTCTGTTTTTTGGTTACAACTGTATTTTCATATTCCTTTTCCCTCATCTTTCACACTTTGTTGTCATGTAATCCTGATGGCAGACCTGGTTTAGGGTGTATATTTTTCAGTAAACTTTTAACAGCATATGACTTGATGCACGCTGAGTCGCACAGGAAAGGAAATCCCAAAAGGTTGATTCTGTTCATATGGACATATGGATGTAGAGCAAAAAGGATTTTTTCTAGTGAAGATAAGAACAAATTTAATTTAAAAATGTATTTTTATACCTTCAGTTTTATTGTTGTAAGTTTTTTATTTCCTACAAGGAATCACGAGGAATAGGTTTGAATATGTTAGTCTAAAACCAGAGTTGATAGCTGATATATTTCTCACCTCCTCACTCTCTACATGGGAATACCGAGCTAAGGAGAGGTGATGCCAGTGGAGTTAAAAGGGTCAAAAGGTTTTGACTGAACATGCTTGAACAATGTTTTCACTTTGCTTGTGTTCTTACAGTTGTTTTCTTAACTGTCACTGTGTGTGCAATGGCCTACAGGAGAAACTTGCCTTTTCATGTTTCATGAATTAGCAGATGTCAGTTACACAGTTCTGCAACCAAAACACTGCATAGGATCTTTCGACTGTTTTTCTTTTATAGATTTTTACTCACTGAAACCGGAAAAAATACTTTTAAAATTCCATCTTGTCAGGTTTTCTTGCAGAACTCATGTTTTTAGTTTAATTAAGTGTACAATTTCCCTTTTTAAATCTAGTATCCATATACTCGAGTCACAAATCCATATCCAATAATGATATCGTACATTCATTTAATATTTCTAAGAGCAAGACTCGAGAGAAATAAAAATAGAAAATGTGAGGAATTGAAGGGGGGGCAGTAGGTGGGGAGGGGACGGTGGGTTTGGTGGTGTGAGGAGCTCAGATGATCATGTCCCAACAGAAATCTCGGAAAAATTATGCATAGTTATAGTAGTATATAGTAGTATATATAATAGTATATTTCTTGATTATTCACAGAATGAATGTTTGGGCTAGAAAAAAAACCCTTAAAAAACATGTTTCTTTCAATTATAGATTTTATTTAGTTATTTAATCAATTTTTTACCCCCAAAGTCTTGAAAGTAAAAGAAATTCCACAGGTCACTGCTGGTATCACAGACAGCATTTTGAGGTCCTCAGTCCTCCCCATCAGGTTCATGGGAGACTGTGACAGCTTATATTTTGCTTTAATGCAGAGATTGCCATATCACAGTGATATCCCATACCTTATGATGCTCTCCAGTACATCCTGATAGAACAGAAACAGAATTTGCTGGCTGTGGTTGTAACATGCTCTGATATTATGTTACCAGCACAACACATGCACACATAGGGGTTTAAGGTGCAACACTCTCTACTTCCAATTTCAGCCTTTCCAGGCTGTAATCACCGACTGTCTCTCACTGCAGGTTACTGCTCACGCAGAACCATGTGGTCTCAGCTCCCTTCCTATTCTAGGTCTAGCTGCGACCATCTGCACCACGTTGCACTTAAAAGGCTGGCGAGCCAGACACCAGTGGGTGTTCTGGGTCTTGGCATCTTTCAGCCGTGCATGAGCTGAACAGAGGGTGAATGGATGCCCCAGGAGATAATCACAAAGGGAGTCAACTACCCACTGGATGGCCAGGCTTTCTTTTTCTACCTGGTGCTGTACCTGGTTTCTCCGTCTGACAGTTTCTAGCTGAGGTAGACAACAGGACAGTCAACCCCTGTTTTGTCTGTTTGGGGGCGTACCTGCCTACCTCCTGCGTGGTACCCCAGCTGCTATACCTCCCTCCGTCCAAACCTAGTTCATGAGATGCTAGAAAATAGCAGGGGCTCCAAACATGCCTAACAGAAGTGTGACAAATTGGTACAGAGTGTACATAGAAGGCTGTTACTTGGACTCTGACTAACCAATGTGTCTTTTATGCTCAGGTAATCTATAGGGGTGTGAACACTCCGGAACGGGTATCAAAATGGTGCTCTATGAGTGTGGTGCAACCAGGTGGAGGGGAAAAATGATCTGTGGCTCTAGCCCTGTCTGACCGCACCACTTCATAGTCAACATCCCCTATGTGAGTAGAATAAAACAACGATTAGAATAGAATGTGTTTAGGTTTGCTTAGATAAAAGGGTGTGGCTGGAGATCAGAAGAACAAGAAATGATTCGTAAGTGTGTGTTTTGTTGGGATGACGTTGTCACCCCTGTTTAAAGGACAATTGTGGACATTTATTCTCAAAGCATTTCATGTGACCTTAAAGCTAAGCGGAGTAAAAGCTACCTCAGCTAGGTAAACATTAAGCCACAACAGTTACCTATAGTATCACTATAGTAACATAGGTGTGTGTATGAGGACGGGTCCTCAGATCCACTTGATGCTTGCTGTGACTGCATGTAGAGAGGTCTCCCAGTGCGCATTGGTAATAAAGCTGTGATGAAAAAAACTCCAGCCTCATCTGACCCTTCTTCTCCAGCTGGGATATCAAATGGATTGGTGAGGTCAAGAAGAATAAACTGCAACACCTACTCACTGTGACCACAAAGGGGCCCCTAGCCCCTGGGTTGTTACAGTTGCGGCTGATGGTCCTGGGCCTGGAGCAAATTCTTCTGTGACAACCTCCCGAATGTGTGTAGCTTTGTTCTCAGGTCTAGAACATGTTGACAGCTATCAGCCACAGTATTTTTGATAATATCAGGGCTAGTAAAGGAATTAAAACTCTCAGCAAGGGAATGCCTTGAGTGATTTATATAAGCTTTCCCTGTTTTCAATGTTTGTAGAGTCATGCAGATGTTTATCATGTGTAAAAATGACCAGACAAATCACAGATAACTGAAAAACATAATCAATTTCTCAAGCCTCACTAGACTAGTTGTTTAAACAGCTGCTGTCAGGGTTCCATTGTTGATGCCTTCTGGGTAACACAGTAGCTGTGTCCCAAAATGTAAAATGGTAAATGGCCTGTATTTATATAGCGCTTTTCTAGTCCCTAAGGACCCCAAAGCGCTTTACATATCCAGTCATCCACCCATTCACACACTGATGATGGCAGCTACATTGTAGCCACAGCCACCCTGGGGCGCACTGACAGAGGCGAGGCTGCCGGACACTGGCGCCACCAGGCCCTCTGACCACCACCAGTAGGCAACAGGTGAAGTGTCTTGCCCAAGGACACAACGACCGAGACTGTCCAAGCTGGGGCTCGAACCGGCAACCTTCCGATTACAAGGCGAACTCCCAACTCTTGAGCCACGATCGCCCCAATGTAGGCCGCACCCTTCAGAGGACCCGGCCTTCGCGGTCTACGTGAGCCGGGTCCTTCGAAGACCGAGAAGGCGAGGCTGTGAAATGGGACAGTCTAGCCTTCAGATTTGGATATGCGTCACCGCTGTCTCGGTAGAGTTTAATAAACTCAGCCGTCTGCTCCTTGATATCTATAATACAACTGGACAGTGGCGTGAATTCTCGACCGTCTCACACTTCTGTTTAATCAATTTTCTGTTTGACGTTTATTCAGCTGTGTGAAAAATCCCGGAGGAACCCACCTGATGGATTAATAAAGTTTTATTTTATCTCATCTAATCACTTTGATCTCTGCTAAACTAATTTACTCCAGAACAAATAAAACACCAAAAAAAGCCAAACAATTACATTTTCAAGTTATCCAAGTGACTTATATATCATGTTTAACCTGAGTAGTGAAAGACAGTGGGGGTCTGAAAACGATGAAGCCGGGGGTCCGCTGCTCTCGCTGGCTCGAGTGACCATTGAAACCCCCGGTTAGCTATCGAGCTAGTGGGTAACAGATGTCTCCGAAAACGTCAGAGCACTTTTGAAAAATATGCGATGTCTTGATAAACCAAGCAGATATTTGAAGTTTACATGGTTACTTTCTCGCCTGAAAATATGTTCAAAGTTTATCTTGTGACCCAGAAAGATTAATAAGAGTAATATTAAAACTTAGTAGCGGCCGCCATTGTTGGAAACTGGAATTGGCTGGGCCGCGCTATGAATTCTGGGATATGGTGGGCCACGAAGGACACACCCGACCCATCCTTCAAATTCTGGGAAATGAAGAACGCATTTGTCGGCTGCATTTGAAGGAGTTGACGAATTGGGACAGCCTTCGTCGCCTGGCTGTGAAGTCATCGGCCTTCAAATGCGGCCTCCGAAGGATGCAGCCGACGTTTTGGGACACAGCTAGTCTCAATCTGCACATCACTTAATTGGAGTGTTGCACACTCTTTTTAGAGGAGGGCACTTTTTCACCCCTCACTCTGTTGTCCAGTGTGACTGTCTGACCATAAGAGATTTTCACAAGCTTGTGGTATTGCTACAAATTCAGCAACTTAAGATGAATAAAGAGATACTAATGAGCTTGATGTAAGATGTGACCACTGCATATCTTAGTTTTTTTCACCAGTGCCTGTGCTGCGTGATGCTGAATGATACACAAAGATAACAATAACAAGGTTGGCAATGCGTTCTGTGTGAGTGTGTGTCCTTTCTTGTTTTACCTGCTTCTAAATCTCAACTAAGTAACTAAGTAAGTCGTTTCTGCTTGTCTCCTTAACCCAAAGGCCGCAGAAAGAAGATCCAGAGGTAATTTCAGGACACAAATCAGTGATGCAGATTTATAATACTGTAACTGAATATGTCACGGTTATGGGTCATTTTGACCCAGCTTTTTCAGTTTCTTATATTTTGGTATATTTCTGTATTATGATTTCTGTTGATTATTATTCTAGATTTAGTTCAGTGTCAGTCTGCGTCTTTGTAAATTGTTTCTTATTTCCTGTTTTACTTTGAAGGTTCATGTCTGATGTCAGTGTGTTCAGTGTTACTTCCCCCCTGTCTTGTTAGCCCTAATCTCTCCCAGCTGTGTCTTCCTCCTGTTTCCCATTCCATGATTACTCCCCTGTGTATACGAGCCCTGTGTTTTCCTTTGCTCTCTGTCGTGTTGTATCCTCACTTTCACTGTGTGTTCTGTTTGCCAGCCTGCCTGTTTAGTTTGTTGTGTTTTTGCAGTTTAGTTAGTTTTCGTTCAGTTGCTTTCCTGCAATAAAGCTGAGTATTTTGAGTTAAGTTTGCCTCTGTGATTCCTCCATTTTGGGTCCTGTCTTCCTTCCTGCCTGCCTGCCTGCCTGCACACAGCCATGACAGAATATATATACTACCAGTCAAAAGTTTGGACAGACCTTCTCATTTAATGTTTTTTTTCTTTGTTTTTACTACTTTCTACATTGTAGATACATACTGAAGACATGAAATATGTGAAGCAAGATATATAGAATTATGTAGCAAAACAAAAAAGTTCATTTTCACCTTTGTCGGGGGAAATTCACTTGTTTCCCCACTCTTCTTTATCAATTGAGATTTCAGTACTGGCTCTGTCTTCCCTCAATTGTTGAGCACTCATCTCTTCAATAATTTGCTCTGAGGTAAGCATGCATTCAAACTCACTGAGTTGACCTGCAGATTTATCAGCATGAAAGCAGAGAAGAAATCACTTAAGAAATCAGTGTTAAAAATAAAATGAGTGTTGGAACCATACTGATTTTGTGAAATTCATAAAACAAAACTTTTCCCTTTATAAAGGAAGGAAAAAAATCAGCTCTTTTACACTCATTGTGTCGACATAATCTCTGTCTGTCCAGCTGTGAGGTTTCTTCTCACAGTTGTGTAGACACCAGCCTGATAATGAGGACAAATAAAATGTGTGACCTCATACGGAGCTTATAGTTATCTCACTCTCTTTGTACAAGAAAATGACAATTACACACCAATAGTAGCCTACACGGTGATTAGATGAGATGAAACAGATTGTCCATTCGAGTGGCCACAATAGGTCACATGATGGTGTGGCGATGTCTCACAGAGGTTTCACCTGTCAGCCCCAGTGATAGCAATGATCAATGCCGTTTTCTTTTTTTTAACATTTTGGCTCCTGTGATTCACAAAAATCAGAAGTGGCTTAATAACCTTTTAGAACCACCTCCAAAGAGCTAGGGGTTTATTACCGAGGACTCTCCACCAGCTGCTCCAGAACGAAAGAAGCCTTTTGGATGAGAGGCAAAAAAACTAAAGAAGTCCAGTTGCCTTTTTTTAAGCTCCTGAGACTACCATTACCTGGATGACCAAGAACCTCTGACAAGGTTAAACTGATATTTGTTCAAAATGATAACAGCTCATAGAGAGATGTAACCTTTGATAAGACCTTGTAAAAATGTGTTTGCTTATTCTAGGTTTGGAACATATGATCTGTTGCCACAGTCCTGTGTGTATCTACATGCTCTTGATAAAGTTCATGTTCAAGGTCTTGCAATCTAATACAAGCAAGTTTCAACAGACTTTGATCACAAAGTAACCTGAGAGAAGATAAAATCATTGTATTGCAGTTACTTGGAGTGGATAGGTGGTTTATAGCTCGGCTTTCATATTTATTAGCTAAGCAATCAGCATTAATTAATAATAGTAATAATTATCTTTATAACTCTAGAGCTCTATTTTCGATATCCACCAATTCTTGAATGAAATGTGTCTCTTCACGTGCTAAATACTCCTCTATGTTTAAAGGCTAGTATCTTTTTCGGCTGTCACTAGAGTGGAAATATGGATGGGGATCAGTCATTGTGAGGAAACCTATGCAGTCATCACCTTAATCAGCAGCACAACTAATTGTAACTTTTACATTGTCTGAAATGGATTCCGCATCCATTTCAGAGATGGTTTGTGTGCTTTCCAGTAGCACACTTAAAAATGTCCAAACCAAACATATTGATATAAAGAGTAGCATTTTACATAATTCATGTCACTCTAAACATGGCATGATCGGGATAGGTGCCACAACATTGATGTGACAGACTACAAATCCATTCTCCACTTTTGGATTTAGGGTGCATGAGGCTTTGTGTTGAATCTACACAATAAAGGGTAGGGTTTGTATAAATTGAAAAACTCACTTACCAGTTTTCTTCGTGTCTTTATTGAATGGCTCAAGAGTTGGGAGTTCGCCTTGTAATTGGAAGGTTGCCGGTTCGAGCCCCGGTCGTTGTGTCCTTGGGCAAGACACTTCACCCGTTACCTACTGGTGGTGGTCAGAGGGCCAGGTGGCGCCAGTGTTCGGCAGCCTCGCCTCTGTCAGTGCGCCCCAGGGCGGCTGTGGCTACAATGTAGCTGCCATCCCCAGTGTGTGAATGGGTGGATGACTGGATGTGTAAAGCCCTTTGGGGTCCTTAGGGACTAGTAAAGCGCTATACAGGCCATTTTAGGGTCCACCTTAAAGCCAATATTTTACTACAACATGTGATTATTCATTCTAAAATTCCGCCTGTTCTTCATTTTCTACTTTAAACAGAAAATGTGTTTACAGCCTGAAGTGACTTCAACTTCTCTTTAACCTGCACTGACAGCAGCAGACCATATGAACTCAATGAGAAATTAACTTTGTATTCATAATTACAACCTTGCACACATAGTACACTCAGAGAAATGTCAGCCCACTTGTTGTTGCAATACCAGTGTGGACTGCAGCTTGTACTGAGATTTTCAAACTCGAATTAATTAAAAAAAATCACCTGCAAACAACCATGACTGACGAGTGCCTAATGACCTGGGAGTGCTCTGTATAGAGACATGGAGGACAAAGTCTTTAGATGTCAATGGCTTTATTTGATGATTTATTAGCGAGCACAAAAACCACAGACTACAGTTTTGAGACAGAGTGCAGCCTAGCTGTGTGATGGTGCAGGTAATACACACGAATAGAAGGAAATGAATCTTATCAAATGAGTGTCCTATAAAATGTTAATGATTTTATGTACTTGAAATAAATTGGGTTGTGGGACAGGTTATTGCAGGGCATTTCTACAATACCCTGTTCAGTTCTTTCTTGATTTTGAGCACATGTGTGTGCAACGAATGAAAATGGAATGGGATGGTTATTTCATGAGACACAATAGAAACTCATTACAGTGTTTTTTTTCTATAGTTTGAAACAACTGTGGTAACTTGCTGGTTACTCGCTAACCCCTTAGATTACACCCTAGTAAAAGCATCTGGGAACTAGATTATAGATGGCAGACAGTTGGTGTCATAAACCACCGCCTCTGGTCAAAGATGGTCGTGCACAGTGGACATAGATGGCTTCTTTTACTCATCCTTCAAATCACCTTTCTTCTCTGTCCAAAATGTGAACATTGCCACGTTTTGTCTTGTCCCGTGGAGGTGGCTCTTCTATTTTGTGCCATGCGTTTATGAAGTGGCTGTGTGGTCTCTACAATGTAGAGGTCTGGGCATTCCTCCCTACACTGTACATCATACAATATGTTGTTAAGCTTGTGTTTGGGAGTTTTGTCTTTGGGATGTGGCTGGATCTGAAGTACACTGGGATGTTGTGCTTGGAGAAGACTCTCCTGAGTTTCTCTGATAAACCTGCTACATAGGTGATGACAATATTGTTGCATTTGTCTTTCTGATCCACCCTAGTTGGTGTCTGATATTTTTTTCTGTGCATCTTTGCTGACTTAAAGAAAGCCCAATTAGGATATCCACGTGTTTGAAAAGCTTTCTTTACGTGGTTCATTTCAGTCCATACTCCTCTTTGACTCCCAACACACTCTGGAAGACAAACTTGGGGTAATCAGGACCCTACACCACCAGGCAGAACATGTTCCCTGTAAGCTTGAAGGGAAAAAGAGAAACGCACATATTTACGCATTTCTTTCATAGTGAGTTTGTCATGACACTGATGGCCACTAGGTGGAGTCCTAATTTCACAAAGTATACCCGCATATCACATGCAGAACTGTGAGTTGCTGTGCTCGTAGTTTCATTATTTTGAGAAGATAACCATAATTTTTTTTTATTTGATTTTTTAAATTAATTAATCTTTTAAAATATACTATGTCAGATGTTTTACCTTTAAACTAAGCATAAGCACAAAATGTTAGAAGAGTATTAAAAAAAAACATGAAAAATAATAAAGAAAAATTATTGCTGAATATCTCTGAGTACCTATCCCAACAAGCTGCATGTCTTTGGACGGTGGGAGGAAGCCGGAGTACCCGGAGAGAACCCACGCAAACACGGGGAGAACATGCAAACTCCACACAGAAAGACCCCGGCCTGATGGGGGAATTGAACTCAGGACCTTCTTGCTGTGCGGTAACAGTGCTAATCACCGTGCCACCGTGCTGCCCCTAAAAGCTTGTGGGGATAGGTTAATTGGATAATCCAAATTGTCACTAGGTGTGCATGTGCGAATGAATATGAGTGTGAATGGTTGTCTGTCCCTGTGTGTTGGCCCTGTGACAGACTGGCGACCTGTCCAGGGTGTACCCCGCCTCTCGCCCTATGACAGCTGGGATAGGCTCCAGCGCCCCCCGCGACCCTGAAAAGGATAAGCGGAAGTGAATGGATGGATGGATGGATGGATGGATCTCTGAGTAATAATGTTATAGTTATTATTAAACTAAGAATGAGAGAATGGTTTATGGAGTTGTTTTGTATGTATCCAGTTTTGTATTTCCAAGCCAATTTGAACTGATTTACACAATTTAAGCCCATGACTCAATCATGTATTTATTCCATCTAAAGCAAAACTAACAGAAAAATGTCCAAATCTTAGCTAACCATGTGAGCCAGTGTGAAATGTCGCACGTAACTTTGAACTCTGATTCAGCAACCGTCATCACAGTTTCTTTATTTAAATCAGCTTAAAATTACACGATGACTTTGACTAACAAGTCATTCCACTTTTAATAAGTAAAACTAATCCCGTTTTAAAATAGAAACACTCAACTGCCTGCAAAAAAAATGGATTCTGTGGAAATAATTAATGTGTCTACAAAACACTGATCAGGACATTCAGATTAATTTCCACTGAAATTACAGCAGGTGCTGCAGAGATGCTTGTTGGTTCATGTTGAATGCCTGTTACACAATCTGGTTACAAACAGAGGCTTAAGGTAGAACCACAGGTATGTCTGTGTTTTCATGTAATGATGAGGTGTAAGAAGTCTCTGTAAGTGGTATTTAAAGAATGAATGCAGGATTGGAGGTTGGAATCACTCACAAATACTGCACTATTCAACAATGCTGCTCAGTTTCTGATCTTTCTGTGAAAATCAACAACCCAATGATCTATGAGAGGGGCTTAAAAAATCCTTCAAATCTTAAAAATATAATCTTAATAATAAAAATTATAAATACAACAAAAATGAATCAGTCTATGACAACAATTCATGATGTAATAAAAAACTGAGAAACCACAAATCCTACATTTATTTTAGTCAGAGTATACAGTGGGCAGTTGTTTTGTTTGATGCGTCGTGGCAACCGAGTGTGTATTTTGGAAATGCTGGAGAAATAAATTTAGTTGTTAGTGCAAATGTCTTTATAAATTATAAAATAGGAAATTTTCATTGAAATTTCTACAGTTAGAAACAATTAGACACAATTTATCTTTTAGATAAGAGCATGAGAGCACGCTTTGTTCAGGTATTCTATTTGTCAGTTATGATACCAGCTTATTCTTGTATGAAAAGCTATTTTGAAACTGTCTCTTAATCTTCTATTTAATCAGCCAGGAGTTATTTGTGTATTTTTTATAGTTAACACTAAAAAAGACATTTAAAAATTGAAGAAAAGTCTGAAGCCTGGGGCAAAAAAAACAAAAAAACAATACCACCTCTAACACTCAATAGTAAAGAATTTTCTTTGACAGCCAGTCAGCAGTGTCACATGTGCATGCTGGTTCTTGCCTAGACATTGGTATGTAAGGAGAAAGGACATTACAGTAGGTGAAGGGGACAAGGAGATGTGGAGGCAAAGTCTTTGAGTAGTAGTCAAGTGATCTGCGTTTCTTTACCCACAAAACAGAACCATAGTATCTTATCAGTTTGGAAATAATCAAAACCTTTAAATCTTAATGTTCTGAGTTGTGGCCACTGGCCACATGGTGACAGCACAGCAAACTGAACACACCCTGGACATACTACCTAAAACTCCCAAACAAGACTGAAATGTCCAAATATTAAAGTCATATTCCACTAACTGTGTGCTCCATTGTTAATATTTAAAATAAGTCATACACTGTGTGATTCTTTTAATGGATCAGCTGTATGACATGTTGCCATTAGACGGTCCTAAAGGAGTATTTAGCAGTTAATAAAAATGACAATTCATTCAAGAGCTGGTGGAGACAAAAACAGAGCTAAAAGTTAATAATGCTAGTTCCTGTATTTATAAAGATAATTTTTAATGTTGGTTGCTCGTCTAACAAATCTAAATGCAAAGCTGTAACCACTTCTAAGCCACTTATACGCTCAAAGCAACTGCAATACGATGGCTGAATAACTTTCAAGTATTTTAAACAGTCACGGTTTCATACTGTAATAACTTTAAATGTAACTAAAAAATAAATTTGAGCCATGAATCTGAAATGTAAGCCATGTTAGGTAAAATGTAAGGCTATACAAACTTTACACAGCCTGACATTAACAGCCGATATTTTCTCCCACGGAAAAAGATGATTAAACACAACCTTGTTAATGCTAGTAAGTGGGCTCTTCTGAAGTAAAATAAGCTGTAAAACTAATCAGCATTAACCCAGCCACTGCCAGACTATTTAATAGAAACTGAGTAAGAAAAGTAAAATTGGACGTTGCAGACAGCAGCTGACCCACAAAGATTTCCCTTAAAGGAGATGAGACTCCATGGACTCAGACATCAACTACATGAAGGAACAGCCTAACTTCATTGGATTTTCTTTGAAGTTTCTCCCACTTGGTTTAAAGTTGACACACTGCTTCAGGGTCTCATGACACAAATACAACATATTCATGTCTGAATCTTCAACTGAGCTGCAATCAGGACCCTGAAGCAGAGGATGCATGTCAGAGCTTAGCCCCTCCCACTCACCATCTGAGCTGCACCACCTGACTAAAATATGTGACCTTTTTTTCTTTTATTAAAACCAAAATGTCCTCTTTTTCTATTGAGACTGAATTAAGTCAGAGTCGTGGGTTATGCCGAGGTGATGGTAGCAGCACAATGTATTCCTGCAAGTCGGGCGAATCTTTTCGTGGCCACGTGATGTTTTTCTGCGTTCCTGAGATCACCTGATGGTTCAGCCTCAATGCAGGGCTGTGTGGCCAAATCATATTCATGGAAGAGTAATTCCGGTCTGATTAAAAGCATCACTTTGCCTATTCAACTGTTTTGGGTCAGCAGCCCCTTTAACCTACCTGGGCGCAGACACAAACTTGCCTCTAGAAGTGAAAAAACACAAGTGTAAGGTCAAAAAGCTCCTTGTGATTCTGAAAATATTTATTTCTAACAGTTTTCCACTGTGAGCTTCGATCATAATTTTGTAGCAAAAGCTTAGATTAATATGGGTTTCATAAAAAATCATCACTGCCTCAGAAAGTAATTAGCATAACTATGTCTTTTTCGTTTCTTATATTGGAGGTCTTTACTTATAATATCTTTGTCCAATGAGCCGATAAAGTCATTCTCCTTATAGTAATTGGTCAAGTCAAGTTGTAAAATTCCCCCAAAATACAGTGTAGTTGTTTACACTAACATATTTTTCATTTTTGCCCACTTTAGGACAATGGGCAAAGGTCATGGATACAGTTTGAAATGCCTTTTGCAGTAATTCTATTTGCAAATATTTGAATCTTTGCATATAGTTGTTCTTTTGGAGTTGTGTTTCTGTCCACATGATGAATATGTCCAGTTTTACTTTTTTTTAGCTCAGTTTTTGGTCTGCACCTACCTATAAAAGACATATCTGGTTCTTTTGTTACTAAATGCTTCAGCATACGTGCTAGTTATGCTGTTTAGTTTAGTGATAAGGAGATGTGGGGTGAGAAGGGAGGTCTTGAACATACAAAATTAGTCAACGATATACTCAAATGGTGCACTTTTGAAATGTGGTGAAACTGGGGGATTGCACTGTTGATGTGCTGCCAACCAATCTGCAACAACTGTGTGATGCTATCATGTCGATATGGACCAAAATCTTTGAGGAATGTTTCCAACGCTTTGTTGAATCTCTGCCACAAAGAATTAAAGCAGTTCTGAAAGCAAAAACTAGGTCCAAGGTTAACCTTATAAAGTGGCTGGTAAGCATATATAAATCTTCATGTGCCTTTTTTAAGGAGTACCTGTAGCAATGAACCTAAAGAATTATGGCAATTCATTTTCTTTCAGCTCAGTTGTGCTAGTTCAACAGCGTAAGCATTTCTCAGTTTGCATTTTGCTGTTTTAGCTTGATTGTGGGCCCCTACAGGCAGCCAGCCAGGTGCTTAACAGCAGAAGAAGAAGACAGCCACAATTAGCAAGGAGTAAATGAGCATATCTGTAAGGTCCAGACATTTCAGTCAGTAGTTAGTAGTAGTTAGTACAGAGCAAAGACTGAAGCTTGCATTCACTGGATGAGAATCATAATGATGATTTTATTGTGTTTCTGTTGGATTTACTAAACGGCTTTTAAATCAGCCCCATTTACCACTGGTTGTCATATTTCATATATCTCCTTCAGTGCAGTCTGTTAGTTATTTGCTAACACGTTTTCGAGGTCAACGTAAAATGAGATATGTTATTGTTGTGAGGCCAACCCTTCAGTACATGTTGATCATTTTCAGGCTCATTTTCTCAAAGCTTTACTGTCTGATGAAGTTGCTGATGAAGCAGACTGTGAGGTCTCAGCTCACTGATGTAACAGAGTCCATTGCCAGTGGAAATTTGGAAAACACTTAAGAGAGATTTGGTTTGCTAAGAAGCAGAGGGAAAGTTTAAGCTCCTTCTTTCTCAGTCTTGTTCCATTGGCAAACAGGTATCCTGACAACAGGCCCCGTCTGCTACTTATGTCAGATTTGGTAAATTGAGCCAAACAAAAGAAAATCTGAGCCCTTCAAATTTATTATAAAGTTCCTGCTGCAATTATAGTTTTCTCTCTGCTTTCTGATTTTCTCCCATGGCCTTTTTTTAAATTATATTATAAGCTTTAAATCCAAGTTACAGGCAGTGTTGTGTATAATTTTGCTGCATCAGTTGCTTTGTTTGAGTTTTCTTTAAACTTCTCTTTGTATCCTTTTGTCTTCTCTCCGTTCATTTTACTATCAAAGGCTGTTGAAGCTTGCTCGTATTAAATTCACGACCTTGAACGTAAACATGATAAAGAGTAGATGCATATACAGACAGGACTGAGACACCAGACCACATGTTCCCAACCTAGACTAAGCAAACTAATTTACAAGCTCTTGTCAAAGGTTTCATCTTTCTATGAGTTTTAATCATTTTGAGCAAAGATCAGTAAAACCTTCTCAGAGTTGGTCTGTTTAAGATCTCAGTCATCCAGGTAATAGTAGTCTTCGTTTGGTTTTTGTAGATGTTTTGCCTTCATCCAAGCTGCTTCTTCAGTTTTAAAGCGGCTGGTGGAGAGTCCCAGATTGCACCCCTAATGAGAGCTGTCCTCTTCAGAGGTGTTCCCCTGTAAGGTAGTTTTTCTATTGTAAAGTTCAACAGTTTAACACAGGAGTCTGTGGGGGACTGACTCAGTTTTGGAGCCAACCTCAAGTGGACACTGGAGGAACTGCAGGTTTTTGGACTTGTGTGGGGGCTTCATTTTTTAGCAGTTGGTAATGGTTCTTCATCTCTGTTTTCTTGGATCATTTTGTTTTGAAATCATTCACCTTCACATTAGTTTTACTTCTAGTTTTTGTTTAGTTCTCCATGGCTTCCCGCTTTGCTAAGCAAAAATCATTGAGACTTTCAGATTACTGATTAAAGATTTGAATGTTGGACTTCAGTCTGTCTTTGGTCTCCTCCTCCTCCTCCTTCATCTATAAATTATTAAAATGTTTCTGACAGCCTTCAATTAAACCATTAAAATAAGCGTAAAGCATCTTATATTGTGACACTCCTTATGTTTCCATTTACTCATTTTATTTATTTATTTATTTTAAACTCTATAAATATCTCGTTGACACACTGGAATTTTGTTGCACTTGTTCATTTCTGCTGGGGCACTTGACCCACAGTGCAATGCGTTGCAGGACTGCTGGGACATGAGTGTATGCCGAAGATAGAAAAGCCACAACCACATAATTACAGAGCACTTTGGGTGTCTCCAAACTAGAAAACCATAATGTCCTTCCTTTTTTTCTAAGCTGTAAAATAGCCACAGAACAGCTGAGAGTTAAATATCTTACTCAGTCTCAATGGGGCAGAATTTTATGTAATATTACCTCTTTTCCTCTTTCTAGATAACTGAAGGTCTCTCTCTGCTGCTTACCTGAGATCTTGACTGGTGGAGGTAGCACGGTGGCACGGTAGTTACGTCAGCAGATGGCCAGCTGGTGTATTCTCCCGTGTCTGTGTGGGTTCTCTCCAGGCACTCCTGCTTCCTCCCACAGTCCAAAGACATGTAGTTAGTTGGGTTAGGTTGATTCTCAATTCCGTCTGTCTGAATGGTTGTCTATTTTAGCCCTGCAACAGACTTGCAACCTGTGCACAATGTCTCCTGTTTTTTGTAGCTGGAATAGGCTTTAACTCCCTGTGTGGTAGAAAATGAATGGATGGACTGGCTGGTGTGATGAAATTATTCCATACCAAGATATAGAATGCAGTGGTCAAGATCACTGGCTTTGTCCTAATAACGCAATTACTTATCACATTTAATGAATAGGGCTTCATCTCTGCATCAAGTTTAGTAGAGCTGGAGCTTCAGAGCAGATTCTCTAAGATCAAAATTTATGGACTTTTTGATAAGATTGATAAATATTCTTTAATTTACATTTGTGATTAGAACGAGGTAAAACTGTAACTTTTATCAGGGTGTTTTTTGGTGATTGTGTTTCAGCTTCACATTTCATTCTGTGGACCAGTCAAATGTTGATTTCACATCTTCATATTTACTAGTGACTGAATTTGAGGATGTCTTTATCAAGTTGATTTTTTTAAAGTACAAAACAAATAGTTCAGTGCACAAGTTATGTTTGTTCTTTTACAACAAATGCAGTACGAATGACCGCTGAAGTACCAGTGTCAGCTGGAGCCACTCTGCTGCTGATGCTGACTTTTTAATTGAGATTTTGAGTGAGATTTCACCCTCAAGAATCAGCAAAGTATTCAATAAAAATATAGAAAGTTTGAGTAACAGACACATATTCTGATGAATAAATGTCTTGACAACATTGGAGTCAATAAATAATGTTTTTTGTTTTAGTAGTAAATCAGGTCTTGAATTATTTTGTAGAACTTAACACTAATTAGCCAAAACGATCCCAGATTAAAACATTTTCCAGTTAGAAACAGTTTGGATCTTATAACGAACACGCAAACTGCAACTGCAAGAAATTAATTCAGATAAACAAAGAAAAGATGCATGATTATGTTTACTTGGAAGCTTTATTACATTCAGTGCTTTTTGTGCATAAAATTTGATCTGAGACACTAATTTCCTCAAAACACTGTATGGAAATAATATGACACAGATGTGCAACATAAGAATTTTCTGTCAATCATTTTTATATTCAAATCGGTGTTGCATACAATTTTATTGATAATTAGTAGAATTTATTAGACTTATATAATAACATAAAATAATAAAGAAACAGAAGAAACACAGATTGGTTATAGTGGTGTGGAAAACTATGAGCAGCTGCTACTGTCCTTATAAAGTAGAGTCCATATAGTGGTCAGATTATACAATTTATGTATTATAATCTAAATAAAAATCTATTAATTTCATATCCCAAACCCAAGATTGATCTCACAAAAAAAAAACCAAAACTGTTTATACCCTCAACAAAGTGAAGGTCGGGTTTTGAGTACGTTCAAACTTCCAGTTTATGTTGCACAACCTCACAGGCAAAATTGTGACACAAGAATATTTTAGGCACCTGTCTGTAAACAAAACAGCACCTCAGCATGTCAGTAACAGGGTGTGTGGATAAAAACTGAGCCCTTTTCTTTTGTGAGCTCTTGTGCTGTGTGCTGTACAGCTTCAAGTGAAGACATTTATTACCGTATTATTTCACCAACTGAGAACAAGAATAGTTTCCATTTCAGTCTCTCTGCCTGGAATCATTTTCTCTCAAATGCTTTGGTGTAGATGTCCTCAACAGGGCGACGTCAGCACTTATCAGCACCAGCACAATCTCTCTGTGACAGATGAACCGTAACAACAAAGTCCCACGTCCTCCCAAATTTCATAACAGTGGAAAATATTAGCTGATTAGCTCCTGGCAAAGTTTCTGTAAAAATTTTCAAACCCACAACTTTCATAAAAAATGATACAATTTACACTAATGCAAAGTAAGCCAAGAGGTGAGCACTTGTATCTGTCTTGAGAAAGAAACAAAGCTCAGTTGTGTTTGGTCAACGCTGGAAAAAGTCTTACTACTCTGCAGCCACCTTAGCAACGCCTTCAGGCACATTTGGGCTATTTTGAAACCTTTCTCTCTGAACAGGATGACAGCCTCAGGATTCATTTCTGTGGTCAAGGGAAAGCAAGAAAATGCTTCCTGAGTTTGGGAATTTTGTCCCAAAATAATGTTTAAAAAACGTTTTAGCTTTTTTAGGTGACACATATACCACACTTATTATCGTTATGCTTGGAGTAGCAGGAAAAAAAGGAAAATGGCACACTTACCTATAGCTTTACTAGATAACAAAAAAATATGCCTCCCACAACACAATTTAAGCACAATCATGAACCTGAACTGTGGAACATCACGCTCCACTACATTTCAGCCGTGGATCAACCACTATGTTTGCTGTTTCATTTCTCTGTATTTTTGTTTTCACAATTCTTTGTGCCTTTTCTCCAGTCTAGTTTATGTGAACTTCTTGTGGATAAATGTCAGAAAAAAGAACATTTCAGCATAAAAAAATGATTGTGGAAGTGCAGTTTAGGAAGGCATATACTGTATAATATCAGACACTGGTACTACAAGAATCGTGAATACAAATCTATGAAAGTCTATGAAATTCCTTAATGGCAAAGACTGCAGATGTTTTGACCCTAATCAACACCTGGGAAACATATTAGCCATATTCATGACCACTGTAACTGTTTAAACATGTCTTCTCCTTTTATATATGCAAAATGTCTGTTCCGTGTGCTGGTGAGATGAACAGCGACTGATTGTGTCGTCACTCCAGACTGAGCAATTAAATGAGTTGTAACATTATCAAACTTTTCATTAGTAGAAGCATAACTGCTGAGAACAAATCACTTTAACCGTTCTTTTGAAAGAAACGTCTTTTTCTCTTCTAATGACCACTGAAGTAAATAATCTGGCTTTGTACCCATTCATTTAGATAAGGGCTTCAAAATAACTGCCCAGAGGAGCAACCAAGATGAAGGTTAAAGATGAAGGTGCACCAATTATCTGTGCAGAAATGATGATGTGGTACACAAACAAACACAAACACAGAATGAGCGACTTTTGGAGTTTTGTTCAGTGTCTAAAACATCAAGCTGAGTGAACACAGACGTAGAAGTTTTTGTGCTCCTCCCAGTAGTGAAGTTCATCTTCGAAGCTCCACGAGCAGGCCAGGTCTTTGGTGGATTTGATTGTGTGAACCACACAGTCGCCGGGTAACTTCTCGAACAGGAACTCAGCGACCCCAACCACTGTGAGTTTCTTCTGAGACTGGATCAGCTGTTGGATGTGGCTCTTGTCCACAGGCTCAGGCGAGGAGCTGTAGGACACCCATACGTTCAGTTTCTCATCCGATGAAGGCACTTGGAAGCGGTTCTTTCCCGTTGTGCATTGGAAATCCCTCTTGTTGACAAACAGGCCTGAAGGAGATTTAAATATACGCACAGACCAGCCCACCCAGTCATACTTCTTCTTTAGCTTCTCTACCATAGCATCAGCTAGCTGTTGGTTGGTTAAATCTTGCTGATCTCTCACCAGTCGTCGGGAGTCTTCTTCAGCTTGTTTAGGGAAGCTGACGATGCAGTCTTCAATGACAGCGTTCATTTTACCCTGGACAGCCTTCATCTTCTCACCCCACTCTTTCAGAAGATCGTCCTCCTCGTCATATCCTTTCAGAGCAGCGTGGCCCAGCAGTGCAATGAGCGCAATGCAGAAGAGCTTCTTCAGACGGGCGCAAAAGTCTTCCATCACCCGGCGATTTTTCTCCTCATAGTTAAGGATGATCTCGAGCAAAGGTTCCCCAGAGAAACTTTCTCCCATCACAACGTTGTATAGGGTGTTAATATTTTTGTCGCCTCCGGTCTTGGCGAAATGCTCCAGGAAGAGCTTCTTCTTCACTTCCCGGAACTTAGGTTTGGCGTTGAGGATGTCCATGTACTTCCTGAACTGATTAGTAATGTTTTCCTCAACGGGGAAGTACGTAGAATCCACTCCGCTCTTCTTGATCTCCTCGTTGATCCGCTGAAGCTCCTCAGACACTACATCCAGCCGATCTCTGACCTTCTGAAACTGCTCCTTCATGAATGCGGCCTCTTTGCTCTCCACGTTGTCCAGAGCCAGCCTGACAATCGGGGCTGCGATGGAGAAGACGGGGAAGAGGTCACCGGCGATGCTGGCCACCACTTCAGCTCCTTGCTCAAACACTTCCATCACTGTCTCCACCATGTCCTTTTTCTCAGACACAAGCTTCTGTAGTGGATTTGCCATCTTTGCTGACGTCTGTCTCAGACCGAAGAAAAACAATCACATTCTTAGAAACAGTCAGAACTGATCCTCTTGTAATATTAACAACAGTCAAAGTAAAACAGAGATTGAGGGGTCGGTTTTTGGTCTTCTAACTCTACTTACAGCTCTGTTCCAGTGTTGTTGGACTGTAGACTGTAGGCCTTGTGCTTCTTACTACGCAGCAAACACTGATAAGGAAAGAGAGAAACAGCCAAGTGAGCTTCAGTGCTGGCTGCTAGTCACACCCAATGAGCAATGACTCAACAATGCCAAGAGAGTTCAGTAATGACGGAGGACTGGTATGGGCTGAACTGCTGCATGTTATTCATATGTTAACCGCTGGGAGGTAAAATGTACCTGCTCAACATTTACATTTACATTCAACTTAAACAGCTATTCCTCAACAGAGTGACTATTATGCAAAGACAACATGGAGGAGCACTGACTGGTTTCAAGCCACGCCAAGCCAAGCCTAACGGAGAAACACAGAGCTCACATGCTTACCATGGCAAACTTGCAGAGAATAAAAGCATGTGGAACTAAATTATGTACTTGGACTGTTAAATGCAACTATCTCCTCTTTAAGTCACACTGTTCAATGGGCTGTTTTCCAAGTTAAAAGTAAAATTAAATGCCGAAAGAGTTTGAAATCCATTATTTTGTTGCCTTTTTTGCAAAGGGTTAAATTATAAAATAGATTCAACATTATACTGAAGCTGTAGCCAGCAACTTAGCTTAACATAAAGACTGAAAACATGTCTGGAAAAACTGAAAACTCAAGGCCAAAATTATCAGGAAGTCTCTAAAAGTGTAACACGTGAAGTCAGGACAGTTCATGAGCTTCTGGCAACAGATCAGTTCCCATAAAAGCTGAACGAAAGGAAGACGGTGTGATATTTCTGAAAGCTTCACTTTGAGTAGTGAAAGTCTGTCATTTCCAAAGCGTTAAAAATGGCCATAGCACCAAAGCTGCTAACCGACACACATAAGGTGTGTGTGCTCGATGCTCTGGGTTTATAGAAGTGAAACAGGTCATGACAGACATATGAGGGCTTGTAAAGAATCCTTTAGTCTCATATATTGGATGGGCTTCACTTTTCTACATGCAGGACTAACGTTGTCGAAGCAGTGAACTTTTCCTAAAGCTAATCAAGCAAGTAAAATCAAGGGTTAAATTCAAGATGGCAATAACCCTTCCACAAATTAAAGCATGCTGTGCATTTATTGATATGCAGGGGGAAAACGTTTTCCCTTCATTTCAGCCTAAAAACCGGATCCCTGTTGAACTTGGAAAGTCTTAGTCTGAACATTTCCAAATTCCAGGACTCACAGCATGAGCAACACTAACTGATTTCCTGGGCATGTTCAGACATGTCCTTGGTGCAAATCTGGAAATGTGCAATTTTGGGAGAAACTTTCATTTGTGTGGAAAAAAAACAGTCCACTGTGACTGTTTATTTTGCAGCTCTCGGTAAAGAATCTGCCGTCACACTCTTCAGTTCAGCTTTCTGGTCTTGTTCACATGGTGTGTTTCATTTGGAGCTGAGTGAGAAGCAGCAGTGCTGTTTCTCCTCAGTCGATATCAGAGCAGCAGGCGTGGGAAGTGATTAAGCGTAAAGAGGTTAAACTTGCTGGGCGAGGGTGCGTTTTCCAGTGAAACTCAGCAAGTTACCACGGCAACAAGACAATGGAAAATAATCTGTAGGCTCATTTATCTTTCTGCTGAGGTCAAGTCTGTCCCAGGGGGGGTTATGTGGCTAAACTGCAGTAGATAGCACCATTTCTCAGGCTGATGCATCTCACACCTCTGCAGCTATCAGACACCAGCACGAAGGATGTCTAGACAGGTGATCAGAATTTAGCAAATCTGACCACAGATTAAAGGAATAGTTTGGCCTTTTTTGAAAACACACCTACGTTTTTCTTGGCAGGATGCAGATAAGAAGCTATCCTCTCACAATAAAACAACGTTATAACCAGCACAACGGGTGGTGGAAATGAAAGAAACTTAGATGTAATCATCTCTGACTATAACCTAAGTAATATATAAAAAAAGACATATTGCCTTTTTGACAATGTCAGCAAATACTGAACACATTCAATCTTTATTTGAGGGGAAAGCTGTTGCACTGGATTGCATTAGATTTTTACACTTGTACTTAATAAAGTGCCCAGTAAATGTTCATCTTGTTTGATTAATTTATACAAAAACTTAAACGCAAAAGAATTTGGGGTTTAGCTATGTTTTATTGGCTACATTTTGGCCTGGAGTCAAAGTCACTGCTCCCGGCCAAGAATTCTTTGGGAAAGGGCCAGACATGTTGTTTACCAGTCTTTATGACAAACTAAGCTAATCAGTTGCTTCATATTTATGGAGAAATATGATTAATTTCATCTAACTCTATCCTCTATCCTCAAAGTGTCACACCTGTGAATAAACAAACACAAACCTCTTCAACAAAAAAAGTGATATAAAGGATATGATATGTTCAGCAACCCAGAAAGCAAAGAGGAAACGGGAAGGCTGTTCACTTGGCTGTTTCTCAAATATAACATATGTAGGATGTTATATTTGTGCAATTTTGTTCTAAAAATTAAGAAAAACAGCAAAGTAGGAAATTCCAGCAGGGGTTTAGAGCATTTCCAGTTACTGCATCTCATTTGATTTAAGCATAAAAAATGTTTCCACTGATGTTATCTCTCGGTTTCGCTACTTCTCGGGGTCTCGTGGGTTTTGTAACTGCAGTCTGAGTGCATGAAACACCTCCACGCAGATGCTTCAAACATAAAAGTGCTTAAAGAAATCACATTTTCATAGACAAAGAGCTGCTGCGGCTCACATAACAGAGATGCACACCGCAGTCTGTGTACTGCCATTTAGATGCTGTTTTAGTCATTCTTCTGCTGCTCCTATTTGACCAGTATATTTTCTAACTCCAGGGCTTTTCAGATCAAGCGTTTACACTAAAAATCTAAAGAAAATGCAAAATGATTTCTGTGATTTTTGGGTTATTTAGTTACATTTCAGGTATCTTTAAGTTGTTCACAGTTATACAAACATGAATTTTCCTTTTTAAGTACTCAAAGACCAAAGAGGAGGGTAAATACAGTATATTCTACAAATCAGCAAACATTATAAAAGTGTCTTTATCTTTTTTGTATTACATTAATACTATGATGACCTTTCAGTTGTGTGTGACCCACTGGAGAGGAGTAAGCTTTGGCTCTGTCAGCTCAGGACTGAACTGACCAATAATATGCTGCTTATGCGTTGATACGGTCTCAAAGAGCAATATAATAAAAATATCAGCCAGGGTGACGGTTTTCTTCTCATCTATTATTACTGTGCAGAATTTAAACACTGTGATATGCCAATGGCAAATTTATATGAGGATCTGTGCAGTGGCAAGAAACGCACAACGCGCATGCGCTATCTGCACTGACTTTAGTGCCAGCTTCATCTGGACAGTAGAACAAACCCTCCATCTGACAGCTGACCACTCAGTCTGACCACTGAGCAGGGAAAAAACTTAACGCTCTGTTAAATGCGCTCTCTTAATGGATGAAGTATCGATCAGTCCGCGCGCGAGGGTTGTAATTGTATCGTTTTACATCTGATGGGCAGAGAAACAAACAAACACAGCAGCTTCACACCACAGATTAGGTTTGCGTTACAGCGCAGCCGCGTCAGTGGATTAAAAAAACAAGCACTTCCTGGAAAAAGTAAAGCGGTGGCACCAGATCTGGCAACCAACGCCCATAAAAGTTTTGCCTGAACTGCATTAAATTTTGCAGATTCGTCTAATCACCCACTCCGCTTTATTAAAACAACCCGCGTTAACAAAATATACGAGGACTTTTAACAGCAGTGAACAAAAAGCGGGTTTAAAAAAAAACAGCTCGATTATGTAACGAGAGTGGCATGAAGTCGATTAAGCTGAATCGATCCTCCACTCATCAGCACTAACACTACCGCCACAGGACCCTTATAATGTCTCTGCTCACACGCAGTTAAAATGTGCCTGTCCACTATGAAACATTTTCAAGAGAAACGGACTCACCTCATAAAGTTTGCGGAAGAACTCTAACTTCCAGACTGTTTGCCTTCCTATTGGTCATGTGGCTCTCATGTTACAGAGAGCAGACACACCCAGTCAAACCCAGAAGAAGTACAAGAAAAAAGAAAAAATCCTGGGTGGTGGAGGGAAAATCAGTTGTGAGCATAATAGTCTGTAGTTGATATTGTATACAGATCGGCCTCCACCCATCTAATAAACAAAGGCATGTTATTACAGCATTATAACCGTTAAAGAGCTAATCTGACTGAGTTCGTTTGAACGCAACACGACCCTTTAAATAAGAGAGTAACGACGATAACAAAGGATGACAAAATATCCGTAATTTTAGTTTATTAAGGATGAAAGTAAAACATTAATCGTATGTGAAAGGTTTCCCACACAGCACCAAACACAGCAAAATATTTGATTTTTTTTAAAATAGGCTTTTATTTGGAGAGTGGGTAATATTAATGGCACTATCTACCACAGTATTAGTCATTTGTGCACACACAAAACAAAAAAAATTCCACCTGTATGACTAACAAAGGTTATCTTATCTTTTTATAACAGGGCACCTGAATTTTTTTAAGTGGTTATTTTTTGTTTGTTTGATTGTTTTGTTGAGATTAGACGAGCTCTACTGCTCTAATGTGAACTTAAATCATTCTTAAAGCCTTCATGAGTGCTTTGGCTTCCTTCCACAGTACACATAATTGTGACTCTAAGTGGTTCTCAGCATGAATATATCTCTGTCTGATATAGCGGTGATCCATGTTACCTTGGCCCTCACCTGTGACAGCTGAGGTAGGCCCAAGGGACAAGCAGAAGAAAATGAATGGACGGATTTCTCTTTCGATTTTTAATATAGAAATCGAAGGCTAAGCAAGCAAATATGCACATTTCCCCCAAATGTAGAACTATTCTTTTAATTGTTGAACACCTCTTTAATATTTTTTTTATTCAGAACCAAGTCGCTGACTAATAATCCCATCCAAACCCAGTTTTGATAGTCACGAATGTCATCTTCAGAACATCCAAAGCCAGCATTTTTCCAAGGGTAGATTTTCACATATAATCTTAAAATCTCTGAAAGCTCACAAACACATATTTCTCAGTCATCCACCCTTAGCAGGCTAATATTCAGTGGGAACAGATTCACGACCCTAATGCTAAGACAAAGCTGGCATGGACACATCTGGCTCTGAATTTTCTCACCTCAAAGCTACACATATAAGAATATAAATTGTTGCATTAGACAATGGGTCACATAGCAAAACCCAGCTGATTACACATCAACAGAGGCAAAATTTAGGAATACATTTCTATATTGAATGGAGATATTTTCAAGTCTCTGATAAAGACATTCATAAATTCATCAATAAGAAGGTACACATTACATTTTTCATTGGCCTACTCAGGATGAATGCACAAGTACGCTCGTTTGTGTTTTCCAAAGTAGTAACAATCCTCTTGGAAGTTGGTGGACTGCACCACTGCCTTGTAATGGCTGACAGCATGGACCAGGCAGTTGGGGAAGCTTTTGTTCAAAGACAGAGCAACTGCCATCATGTTCCCCTTCAACTTCTCCTGCTCAATCTTCTCCTGGATCTGACTCTTGTTAATAGGCTTGGGGTTGACACAGAAAGAGACCACAATCTTGATCTTGTTCTTGGTCAAAAGGTCAAACCAGTTGGCTCCCCCACTTCCATGGTACTTCTTTCCAGCTAGCCAGTTAAAAAAGAAAATGCGCTCCCGGTCATTAAAGGCCCTGATGGACCAGTTCACCCAGTCGTATTTCTTAGCAAGAGCATCCAAGATGGTGTTGGTGAAGTTCTGGTCGGCAGTGCCCGGGTTCTCCTGAACTAGATGCTCTATGTCCACCTTGGCTTGTGTGGCAAAGTTCTCTGTACAGTCATCCACAGCTGCTTTCATTCGCTTTTCCACTTCCTCCATTCGTCCTTGCCACTTCTTCACCATCTCCTCCCCAACTCCTCCTTCCTTGAGGGCAGCATAACCCATGACAGCGATAATGCCAACCACAAAAAGCTTCTTCAGTCGAGCACAGAAGTCCTCCACTGCTCTTCTGCTTCTCTGCTCTGTATTAACTACAGTTTCCAGCATAGGGTCTCCTGAGGTGTTCTCCCCAGTGACAGAATTGTAGAGGGCATCCAAGTTTAAATCCATATCGGTGCTCTCATAATGGCTGATGAATTTCTCCATCTTTTTCTCCTTGAACTTTGGCTTGGCGTTGACAAAGACCTGAAACTTCTCATACTGGCTGATCATCTGTGCCTCTCGATCAAAGTTTTGCTTGTTCATTGACGTCCTCTGCAGCTCCAGGGCAAGTTTATCAATCTCATCTTGGATTCCTTCAAGTTTCTGGTTCACCATCTCGAATTGTTGAGTTAAGTAGCGAGCCTCTTTGCTGTCCGGGTTGCTGAGCAGCTCGGCTGAGGCCACAAACACGGCCTCCAAGACGGGGTGTAACTGGCCCACAGTGGCAGCTAGCACCTCAGAGGCTTGCCCCATGATCTCCACACCTTTCTCTATCTTGTCCCTGTTGTTCACGAGCCAGTCTGCCACACTGTTCATCTTTGAACTATATGTTTCACAGTAACTAATCTAAAAGGATTTCCAAAGGCTTTGCTGGTGCCTGAAAGGAGAAGAAACACGAAACCCTTGTGAAGTTCATTGATTTGAGACTTTTTAGCATTTCAGATAAAATATGGCTCAGCTTTTTCTTTATTTTAGCAAATATAAGTAACATAAAGTCTCTCTCTGTCTTTTTCAATCCTTTCTCAGCATGCATGGTGCTCCTGTGTAGGAGAGTGTTTGCAGTCTCAGGAATAGGTTCTCTAAGAACATGTTCCTGACAAACAAACTCTACAATAAAAGCAAACAGCAGGTCATGTCAGCACATGTAGGCATCCAGTTTCAGGCCGCGCCCTCAGAGCACGAGTTAATGACAGGGACTCGTTTTTAAGTCCTGGTGACATTGACATAGGTCCAAAAAAAAAAAAAAAAAATTAAGTACACAAACGAGTCATGGATGGTAAAACAGAACAGATGTCAAATATGGTATGTGTACTCATGAATTATGACGTGGACATATTGTGCAACACTGCAGTGCTGGCCTTTTGGGATGTCATTTTTACTTCTCTAACAATAGCCAAGAACCAAAGCAAACACAGATGTTCACAACATGGGTAAAAAAGGGGATTTACTTCGATGATGATTCTATATTTTTCTATGTAAAATACCCAAAAGAGATGAGCTAACTAATTTCTAGTTCCCTGGAGCTCAGAAAAAGGCACACCCAAGACTGAGAGAAGAAAATCCCCCACCAGTGCACTTGTTCAGTAATACAACCACATTTCCCTCCTCATTACAGCCTCAGTTTAATTGAATGCACCCAGATGTAATATTTGTGAGGATTTACTTTTGTGTAAAAAACCACAAAAATACAAGTTTATATGTAACAACAGTTTATCAGCTCACAGTGACTGCTGCAGTGATGAGATCAGTGGTGTCATTTTACAGCCTTTCCTATCACTGTGCTAATTAGATTTACTTCATTTGGTAACATACCAACAGATTTTTTTGTGCATTTCTATGAGAATCAAATGACAAGCAACAAAAATTAACTTTTCAAAATTTTAATTTGGAATTAAATAACAGATTTAGATTCCATTCTAATGAAGGAAAACAAAAACAGGGAGTAAGTATTTACTGAACATCTTGGTAATTACTTGGTAATAACCTCCCTTGTTAAACCAAAAAGTCTTCTTTGACATCAAACATATTTTGGTGAGAGAAAGAGAGGAGAAAAAGGCGAGTCCCACACAGGCACTTGATCAAACTCCGGTTTTTCCTCTAAGTGCGACGGAGACTTAACGGCTCTGTCGCACTTAGGATGTGGTTTTTCAAGTGCCCACATCCTCTGAAAGACTCACTCTACCTGTGGCATTCCAGTTAAAAATTTCATTTAATGTTGAGAGCATGAAATGAAAAATGTAAATGTTTATATGGATATAGGCAATGAGTTTCTCTTTCTTCCTTCCTTTCTTTCTTTAAAATAATGATAAATGATGAAGATTCTCAACAAATAATTAGAAAAGAATGAAAAAACTCACCTTTTTAGTTAAATGTCCAATGGGCTGCAGTCCAGTTATCCCGTAGTCCAGCTGTGCCTGTGAGCACCAGCCTCCTTAGGATATATATATAGTCTCTCTCTCTCTCTCTCTCTCTCTCTCTCTCTCTCTCTCTCTCTCTCTCTCTCTCTCCCTCTCTCTCTCTCTCCCTCTCTCTCTCTCTCTGTCTAGGCTCTTGTCACTCCCCCTTTGCAACTCCTCTATCCTGTTCCAGCATTCCATAAAATAACCCACTCAGAGGGATGAGAGACCAGCGCTGACACAGATAACATCCTGTAAACACTCCCCTATGCAGGGACACCAAGCACCCTGGGAACAGATAAAAAAATAAAAATACTGGTTTGTGTGCGTGAGTATGAATGCAAGAGAAAGAGCGACAAAGATAGACAAAGGCAGTGTGAAAGAGACTAAAAAGGAGGCCAGTCACAGTAGGGCTCAACTACGTGGCCCACCAGCACAAAACCCCTCTTGTTGTGGCTCGAACAAGGTTGCCATGGCCACTGCACCGGCTCCCCCAACTTGTGTGAGACGCTGCATGCTTGAGAACCAAAGTGAGCTCTCTGTTCTCCCAGCGAGTTGGGATCCAGAGCAAGTTAGCTAGACTCCTAGGTGATCTTATAAATGTTGACCTACTTTACTTTAAATCTGATTATTAGCAATAGAAAGTTACAGCTCTGTGGAGTCAAGCTTTACAAATCGGGATGACATTTGCCCTGCAGGGGCAGCACTTTCAGAATCAGTCCGTCACAGCGCAGACTACAGACAGGCGGTCTGTGTTTCTGACATTCAGAGTTCACTCTGAGCCTTTGTGCTTTCTAAAGCAGTCATCTGTGCCACTTTAGGCACGATAAAGAGGCAGGAGGAAGAGGAGAAACTGCAATGTGTGACAAACTGAAGCTGGTCAGCTGGGCTTCCTTGTTCCTGTGTCGTCCTTCTGTCACATCTCACACTTGAACTAATTGTGACCATCGGAAACCAGAGAGTGGGTTTCGCAGGGACTCAACAGTATGTGGTGTGATGGGTGGTACAGACTGATGCTGGTAAACATTCGCTGCAGATGCCTGAGCGTGACGTCGCTCAGCTGGAAGACCTCGGATGCTGCTTTTTCTTTTCTTTAAGCCGGCAAAGAAAATGATCAGCAAACACACACACACATGCACTGTGTCCTGACATTTACTTTCAAGTGAACAAACAACACGGCCTATTAAAGGTAGTCTGGCTCCAGCATCAATAGAAAGTGTTGAATTTGTAGAAAAGTTTGGCCTTTGTTGTTTGTGGTTTCAGGCTTGCCAGGTGGAAACATGGCTGAAATATTTGCGATAATGACAGCCAGCTGAGGGAAAAGAGGCCGTTTCATCTCTTTACACTGCATGTTAGGAAAGCTGACTTAGGAGTCTCATTCCTGATTTTGTGTAATGAGAAGTCCTTTGAAAGTTGTGCCTTCCTTTGTTTTTAATGAAAGTACAAACTTGGGCTTATTGCGCTTCATTGCCTGCTGCTGAATAATATTTGAATCAGCAAAACACAAGTAAAAAGCTTGTGTAGATTGTATATTATGCATTAATGGCATGTTAAACAAAGCTCATGACCATTTTGTCTTACCTTGACTTATCCAATCACAGAGTTTGTTTATGTCTGGAAGCTAAAATGATAAACGGCTGTCTTTTTCAAGGAAGCATGGCCATGTTTTATCATTTTGACCTTGGTCAATGACAAGTGTTTTCTCCTCGCCACAAGATGTCTCTTCAGCTCGCAGGAAAAGCCCCCATTGGTTCATCTCATGGCAGAAGATGCACAGCATTTTCTGGGAAGGGTTGAGTGTTTCAAAATATCAATAGCTCTAATTATGAGACAAGAGAAAGCACTTATTCAGAAGATAAGATTTCTATTATGTATATTAAACTATAGATAGAGGTGCAGACACAGGCTCGATACAAACAAGACAGATGGCCAACGATTTTTAATTTGAAATTCAGACTTCATTTTGGCAGAGCTACAAGCAAACCTCTGAAAATGTTGAATACATGCCTCAAGATAAACGTGCTTCACTCACATCAAAAAGACAGAAGGTGCTTACGGCCATTTTCTACCATGTCCCGAAAATCCACACAAGAGTATGAGCTCAGTATGTCGAAGGATTGCTTCATAAATAGAAAGTTGTTTAGTGGGAAAGACAGGATTTAGTAACCGTCATTGGCTGACTCCCGTGGGAAAATAAAGGTGGGCAGGGCAGACAGGTCCTTTGAAATGTGTTTCCTGGTGAGATGGATGTTTGATTGTGAGATATTGCCAGAGGGACGAAACAGCAGAATGAAAGTTGATTCGAGTCCAGATTATCACCTTTTAACTTTTCTCTCTGCGCTGTGTGTATTTGAATGACAGGAAGGGATATGTTTAGCTGTTTGAAGAGCTCAGTGTAGTAAAAACAGAGATGAGCGATTTAAAACTGTCCATAATGTCTCATAATGAACTGTGTTATAGTTGAGCTACATCCCACATTATGTGACGTAATGTGTGAATAAAGACAGACACAGTCAATGCCACAAATGCACGTAGACCATAATATGACCTTATTGCTGTCAAAGCCAGCCAGACTCATTTGGAGATCGTAATGTCAGATGTAACTGCAAATGATTCATTATGATTGATTTATCAGGAAAAGCAACAACCAACAAGTTAAAATGCTGTTTGAAAAACCAGCATGAACTCTGTAAGCAGATTGCCCAATCGGCTCACTGCAATAATTCTTGAAAAATCTCATGCAGAATAGGTTTTTCATATCTAAAGCTATTTCAAAATCACCTAATCCTTTGGACAGCTGATGGCATTGTTTCCTTTAACACTGAACATCTCTATACTTAAAACATCTCAGACTAAGTGGTTGTTCCTTTATCAGCTAATCCTAGTAACACTGGTCTTTATTGAGTCCTCCAAAGCCACTGAAAAGTAGGATCAGCCGAGCTGGTTTTCAGTCACCGAGATGTCTGCGAAGTCTTGTGGTTACTGACTAAAGGAGAAAAAATATATATAGTGGAAACCGTCATTGGTAGCTGTTTGGAGGAAAAGGTGAATGGGCAGGTGCCAATTTACGGCCCAGCAGGAGGTTTTGTTTTAGGTGATTTATACTAAAGGTGATAAACAAAAAGGAAAAAAATCTAATTTTTAAAACTTCTGTTAGAACAACTGTTAGATAACATGAATTAGGTACCTCATTATACTGCTCATTACAGTGCTGGTAAATGATGAAGGAGATTATAAAACTAAAGATAAACAGAGGAGGACAATAAAAATCAGAAGTCAGAAGGAAATAAAAAAAAGTGTGTGTGCCCCTTTTTAGTTTGAACTCTTTTGTTTGTCCAATGCAAAAATGATCTTTTCATTTACTTATCAGAGCAAGTAGCAGCACACCAAAAAGCTGAGGATAGAAAAGGAAAATATAAATATATTTCACAGCAGGTATGTTGGATATGTTGGACATGCTATGTCTGCCATGGTGTCTACATTTCAGGGGTTTTAATGCGGTTGGATCATTGAAAACGAGCGGAGATGGAGAGAGTAAGTTCTTCTATGAAAAGACTATTGGAGACTTCATTGCAAAAAGAATATTCTGGAGAATTAAATGAATTAAATGAGAGTTTTTGTTATTTTGGGGTTTTTTATGAACAGAGAATTTGACCCGTGATACAAAGACATCTGCATAATTTAATTCAACAATTCAAAGGGATCATCACTTTAATGGCACGTGATGGTGGTGCCTGAGAGATCAAATTTGTTAAAATATTTCACCCCTCGCCAAAGCAGTGCACTGAGCAGCCAACCAGCTCCCTGCGCCTTGCATGCAGCTTGTTTGGGTTAAAACACACTTACATATAAACACCATCTTGAGCCTGGAATTTCAGAGATGCCTGAAATTTCTCTATCTAAATGTCCTTCAGGGAGGTTTTGTGATGAAGTCAGCCCAGAATGTCAGCATACACTGTATTTGCACAGGAATGTGTCCAGTGTGGGTTTTGGAGCTCACGTCTGCATTCTGAGTAATGTTGGGTTTTCCCTCCCTGGTCCAGATGCTTCCAGGTCACAGAGAAGCGGGCATAAAGAGACAGACTGAAGCATCTCTTTGGTCTAAATAAGTCAAGAGAGAGCAAGGACAGAGGAACAAGTACTTCCTCACTTCATGTTCATGGAAAATGAAAGCGACCCAGCTGCTACCAGTTCCCCTTTGCTCATTTTCAATAGTAATAATATGCTTAACTTGAACCATGTGGACAAAGACTTAGTTGTTACTTTGAGAGTAGTGTCTCAGATTAATCTGAGTTTTAATAATTAACAATAACCACATTCAGTGGACCAAAACGTTGGAATCAAACCCTGATCTATTCCCAGCCTTCTTTTTATTGAGTTGGTGTGTACAGTTTTTACAGGATCACTACATAACACAAGTGAACTTTGCCCAGTCTGAGTCACGTACCAACAATCTGTATGCACAACAGGGACTCTGGTGGCTGTCTGGCTGTCCTCCTTGATAAAAATCCATCTGTTGCTCAAGCAGATCGATACAAACTCGGGTTGGATTTAAGGAAATAGATGGGGAATCACAGGCTGAAAGTAGGCAGCGTATTGATTGCAAGAAAATTCACCTCAAGTCAATAAATGCCCTTCTACAAATTGAGCCAAACCACCTTCAAGCTCCATGTAAATTGGAAATCCAATTACTTCTTGCGGCATTTCACTCAATCGTTTAGTTTTACTACTAATTCTCTGAAAACCTCAAAAAACTTGTTCTGTAGTTGGTTTATAGTTACTTTGGTCATTATAGCCTCCTGTTGGGTTCCACTGACTTCTGAAAGGTATTGCAGTTTGGAGCTGTGAAAGGAAACGACAATTAGACATCATATGTTATTTTTCCATGTCAAAGCTTCGAGGTCTTAAAAATGAAACTAACATACAGGATAGGAAATTCAATACAGAATTACCACGGTAAGTCACTAATCTCTCTGCAGATGCATAAATAAGCCTGGGGGACAATTTATACTCTTCCAGCCCCTCCCTGAATGTTGAGGTTACACATCACCATGCTCTGCCTGGCTCCTAAATTATACTGTTGCTTAAAGAAACCACAGTGTGATTGCTACAGAATCCCCTCCCACACTAACTAAAATAAACTGTTCCTTCAAAATCTGCTTTAACAAAGTGGAAAGACGATCGCTGCAAAAGAATCGTCTGCTAAGTCTTCTCCAGTTTTTTTCATGAATATATCAGAAAGAAAATCTAATTTCTGAGAGGAAAACAAACTTTCCATTTTATCAGAAAAAAGTATCAGATAACACACAATGTATGAGAAAATATCCTAAATTTGAAATGTTTGATTTTAATAACGTGTATGTGTGTGTGTTACTTCCTGTTTTATTCTGTTAGTTCCCGTCTCGTGAGCATTCAGTTTTGTTTTTTCTGTCTCGTTAGTCAGGTTCAGTTTACCTGTGTTCCCAGGTGTGTTCCAGTTTGCTGGTTACCTCGTGTGTATTTAAGGCCTTAGTTTTACTTCAGTCCCTTGTTGTGATCTCTCCTCATGTTATGTTCCCTTCTGTCTGCCAATGTTCGTTTTTCCAGTTAGTGTGCTGCAGCTCTGCTCTGCCTTCTGTTTTGTTAAAGCTGCCAGAAAAGTTGTGATTTCAGTTCATGTTTGTTTCCAGAGTCCAGCATTCAGGTCCACTTCCTGCTTGCCACACAACCGGCCGATGACACGCAACTATGAGCAAGTCACTAATAAATTACTAATGAACCTTACCCTACTGCCTGCAGTCTTTGGACTGTGGCAGGAATCCAGAGTACTCCGACGCAGCAAGAACACAGAAAGACCCACCAGATTGGATTTGAGCCCATGACCATCTTCATGTGACAGAACAATGCTAACTACTGCACTGCCCTAAAAATATATTTTAGCATGATTCTGGCAAAAATAAGATTTATTAGAATAAAACTTACAGATTTATTAAAACAAATTAATATATTTATGAGGGAAGAAATTTCTTTTTTTTACCAGTTCTAAAAAATTCAGGAGACAAACATTATATTAACTTAAATGTTACACAAATACATATGAAAGTTAAACAGATTTTTTTTGGGGTAGAGTTGTAAACTGGCACATGAACCAGTTATCAAGAATTCAGATTTTTCAGTTATTCTAAAACTGGAGGTCTTCATGCTGGTATTTCCCTGAGGCCCTTAAACCATTAAGGCTGCTCCTGCATCTGATTCACTGCATTTGTTGGTCTTCTCATGAGGATTTGAGTTCGCTTGTGAGGGATTAGCCCACTGAAGGCAATAGCTCCCTGTGACGTGGCATTTCCTGGTTTTCCTCTTTTTCATTTCCCCTTTCTCACGCTTTTACTCATTTACCTCCCACTCCCTCGGGATCATGATACACAACTTCACCGCCCCCCTCTCTCATGATCATGCTGCACAGCCACACTCACCTACTGCTGTTACAGATTTGGCAAAAGAAAGAGGATGTGCTTTTTTTAGTCAATATCAAAGTTTCTTTAGAACTATAAAAGCATTACTGCTTTCTGTCAGCACATTAAAACCAGCAACTAATCCAAGAAATGTTTCAAATTACTGATGTCCCGATTCATGATTGAGGTGTGAGACAAACGACTGCTGGTCCAAGTGCGTCAAAACAATGATTTTATTAAACACATGTGTGGAGGAAATACACCATCACAATCCTAAGCATAAATCCCCCAAAAAAGCATACTTAAAATGTTTTTATATGTCAGGGTATAATGCCCCCTCATGTGTCAAAGCAGATACACAACATGCATAAGTTACAGTAACCACAGCTCTTCTGCTGACAACCTTTGACACACACACTCAAAGAGACATTTTCTCCGTCTCCACCCCAGGTGCTTCCTGTTGATCTTCTTATTCTCGCTTATCTCTGGAACATCAGAAACACATTCTACAAAAACTGTTACTTATGCAGGCACAAAATGTAGTTACAAGCAGAATATGTCTTAACTCTACCCTAGAAATGAATCTATATACTGTCTGTGTATGCAGGCGAACTGTCTCGACCTCACTGCACTCTGTCTCACCTCTCACCTCACCAGATAAAGCTTGTAACCTCTTACCAGACAGAAGGCCAACTCTTTTATGAACACATTTTTGCAATATGTGTAATAACATGATTGAAACTACATGTGTAATATATTGAATAAATGTTTTAATCAAATGCCACTAATCAAAGCTTAATAAAAAAGGATATAAGAGAATAAACATGATATTAAAATTATATAAAATGATATAATCCCCACACTGACAGTCAGTACTTATCAGTATCCTCCTGATAAGTACATTCTGTACAAGTGTCCTTTTTTCTTTGTTTCTCAAAAGATTTAAAACTTGTCCAGCTTTTGGGGGGTTAGCTTATGTATTTAACAATCAGGGGACATATGGCTAAAGAGCTGTAGATCACAATTAAGCAAACATAGGTAAGTCAGCAACAGAAACACAGAGTGAAAGCAAAAGAACAGATTCACTTTCTGAGATTCTTCATTACTGAAAGGGTCGCTGACCTGCTGCAAAGGAGGAGGAAAGGAATCTGAGGTTCTGTATGAGTGCACAAGGGGGGAGTTCAGACTGCAACACGCTGGGGGTTTGAGTGAGACAACATGGGGTCTTGCAGAGGGAGACTGGTATCAGAGGAGAAAAGAGAGTGTTGGAAGACGGGAGGGAAATGTTGAGGCATTGCAGATGGCCAAGACACGTGTTCACCACCCAGTGGATTTCCATTTAAAAGGTTTTCTGACAGATGGATTCCCCAGATGCATTCAGACTCTTAAAGTCCTTTGCAGATCTATAAAACCGGTAAAGATGAAATCTTTTAGATTTTCAGTAGATTTCCACAGTCCTCAAGCTTTCACTAAAAAAGTCAGACCTCTGTGACTGATCACACATTGCTGCAAAGCTGCAACAATATGTTAAAACATGCACATAAAAGCTGCAACAACGCTACAGTGAAGTAATGTATAGTCAGGAATTGTATGCAGAGATTTTTAAACACTTATTGTTGGAAAACACTAAGAATTCTTGTGTAACAAACAACATACAAAAATAATTGTAATACCAACGCCTGCTTCCTCAAAGGGGATTGTTTGATTGTTGGGGTTTTCGCTGTATTACTGCAGGGTCTTTAGGTTAATCTACAGAGTGGCGCGAGCGACTGTTGCTGTGGCAACAGTTTGCACACAAATAAAACTGAACTGAAAACTTTGAAACTGAACCTGCTTGGCATGAGTGTTGGTATGAGACTTTCCAGGCATGAGATGTTACCATCCCATACATTTTTTTCATAAACTGAAAAATTTGTGAATCTGTGTCGACTATCAAACAAACATCAACTAAAATACTAAACCTAAAAATCTTCTAACATGTTACAGAAACATAATTCAAGCGAAAAAGGTAATATAAGATAAGATATATTATAAATAAACTATATTATGAATACAAGAAGTGTAAGCCTTCTGTTAATGAGCTTTACATATTTGAAAGTTGCACCTTATTTATTCCTCTTTCCAGATTAAGCTTATTTAATATCTAATTGTAAATAATAAAATACAAGCTTGTAATTTTGGTAATTTCTGAATATTTTTTTAATTCTGAAAACTTTCATACTGTGTTGTTTTTGTTTGTTTGTTTGTTTGTTTGCTTTTGTTTGCATATCATATTAAATTTATGTACTTTTAATTTGAAATGTTTGTGTTTGGGGTTTGCAGCATTCTTTATAGACTGTTTATTTCTCAGGCTGTGATTGGGTCATTGGCAGTCAGCCATCTTGCAGCCCTTTAAAGAGGCCGTTGCTGCAGAAGGGATAGATAGAGAGAGAGAGAGAGAGAGAGATAGGGAGAGAGAGAGAGAGAGAGAGAGAGATAGATAGATAGATAGATAGATAGATAGATAGATAGATAGATAGATACCTCCTGCTTGAGAGAAAATAAACTTTTGCTAAATGACCCATTCTGTATTTGAGTCCTAGTTTCACAGCTGTTCATTTCTAATATGTGGCTAACTGTGGCTAGCAGCTGCATATTACCTGAAGTAACAGAAGTGGGATGGCATTCCTACATGGTTAGATGTACCTTTGTGCATGTGTCAAATGCCACCTTTATGTGGCCTCTATGTTGAATCCTATACCTTGAGATCCACTGAGACTCATAGAATAGCCCATGTTGCTCGTGATATTTGGTATCACTACACAGAGGTTAATAGAACAAAAATTAGGAGTTATGCATTTATTGACTGACTCATCACATCTGTTGGAACGCCTTTTTCTGACAGACCCTCTTTACTCTTTATATAAAACTGACTAGCTTTCATGGTACTGGGCCTGCGACCCAGTATTTCTGTTTCCGACTTTGGAATTATATTCTTTGATTATTGTTGTTCATGGTTTGGTTTTCTTTAGTCTCAGTGATCTTCGTTCTCCCTCTCTTAGTGTTTATCTCAGCCTGTTTAGTCTCTGTCTCCCTCTCTGGGCCTTTCCTGCGTTCCTCGTTTCTTGTTGAGTCACCCGTGTTTCTGTGTTCATTCATCTCCTGTGTCTCTCCGGTCAGTCGTCGCTCCTTGTCAAGTCCGTGTCTCCATGCCGGTATCCTGTTTTATTTTGAAAGTTCCTTGTCTTGTGTTCCTGTCTAAATGCCTAGTTCTCAGTTCTAGGTTTGTTTTCTTGTGGTCTAGTTTAAGTTCTAGTTTCCCATTGTTTCAGTTCGTAATTCTCATGTTCAGGGTTTTGGTTTGTTTTTTATGGGTTTATTTTATGGAGGTTTTTCCAGCAATAAAGCCGCTGTGTTCATTTAACTTCCCGTGTTTTGAGTCCTAATAGTTTGTGGAAGCCTAGACTTCAGCTTTTTTTTTTTTTTTGCCATGGCCAAATTGGATAACTGACAGAAGACAGCAAGCGATGCAACCTTAGTCACAGTCAGAAGGTACCCATGCTTTTTCATGAGTTTCACTCAACCACTGCCCATAATTTTCTAAGTTATATCGTACGGTAGTAAGAACACTTTAAACTAAAGCACAGAGATCATAAACAAATAAGAAAAATGTGTCCTGAAGTCAAAAATGAAGAGAGAAGTAGGATCGTTTTCTCAGACTTTTATAGACCCAGACTTTTACTGCATCCAGAGTCACTGCCCCCTACTGGTCAGAATTCAGATCCTTCATTTTGCAGTCAGTATGGATAAAACATTAATAGCCAGAAACTCAAACCTGGCAGCACCATTAAAAAAAACTCAGTTCTTGGATCTGGGTTCGGACCTGCAGTCGGTGTGCCACTGAACAAATGTTTTAATGCTTTTTATTGAATTAGTCCACTCAGAGAGCAGCAGGCTGGTCGATGGGCCACTCGGACTGATGGGTAATACCATTATCCTGCGTGGACAGGATTGGCAGACACCGCCTCACAGCGCTATCCTACCATCCATCGATTGACTGTCTCCTCCAGGGACAGCCTGATGTTAGCCTCCATCCAGTCTTTCATTTGTTTATGAAATATTGATATTGGCTGGTATCTCCTCTTGGAGATGAGGAAAGTCAGCCTGATGGAAAGGACTGTGTTAGAGGATGCTGGGAAGAGTTTTTGTTTAGGGAGGTTTGTAAACTTATTTTCAAGTTTCTAGAATTATTATTTCCGGAATTTCGCCATGAAGGTTTTTTGTTTTATAAAGTCATCTTTCCGCTGTTAAAAGTCCCCTTATGAGTCACAGCCTGTAGGAGCAGGAGAGAAAAGGGAAATGTCTGCAAATATTTCCTCTTAACCCTGTGAGCCCTGCTATAAGTCTTCATCTGTGATATGCTAACTGAACATGTAGTTTGGTTGTTTTTCTTAGGAAAAAAAGGGGGGGGGGGTCTAAAGTCTGGGCAACCATTGTAACTGACTTGCATAATTTAGTACATGCTTCCAAAGCATGGCGTTAAGGCTGGGCTTTGGGTCATCATCCATGACGACTTTAATCTCAAATTGTAAAAGTCAGTTTAAAATGGTGAGAGAAATGAAATGTTCACCAGATACTGAAACAGAAAAAGCTTTGAACTGTAAATGGACAACGACAAATGGGTCAATTTATTTGAAATCAGCAACAGACTGCTTTTGGAACAGAGTTACCCTCAGATCTGTTTGTTGATAGCGCCCTCTGTCTGCAAACCACCGCTAGTACCACCATTTCCCCGCCATGTTTCACTCTTTCATTCTTAAAATCTTGCGTTAACCTCCTTTCAACCACAAAATACTACAAGTCGGACTGCTGCAAGATGCCAGCTGGTCAGTAAACAGATGCTTTCCGTCTTCCACATAATGACAGCCAGGATTGACTGTTTACCACAGCAAGAGCCTTTTATGCAGGAGAAGAGCCTCTTGGATCAATAGTTGTTACCCAGGCAAAGCCCACACAACCACTAATGAATCCACTGCCTTACAGTGCCGGCTGCATCTGCTTTCCATTTCTCCACAGGGGAGAAAACCAAGGAAATGTTAAATACTGCTGGTGGTCATGTTAATTTTAACATCCAAATCCAGCCACCATAGAGGAAAACAACAAAAAAGGGAATGTAACATGACTGGATTATTTTAAATTTAAATTGAGCACAATAACAACAGACAAACCGGTCTAACCCTAACCCCCTAACCGTCAGCAGACACAGGTGTAACGTTAGCAAGCTTGTTGTTTGTTTTATTGTGTGTTGTCGTTTCAGTGGTCTGCACACAGAGACTGGTTCTGTGTCTGTGAGTGTTTGAGGGCTGCACTGTTGTCTGGCACACCCATCTGCCCGTCTGCTCCACATTTTCTGTTTTTTCAGCGCCAGATCAAAGGTGGTAAAACAGTTAGTCACCTGTCTGGGATTTGTAATGACAAAAAAGGCTTTGTGCCAGCGAGGTAGCAGGTGGAGTGTTTAGCATCACGGGGAAGTCTGTGATATGTTTTCCTTTGTTTTGTTTTTGTTCTCCAGCATTTTGATTTAGAGTGAAGACGTTTGTGGTTTAAGGCTATTTATAGTTGAGTTCTCATCCATATTAAATGACGACTGCAGATCTTAGACCAGTGACAGGTACAAGATGTGCCCAACAAGAAACAATCCCAATCTAAAACCTGTTTTTTCTGTTTGTTTGTTTTACTTAAAGTTGAAAAATTAAGTCGATACCACTGCCAAGCTTAACATCTTAGCTTAACCCCCTAAGACCTGAACTCTTTAATGGCATGCATTTTTAATTTCTCTTTGTTATTTGGCACAACTGAGTAAAGATGTGCAAAACTCTTTAATGAGAAACAACAATTGTGCCCCTTTCAGCAATATGGCTCATTTGAAAGAGAAAAATTTGGTATTATGGTCGAGACAATCCAAAATGTGATGTCCCCATATGTGGAGGCCAGGTTCTACGAGGTTAAAGACTGAATGCTAGTGCTACACTTTCCAGTGTTCAGAAATACACATACCACTGCTGCAGGGTAAATATGAAGCTACAGTCTCGAGACGGTTTTCTTTAGGGTAGCATCCAGGGTTCAAACAGGGGGAAACTGAGGGAAACTGTTCAACTTTAATAAACTGCTTATTAAAACCTCTTAATCTTCTTTCCTAAAATGCCAATTAGAAATGTAATGATAGATTGTGTGTCAGATTACTTTTTTGTTTTAGGACAAATAAAGTGCTGGTTTACTAATTAATTTGAGAAATGTTCAAAGCTTTGGAGAAGACTGGTCAAGCTCTTTTACTCTTGCATCCAATCAGGATTTCCACCAGTGGAATATGATCACAGCATCCAGCCTAGACCTCATCTACCGGTCTTAGACATATGAACAAAATAAGGAATGTGGCTGTTGTTATTAGAATAACCAAAAAAATAGTAAATCTGAAGTGCAACACACATTGCACACTATGATCAATTAATTATCAATTTCTATACAATTCAACTTAATAAATGAATACGTTTCTTCATGTTGACTTCATGAAGCCCTGATGTTGGGAAAAACACTCATCACAGAATTGAATCCTCTTACATAGGTCTCATTGGAGTCCTCGTCTGTCTCTACTTTTACTTTTTTTAATTTTAATTTTATTTTTTTGTTGAGGGGAGAAACTTGACTTATTTTTGATTTGATTTTAGTTCTGATTTTGTCTGATGTTTCCTCCCCCACAGTCTGCACCCTAACAGTCTCTGAAATAGTTTTAATTAGGCTTTTCTATGCGTAATTTTTTAATTAGGTTTTTTTATATACATAAATTTGATCAGCTGAATTATCAATTGTTTTCCTTTGAACACAGTCTACTTCCTGCTGCACTGCACTGGGTCTTAGGAACAGCGCTTGATGGATTCTGACAGGCTTGATTTACGACACACAAGCCGAGCAGCTAAAGACCCTGCAGATCCACTGAGATATGACATGAAGGGCATCTCCACCCGTGCTGCACCTACTCTGAGCATTATGACTGATACCATCCTGCTAAGTCAAGCACTTTGCTGCTCGTCTGCAGGATATTAGCTCAGCCAAAGGTTATTCATGGACTATCAAAGCAGAGCTGCAGTCAGGAAATGCTGACTTATGTGTAAATATCAATTAAATTAGCCAGAGTCAGTGTTGCTGAGGGTGCACTGATTTGGTTTAATGGGCACAGGCACTAACAGTGCTACATAAATCACATTTATACAAGAAAAAGGAGACAGATATTAGATTACACGTGTTTACACATCCATTTGCTTTTTGTTTTGACTCATTAATTATCATAAAGCATAAAAAGACATGCTAGCCATTCATTATCCACTAATTTTGTTAACCCTCTCAGGCTCAAATTAAACTTTTTGTTGCTAATGCACAACCAAGTCCTGCAGTGGTACTTCTGAGTAAAATACACTCATAAAATATGTGTGTGGGGCAATCAGGTTGTTAGTTTTTAACTGTTACAAATCGGCAACGTCTGCCTTGAGAGGGTTAAGATGTTTTGGTATGAGTAACAAAGCAGATGCGGTTTAAGCAAGCAATAGTTTTTATCTAAATGCTGTGGATTAAAAAAAAAAAACTGAGTTCATAAAAATTTCCTGGGAAAATCTTTGGTTGATTTTTAAATTTCAGACAAAACAACTGAATATTTAATGTCAGGAAGAATACCTAACAGATGAAGTAAATTGCACTGAGATAGGTGAAATGATGCATAAAACATAAAGATCTATGTGAAGCAGTTAACTCGTGTTATTATTTTTAGGCAGAGCACTGGACGGCAGTGCGCGTCTGGTTCGACATCGAGGGCTTTCACTGTGTTTAGAACACAAGGCACATTGTCGTGTTTCCAACCTCCGAGCCTCTTGTTTTTCACGCCTGAAAAAGTAACCTCCCCGCTCCCTGTCAGGGTTATGTAGGCCAGCCTGCTGAGCACGGACAAAAAGGGAGCAGAGAGCTGTAGATGCAGCCTCAGCAAAACCATCTCCTGAAAGCTGTAAGTAGGTAGAGAAGCCGTTTCTCAAGGGAGACGGTGTTATTACTGCATGCAGCTGAGGTAAAATGCTTTTGAAGTAAACTGTTAGCATTATGGATAGACATGTAGCAATACAGTTTGTAATATGCAAGTGATTTTAAAGAGCTATAACTACGTTTATGTAGAAAATATCCGAGAGTATCTAAGAGCTCGCGCAGCTCTGCAAGTGCATTTGTGGTTATATTATTTTAACAAAACATTAAAACGTGAAACCAAGTTTTCTGAACGAGCTGCATTGATCGGATGTTTTCCAATATTGATTCTAACGTGTCGGTTTGGGTGATGGCGTACGCAGAGCACTGATCCAGTCATGTGTAGCTCTAATGTAGGAGTGTCAAATCAATTCTGTTCTCAAAAGGGCTTTACTGTAAAACTATGGCATAACTCATTCAGAAAAAAACACCTCTAGACTAAAAAAGGAAGATTTTAAAACATAAGCTGCATTCTGAAATCTTTCACATTTATTAAACCTTCCAGTCACAAAATGAATGTTAAAAATAAGTGCAACAGTGTCAGTTTGATTCAGTCCGCTGTCACTACAAACAAACCCTACAGCTGAAACTAAAAGAATTGTTGTATTAAATGTAGTTTCAGTCAGAGACGCTGGCACGTTTCAGTTTGCATAGAAGCAACATAATTATTTGCCAACAAAAGTGCTTTGTAATATTTTCAACTTCATTTTTTTATCTATTCACCCCTTAAACGTATTCTTTAATGTGTAGATCGACTGGAAATAATCAGCAAGAATATGAGTAAATCTCCCCACATGACTAATGCATTAGGTCTGGGCTTAATACCTGAAAATGCTTCGTTTGTGTGATTGGTGTTAATATAAATTATCTGACGATCAATGCCGAGTATCATCAATTTTTCCTTCAGCAACAAAAATGTTAAGTGTCTTCATTCGGATAAACCTTTCTGCCTTAAAATCTTAAAACCTGGATTATCTAGCAGCTTTACTCTGAGTGCACACACACAGCCACATTCTTGTGCCTCTCCCAGTAATGACAGTCTTCCGGAAAGCTCCACGCAGCCGCGGACTCCTTGTGACGACTGACTGCATGAACAACAAACCCGCACAGCTGCTTCTCCAACACCTCCACCACAGCTGGGGCATTTCCCTTCTTCCCCTGACCCTCCATCACCTGCCTGATACAGTCGTGGGGCACAGGCTGTGGTTTGGTGCTGTAGGACACCACCAGGTTGATGTTGTTCACCTGGAGCACTTCGAACCAGTTCTGCCCTGCCACATGGTGAAAATGCTCCCCTGCTCGCCAGTTTCGATAGGTGCTGCTTGAATGGTTGATCAGCCGCACTGACCAGCTGACCCAGTCGTACTTTTTCACCAAGAACTCTAAAAGCTGCTGAGTTGAATCCTGAAGATTCTCTTCGTGGTTTTCCTTCAGGAGGCGTTCGGTGTCTAATTTTGCTTGTTCTGGGAAAGCAGCAATGCAAGACTCAATGGCTGACTTCATCCTGGATTCAACTTCTTCAATTTTGCTGCTCCACTCTTGGATTTTTTCCTGCTCTTCTTCTTGGCCCTGTGTTAAGGCACAGTGACCCAGAAGAGCAATCAGACCCAAGCAGAGAAGCTCCTTCATCCGAACACAGAAATCTTCCAGAAGGCGGCGGTTCCGTGCCACATACCTACAACACAGAAGAGCAGTTTCATCATACTTTCATCTGACATCCACAGAAATGTGCAGTGGGGATTTGTAAATCCAGAAGCATAAATGTGACAAAATAGAACAATTTACCTTTCTACCACATCTAAAATGGGCTCTCCAAAGCAGTTAGTCCCCATGAGAGCATCACAGAGCACAAGCAGGTTCTTCTCTCCTCTAGTTTTGGCAAAGTGCTCCAAAAAAAGTCTCTTCTTCACCTCCCTAAACTGCTCTTTTGCTTCCAGTATATCCATATACTTCCTAAACTGGTTCCGAATGTTCTCCTCAACAGAGAAGTACTGGGAGTCCAGTCTTCCCTTCTTGAGCTCGCAGTCTATGTCTTCCAGCTGACTCGAGAGCACATCGAGTTTGTTCTTTACTGTCAGGAACTGTTCTTTGACATAGAAGACCTCTTTGCTCTGAACATTATCTAAGGCCAGACGCAGGACAGGAGCAGCAGCCTCGCAAAGAGGAAAGAGCTCACCCACAGCACTGGCCAGCACCTCGGCCCCCCTCTGAAACATATCCATCACTGCCTCAATGGCCTCCTTCTTCTGGGCCACAACCTTCTCCAGTGGATTAGTCATGTTCTGGGATACAGAGAAGCAAAATATGTCAAACATAGATAGAAACTTAGAAATTAAGCGGTGATTCTTTATGCTGTTATCATAATCATACAAAAAATTATCTCATAATATCTTTCCATCTATGATCTTAATTAGGATGAGGAGAAAGTGGTCATTTCTCAGACTTTACCATGAAACCGTAAAGTGTCTCTCAGATTATTTAACTGGTAGTGCAGTAGTCAAAGATTAGATGGAGTATGGTCTGAATATAAATCTCTGCACCATGAAAATACTTTTCCAGTTTTTTTGTTAGTTTTCTGAAAAATTCCCACACTGTGAATGAAAAGTTCCTTTTGTTGTGCAATGAGTCCTTTGGAAGAGAGAAAGGGCCAAGGGAGAAAGGATGGAAAAATCCAAGCACGCGTGGGATTCTACATTTTGCACTCTGCTCACATGTTTACATATGTTGTGATATGGCACTATATAAATAAAAATAAATTTAACTGTTCAGACCAAAAGTTGTTGAACGGCTTGCTTAGATGAAAAAAATCCCGCTTCAGCAAATAATTCTCTTCAGACTGTTTTGACCTCGTGTCAGCTGCAATTTTTTCATAACCTGGATTTACCAAGAATTAAAAATAGAAATATGATCCAACTTCCCTTTTTATAAAGAGAGCAGAAAAGTGAGGTAGCTTACAGAAGAGTATAGAACATTTCTAACTTCTGGAAATGTTACTGTTCCAGCTGTTGGCTGTACTTTTAAAGGCGATGGTTCCCCCACTGGCTGTTAGATGAGAATAATTATGGAGTGCAAAATGGTCCAATGCAAAGTGAAGCTTTGTGTTGGTCGGAACACACTATTTGACACATTAAGTTTGTTTTGTTGGCATATTATTTATAGAAAATCAATTTCCAGATTTGTTAGCAATTTGTTGCAGACCCCTGGGGGTCCCTGGTCCTTACTTTGAAAGTCGCTTCTGTATCTGCATATAATATTAAGACAACAGATGCTGAAGGAACAAAGCTCAACTGAACTGCATGTGTGTGAAAATGAAGGACACTGGTGTTGCTTTCAAATAAAAGCTTTAACTTTACCTGATTAGTAATTGTAGTGTGTACACTGAATTTAAGAGCAGTAATGCTCTACAGTTTAATACTGTGTTGCTTCATACTGGTAAGGACCTTTTTTCTAAATATATTAAAGCCAACTCTCTATATTTATTTTGTAAATATGCTATAAATACACATTTTCTGACAAACAAGTCAAATGACATTGCTGAATGCTTGTTATTTTAACAATATGTCACTGAATTATTATTATTATTTAATCTTATGTCAAAGACTCTTTCTTTCACGAGTGGAGGAGAGAAATCTGAGTTCAAGATGAAATTCAGTATTTTTAGAGCATGATTTGGTGTTTGTTTGTTTTTTTGTTTTTTGGTCACATTGCGTCTTAATCCTGCTCTGATGGGCACCATTATGTCCTTGGATTACATTTCATTTTACGCATCCAAAAGGATGTAGATGATGATGTCATGTGAACAAAATGGGGGCCTGGATGAGAAGATGCCCTTGGCTCTGACTCATTTTAGATTCGCAGATGTTTAAAAACCCGCTTTCATCTTTCAGTCTGACATGTATAAATTACTGTGCAATCCCAGTTCAGACGATATTTGTGTCTGAACTCGAATCTGCGTCACCGACAACCTGCAACAAATCATCATTCATTTTGTTTACATTTTAAAAGGCCTCGTAATTTGTTGTATTAATAAAGACAAACATGAGCGCAATAAGATACCAACTATGAACAACAAGGTTTAAGTAAATATTCTAAGGATGGGAATTCCATGTGCCCGAACTGAACCATTTCTATCTGCCATGCGCGCTCAAAAGAAATGCGCAACGTGGATCTTTTTACGCGCAAATCCCCTCAGAGGATCGGACACACCTTGGAGCATGTTAACCCTTCTGATGAGGGAGGAAGATAAACATTCATGACATTCTTATAGTAACAGTGTTTTTTCTGTACCTGAATGAAATGCTTCTACTGCTCCTTCGCGGCTGATAAGCTCCAACAGCTGCAGACACGTTTCCCCCTTCAAGTTTGAGAAAATTCCCACGGTTCTCTCATGCACTGCTGAGAAGGGTCCAAAACCGGACTGAGAGCGGAGATGCGCATTGAATGCCTGCAAAGGGGGAGAGAGCGCGCGAGAAGGAGAGATAGATGGAAAGAGAGAGAGGAGGAGGAGGAAAGCGCAAAACTGCGCAGGGTGAAATGTGTGGTGGGTCCATTTTCTTTTCAGTCAGGTCACAATGACTGGAAGGTTTAACTTCTTCAACAGAATGGAAATTAATCAAACTGCTTTTCTAGTGGGCGTTTCTTCTTCTTCTTCTTGTTCTGGGGCAGCGTTCGTGCACACTTGTCGCAGATATTTCACCATTTTATGCCTCAGCCGCTGTGAAAATGATCCAGAAGTTGAGGTAAGACGATCGAAAAACTGTTGTCTTTTGTCTCTTTAGCGTCTGAATACGATGCACTGATTTTCCTTTTCACCTCAACCGCGTTTTCGGATCATTAACGCATTTATTTGACCTTCTGCAGGTTTAGAAACCCCAATGCTCAGAGCCTTTAAGAGCTTTGATACTGCTGTGAAAATGTCATCACGGTAAAGGATATTTTAAATAATCAGGGAGGGGAATCTGACAACTACCCACTGTATATTTTTAGAACTACTGCGCATCACTATGTCATCATTTTCTGTTCAGATTTGCCATAAATTTATATACATCCGTGAAACATCTCTTATAAACTAAAGACCATATGTTGTCATTTTTCATCATTCTCATGAGGCTGAGATTAAATTAAACCTCACACCCCCGCCTTTTCAGTGCGCACACGACGCGCCCTGAGCGCCGAGGCTAAAACATCATATGTACGGATTCATACTCGCTATGTGACGGAGAGCTCTTACAGTTTTCAAATAATACAAATTTTCTTTAGATTCTTCGAAAGGACCTCGTATCACGAAGAGGGGAGAAGAAAAAGCTCCATCACATGACGGAGGATGTGCGTCGGTGGTTCACAAGCACTCATTAATCTGCAGCGCAGGTAAGCGCCTCAAAATCTTTGTGTCTCAGTAATCCGCACTGCAAATGCCCGTAATGCGCATTTTCCTGTTTTGATCCCCCAACACTGAGCTGTGAGTCAAACCTGTTCATCTGGATAATAATGCATGAGGGCCATACCAGAGGGACTTAAGCTCGGCGATGCGCCCTGCTTACCTCACCTGAAGCGATTTTTTTTTCACTAGTTTGTAAATTAATTTCGGGTTTTCCAGCAGAGTTATTTGGCCTCGAAAAATGGAAACAGCTTTTATTAGGCTGACAGCTTTGATACACAGATATGACTCCGTGGACCCTGAAGGAGCGCCGAGAAAACAGGTGTAATGATGACACAAGTGAAGTACTAACGCCCTCTTGCGTACAAATGAGTAAACTGCACTTCAGCTTACGCCTGCTGCACAGAGGAACCGTAATAACAAAGTTCTTATTCATAGCTAAAATTAAACGAGGTATAACTTGTTTTCGGGGAAATTTACACGTTGTGTAAGGAGATGATGATGACTGATGGATGGTTTTGACTTTATGTATTTGGACAAAATAACAAAAACTCAAAAAATGTTAAATACATTTAAAAAAAAAATGTCAGCATTATTAAAGAGTAAAATATTCACTAAAATGAAAAAAAAAAGAAACTGGAACAAAACAATAATTCATGTCACAGATACATTACTAAAGAGCGTTTTATTTTCAGTTTTGATCTTTTTTATTTAGTTTTGTGCACTACACACCTTAATGTAACTGAACAATGAGTTACATCTTTGTATATCTTTAACAATATATCTAAAATCTAATTTTTGGGACCAAAAACATTCTTTTTATGGCATTCAATTTATTACATTTGTGTTCCCACAACACATTTTCTTAGTTTATACATTTTAAATGCCACATTTATTACACATCTAAACCAGTTCTTTGGCCCGTTCAGCATTTTTAGACTACAAAAAAGTAAAAGAAATAAATAAATAACTAAAATCGTCCCAAATCTGCTGAAAAAAAATTCTTGAAATAAATTCCAAACCTTTTCTACTTTGGAAGTGCTTTCCATCAGATTGCAGAACCTTGTTGTAGAAAGTAAATCACATCCGGTACTGATGACTAGTACTGGGTAAAAGGTCAGGGCTCTGTGCAGGCCAGCTAAGTCCTCCTACATCTTGTGGGCGATCGTGGCTCAAGAGTTGGGAGTTTGCCTTGCAATCGGAAGGTTGCCGGTTCGAGCCCCGGCTTGGACAGTCTCGGTCGTTGTGTCCTTGGGCAAGACACTTCACCCGTTGCCTACTGGTGGTGGTCAGAGGGCCCGGTGGCGCCAGTGTCCGGCAGCCTCGCCTCTGTCAGTGCGCCCCAGGGTGGCTGTGGCTACAATGTAGCTTGCCATCACCAGTGTGTGAATGTGTGTGTGAATGGGTGGATGACTGGATATGTAAAGCGCTTTGGGGTCCTTAGGGACTAGTAAAGCGCTATATAAATACAGGCCATTTACAGGCCATTTACATCTAACAGAGACTCAAAAAGACTAACTTTGCCAACCTTCCAAGTAAATATAATCAGCACAAAGAGGAGCATCTTATACAGCAAATCTGCTGTTCCATCCACGAATATCAGAAAATAGGTTAATTCAGTTATAAGTAGGTTTCTAGTCCAGAAATGGTCTGTATTTGTATAGCGCTTTACTTGGTCCTAAGGAGCCCAAAGCGCTTTACACTATACACAATCCAGTCATCCACCCATTCACACACACATTCACACACTGGTGATGGCAAGCTACAGTGTAGCCACAGCCGCCCTGGGGCGCACTGACAGTTTCCATCATGTTCTGCTGTAAACTGCAAAACCTGTGACACTGCGGTGACCTGTAATCTTCTCCCTTTGGCTGTAGAGGGCGACAGATTAACCTGATCGTGTCAGTCATACCTGCTTTTTTCACAGCAGTGTTAACTCAGAAAAGAGACTGTTAGATCAAATCAAAATGTAGGATAACAGATGAGCTTTAACAAAAACATGATGCGTCCCACAAATAAAGGGAAGTCTGGTCACCTGTATGTGCGAATACATGCACACTTTCATAGTGGCAGGAGCTTTTTAACATAAGAAAATAGACTTTTTCTTAATCACAAACACACCGATCGATTCTTAATGCTGTTAAATAATTCAATATGCCAAGTCAGTATTATTGATTGTTTATTTATGGTGCATATACAATCAGGCATCAAATTTGCAGAACTAAAAAGGCAACATGTTCACATACAGGGCATACCAAAAAGAGGGCCATATGATCTCCCAAAATATCAACAGAATTTTAACTATATTTACGTAGCATATAGTGTTGTAACAAGATGGCAGCACACTGCAACAGAACCATAAACCAGTCTGTAACAGAGTCTGTGTGTTTAAAAAGTAGGAGAAAAGTATGGCTATATATATATATATATATATACTAAAAAAATTATTTTAACTGAGGTGTTACTGGATAACTTTTCCAACAAACACGGTGACAACTGACGTTGTGTTCTAATGCAGTAAACCCACCAACCATCTGATACTCTTGGCATCACCAGTTTTCTAGAAAAATAAGAGAAATTGTTCAAAACATGAAGACTGCATTAAAACAAACCCCTTAATAAAAAATACAAAAAAACCGGGACATTCAGGCACTGTTGTTCAGACAGGAAAGGACACAAAACGCTAAAAATGATACATAGTTGCTCAGGATGGCCTTAAAGAAAATGACGGCTCAACAGATGTTAAAAACCTCCCACCAAAGAAACCCTCTGATATCTCCTTACATACTTGGTGCATTTCCTGCATCGCTAAAAAGCTGTAGTGCACATTAAATAGAAAAGAGTGGCACAGCTGCACAGAACGAGAGCTCTGTTAGAAACTCAAATACCACAGGTGTGTATTACAGGTTGGGGAAACTGAACTGCAGCCATTGCTTAATTTGACCTCATAAATGGTAAATAATGACATATTCAGTGCTTCTTGCTCCAGTGAAGTGCTCGTTATTGGCAGCTGTAGTGCTGCATGAAAAATCTGTAGTGTCTTAATGTTTCAAATATTTTCTGCACTTAGGAAAGAAAATAAAGAACTCAGCACAGCAGCATCACTTTAGTGTAAAATAAATTTAACGTAAGAACAAGTAAAACACATTTGTGGCACAGATTTTGATAATTTGCTTAAGATGACACGATTGATTATATTCAATAAAGGATTATATCACAGTAGTCGGTTATTAGATTCATAGATATGAGGCTTTGAGATGCTTGTCTCTAGTTCTAGTTGAACTCTTTCATCTGAAGGCTGGTTTCTCCTGCCGTCACACTGATTTTCTTGTAGTGTAATATATTTTCACAAACTGCATTTGGCTGGAATAGACTGCATGTAAAGCTGTGGGAAGCTCTGCAATAGATTACGTTTAAATATGGAGCTGATGCATTGACAGTCAGCTCTCATTCCAAAGGTTTCAAATGCTTCTGTTCATTTTCCCGTAAAGCCACCAGACTCTCCCAGAGACAGAGCAGATGTGAACGAGCACTGGTTAAAGCTATAACAAGGCGGCGCACTCACTGTCAACACGTCACATGCAGATACTTGTAAAGGACACTTTAGTGTCACATTTAAACACACTGGGTAGGGGACTGTATTTGATACCAAACTAAGATTGTGGTGCTCAAAGAATCCTGAACAGAAATTTCAGAGACATATGTGCAACTTCAATGGAGGGAAAGCTTTTTAAAGCTTTTTCTTATTTTGGCGTCAAGTTGTTAAACTTTTTAAAAGTGTTTTGTGTTTTTTTTTTAAATCAGGTTAGACTGGTCCCAGATAAATAACCACAGGGACTCTGCTTAAACTAAGCCAAGTGCAAATTAATCAGCAAGCAAAAATGTCCAATGAAGGACATGAACTAAAGTCTTCTATCTGGTAAAGTCCTGCACACCTTGTGTGAGCAACTGAGAATGGGAGTATTTGATGCCCTGGAACGAAAAAAAATGTACTTTTTAATGTTTTTTGTATAATTATGTGTGTGCAATTTCTTTAGCGCAGCATACTGAACCCATGGATGATTAACATATCTTTTCTTGCCATGAGCTGAAACCACTGCAGTAACATTTTTTTTAAGTTGAAGAATCAGCCAGTCGATGTCAAAGCAGCAGGAAACGGGCCATGCTCACGTCTCACACACAGCTCACATGTGCAGCAATCACCAGGCTTTTAAAGCAGTGAAGGGAGACGTTGTCATTGGGAGAGAAAATGAAAGAAGGAATGTGGACCGGCGAGTCCGAAAACTGAAGAAAAGCACTGATGAAGCAGAGACGACGACTCTTCACGGTTCTTCACTTGCACCTGCTAAGAGCTTCCTGCATTTTCTCCTGTACGTGCTCCATCTTCTCAGCCCACTCCTCGCTCAGGCCCTCCTCGTCGTCTCCGATGACGGCCGCGTACCCCATGAGGGCGATGAGCCCGATGCAGAACAGGTAGGTGAGGCGCGTGCACAGTCGCTCCATTGTCTGGCGATCGCCTTGGGAGTATTTCAAGTAGACCTCCAGGATGGGTCTACTGAACAGCTTGCGTTTCCCCACCACGCCGTCGTACAGCGTGTGCAGGTTCTGGTCACCCAGATCGTTGGCGTAACTCTCCTCAAAGTCGTCTTTCTTGCGCTCGCGGTGCTGCGGCCGCGCCTCCACCATCTCCATGAACTTTCTGAACTGGTGCTTCAGGTTCTCTTCAACCTGATTGTACTGGCCGTCCAGCGTTTCCTTCTTGATCTGCACAAGCGTGCTGCGGTTCAGCTGGGAGAGCTGGTCCAGCCCTCGGTTGACTGACGCAAACTCGCGCTTCAGAGTACGAATGTCTTCATCATCGATGTGGTGCAGCACCACCCGGATCAGGGAACCGGCAACACCAAAGATGGGGTTAACTACAGCAGCAGCTGAAGAGATGGTGGCCACACACTGAAGCACTTTGACCAGACCCTGCTTCAGCTTGGCCTTCTCCTCGATGATCTCCTCATCCATCATGGCTGAGGTGCAGGTGCTGAGGTCAGAGTCAAGAAGTGGGACGTGATCTGTGACAGTTAGAGATTAGATTACATGTTTGACCTCAGAGTTGGATTATTACAGTCTTTGAATTTACTGTGACATAAATATACTCTTGTGCTTTAGATTTCCCTGATCTGTAGTTGGTACATTCAATATTTTTCTTAAACAAAGATAAGAAAACACCATCTATTTTGTTGAGTTAGCTAAAGAAGAGGATTTCAAACCTCTCAGGGCCAGTGACCCTGGTTTGCAGTGGGCTTTGTGTCACTTGATAATGAGACTGACTACAATATGACTGACATGAGAGGAAGTTATCGACATAATGTGCTTGTTTTATTAGCACAAGTTTCTGGCTATGAGTCAGAGAGCCATGGATCTAAAAGGTGAACATGCAAAAAAAGGCAAACATAAGGAATTATGTTTTCATTATTCTGCTCATTTCCAACTTCAGTCTTATCCTTAGCCTGTACCAGAGCAGCTTTGCATGATCCACAGTTCTAAAGGGTTCGTGTTCATCTTGAGTAGCTCCCTCAGTTCACAGTCAGTCTAACCGGCTATGTCCCCAACCAAAACCAACAGCCAGTGGGTGGTGCTTGTGTGGTTATCACCAAAGCTGCATACCTGAGTGGAGCAGGGATATCTGCTCTCACTGATATCCACTATGATGGATTTTTTTAAGTAGTTTTACTTTTAATAAAACAAACATATTTAGGCTCCCATATATGGCATTCATGTAAAATTTAATGAATATATTAATAAAGAAAAAAGCTTATTGTTTCAGTGAGGCAAAGACCTAATGTCCCGATCATGGTTGGTGATATTATGCTGGTTGACCCGTCAACAATTTGTAGTACACTAATTAAATATAATGCTGTATAAACACATTTAAGTGATGCTAAAGTGCAAAAGAATGCAGTGAAATATAATTTATGTCATAGAAGCCTAGTGTGGATCCTTCATTCATAATAATAATAATAATAATAATAATAATAATAAATGTCCCCTGGCTGTGATTCACCAGGCAAATTGGGTGTAGCAGAAGTCTAACGTCTCAGCTGTTTGATAGAAAAGCAGATGTAACAGCAGCATTTATTTACAGCTGCCGCTCGCTGTGCTGTGACAGCCACAGAAAATAAGCATTTCATGGCAGTTTCACAGAGTTTCCAACGTCACAGAGGACTGCTGTGTGTCGACAGTGACACAAAGGTGCTGCTGAAGCTTACATCAAATTTCCTTTCTTCAAGTTCACACTGGAACAATGAAAATATGGATGCTGGTCCTGATGAAGATGATTCCTGAAACAAAAGACAGAGAGACAGATTCAGACAGCACGCTTGGATCCAACAAAGACGTCTCATGTCACTGATTCTGAACCAGGAAGTAAACAGATTTTTGTCCCTCGCTGGCTACAGTTTTCAGCAGTGAAGGAGTTAACAGCTTCTCTCTCTTTCAGCTGCATTCAGCACCAGGCTGCTCTCTCTGTGTTTCTATGGCCCGAGCAGATAGCTCCTCAGAAGCAAACAGGACGCGCACCGAGACAGCCGGAGTAGCTTCAGGGCGGGACAGAGACGCTCTTCAGCCACAGTACAGGAACAAAAACAAACATGGCACGGCCGACTGAGCTGACAAACCCGTTCATTGTGTAACAGCAGCTTCTCTGGAAGTGCTTTCAGTCTTCAGTTCAGAGGAAGATTGTGGAAGTTTAAAGTTTAAACTGACTGCTGTGAAGAGCTGATGACGTCCAGTTGTTATTAACAGAACTATATGTGGGTGTTTTCTACAAAGACTGCACTCTCAGCCCTCTCATTTTCCTGCAATTGTCAGAAAAGACCTGTTGGGTGCCGTGGCGTCTCAAACTAATATAGCTAATCACATCAGCGGCGCTGTGGTGACCAGAAGCCTGAGCGAGTGGAAACAGGCCCCACACTCACTGCACGGTCTTTGTAAATCCCCGTGACCACCAGGGGGGGGCGGTAATATGCCCACAATAAAAACACCACCCATAGCAACCATCCTTCTGATTTCAGCACCACCACTGTGGACTAAAAGCACTGACGCTCACTTTTAACCCTTTAGCTTTAGGATAACTTTAAATGTTCAGTTTAAATGCTTGTAATCAACAAAAATAACAGGAAACGATTGATTAATCTAAGTACTTGTGAAACCTGCACTTAGAAAATCACGTTGAATGATTTTAGAGCTTCATAAGACTTTCTTAAATGTCATTTTTTCAGGAATTTACAATTTTTAAGTGGTTAGTTTTTTTCATTTTTTGGCTGAAATACATTTTTTCTGTCAGTAAATGTCCCTCCACTTTCTGTTTTCCTACCATGACGTTGATAAAAGGCCTATTCTGCTTCATTTTTGGTATCTGATGGCAATTAAATCCTCCTAAATTTGCACTGATGTCGTATTGTGTCTCCAACCTGTGTCCTTAATTTCACAGAAGGTGATCTGGAGGAGAAGATGCCCCATTTCACAACATAATACAACAAGCTACGCGAAGCAATGAAGGTAATGAAAGGGTTAACTGCAGTTTTAAAGCTTTGATTATTTAATACTACAGCAAAATAGATAAGATAGAACTTTATTAATCCCTCGGGTGGGTTCCTCTGGGAAATTCGATTTCCAAAAAAAGCACAGCACCGACCGAAGTTACAGAATTGTTATATATATATATATATACAGAAACAAATATAAATAAAATATACAAAGGGGATAAATAGAATAAATAGGAATAAAAAATAAAAATACAAGTGAATTGCACATTTCAAGTATTGAGGTCTATTGCACTGTTGACTATTTACAAAAAGTATTGCACAAAAGGTATTGCACAGTGAGGTGAAGAGGCACTACAGCTTAGTTGTTCCCCCCTCCTTTGTCCTCCTGTCTCCCCTCCCTCTCCCCTCCAGAGAGGAGTTAAACAGTCTGATGGCGTGTGGGACAAAGGAGTTTTTAAGTCTGTTAGTTCTTGTCTTGGGGAGAAGCAACCTGTCACTGAACAGACTCTTCTGGTTGTTTATGGCCGTGTGCAGAGGATGCCCAGCATTGTTCATAATGTCCATCAGCTTTTTTAGTGTCCTTTTCTCTGCCACTGTCACCAGAGTGTCCAGCTTCATGCCGACCACAGAGCTAGCCCTCCTGATCAGTTTCTGATGTGAAGTCATTTGTATAATCTGAGCTGTATTAATAACAAACTCAGTGAATTGTGCACCAATTAAAGAGCACGACTGCTGTGCTTCTATTAGCGGCATTAAATTAACCCTTTGTGTTAATGAAATTAATCTTATCTTGACCTTTGACCTTTTCTTAGCAAGTGGTCTCCATCATTCTAAGATATTCGTAGTAATTTGAAGAAGAAACTCAATCATATTTAAGTATATAAGTTTAGGACAATTAATAAAACTCCTAATTAAATGTGAACAAAGTGGAGAAGCTAAAGCTCCTGAGGTTAAAGCCTTCTGAAAGGGTTAACCAATCAGTGCTGAGTGGCAGCGTGGCCCTTACAGCCAGCAGGCTGCACACTTCTCAGGAGCTGACAGAAAGCTGTGATTCAGTAGTTGTGACTCAGCTTCTGCATTAATGTGCGTCTGAGCAGAAACCAGCAAAGGAACAATTATAATAATTGTATTTATTTATTTATTTTTACTTTTAAAGAAACATTTGGCGACACCTTGTAACCAAAGCAGCTCTGTGACGTAATCAGGAAATGTCAAACGGCTCTCACCTGTTTCCAAGCAGAGGAGAGGCCATCTTGAATGTTTTCTATAACGTCACCAATGCTAGGCTAGCACAAATTTACACAATAAACTCCAATAATATTATTCCTAATGTACGCCACTTACATTTTTCAATGCTTATTCTGATTATTTTTGTGCTACTTATTCGTGTTAAATGACAGGATACTTTCCCTTCACAGAGCTCAGCCTGTGTGGGGCTTTCCTCTGGGGAAGTGCTCCCTTGATGGCCAACACAGCCAAACAACTACTTTGATAAGAAACATACAACAATGAAGGGCCATCCGGAGTTCTCGTCCGTGTTTGTAAGTAGTTCTACAAGAATAACATCCTCTCCTAACAGCACAGGCCCGGCACACTGCCTTCTTGCCCCAGCTCTGGCTCCCCCTAGCAGTCCCTCCATATTTCCTTGTTACTGCACACCATAATGCCCTGACCCTCCCTGATCTATTATACAGTAAAAACACCAAAATACATCTTAAAACCTAAATTTCTCTGTCTAAATAATAACTATAGAGGCTCTACTTGCCTTCCAGCCAACATTAGGCACCATTGGCCACATCAGAACAGAGGATTGCTTACCTTTCAGACAATGGCTCTAACTATACCTTCCTCTCCAAAGTCCCAACCTCGACAGCCTCCTTCTTCTTCCCAGCAATCCCTGCAAAAAGGACACTTCCATGTCTGTAGCTCATGTAGGGGTGAACAAATTTGACAAAATCATTTCTAAAAAGCCCAGAAAGTCCCCCAAATCTAAAAATGGCCATTTGGGCCCTAAATAAACATGACCTCCAATATCCCATTAAAAAATAATTTAAAAAATGGCATTAAAAGGTAAAGCCCCCTCCTCAGAAATATACTGTTCTACCCCTATGGTTTCAACTTATTTTGGTCCATTCAGTAGTCATACAGTTAATACTGAAGAGGGATTGTCCGTGAGTGCGCAACTGAACTCTTAGGAACTTGCTGCTGCTTTTCGTGCGTTTGCCAAGTCATGGAGCATCTCTGAGAGGCTACACAGACTCCATTGGTGGGATTAATTGGTAAAACGGACCCTTTTCTTATGGACTAGATCAAAAGAATCCGAAGAAAACTATTTTCACGTGAATAAAATCCAACAAAACCAAAAGTGAGCCGCGAATCCAAATGGACATCTCCAAAAGTGCACAGGTGTATCCAAATGCTCAGGGAGCTCTCAAGAGGCAACAGGAGTATAAAAGAAAATTGTATCCAGCGTAAAAGGTAAATATAATCCTAAATATAACCAACATTTGCCAAATGTACATACAAATTAAAAGTTGCATTTTAAAAATGTCCAATTTAAAGTCTACTAAAAAAGTGAAGGGCATTCAGAAAGATGGTCCAAAATGCGCAATGGCACTGTCGACAATATTTTTTTAATCTAACTTATTTAAATACATAATTTATTGAAAAATACATTTGTTATTACTAACAGCACCGTAGAACATGTTTTTAAATTTAGATGAGCTGTCTGACCAACAAGGGCTATCTAGCAGACAAAAAGCCTGAGCTATAGGCGCTTCCATTCAGTGCGCCAAAGTAATCGTGTATAGTTATGATTTGGTCCTTCATGCGGCCTTAAATAAGAATAAATGGAAACCTTAGGCACAAAAAACGTGCAGCCAAATCCGGTGAATTCTTTGGTGTGAGGATCAGCCTGCTGCGCCGACGGTTGAAGCTGTTTCCCCCGAAATAAACCTCATGCAAATCCTGCTGCCAGCGACCAGCACGACACAGCGTTAAAGCACAGACTTGTTCCTCATTTAACCCGACTGTTCCTTGCGTCGCTTTTTAGAGCAGCACACAGCCACAGTTATGATGGGCGTTTGCCTCCCAGCATGTCCAGACCTGAGCAAGCCGCGAGTGGGTTAGAGACCCCGCATCCCCTCACTGAGACATCCAGCCTCAGGCAGCAGCAACACAAGAGAATCCCTGTCCTCCCCGCGCTGTGAAGTGGGAAAAATAGAGATAAAAGCCGACTGTTCACTAGAAACGACAAAGCTTTCAGTTATCTGCTGGGAAAACGGTCCGCATCGACGCTCAGGGCGTGCTGGTCGTACAGTAGCGCGTCTGTGAGCCAGTACAGCCTTTATTCAGCACCGCAGCTGCAGGCGGAACTGCAGCCGGACGCACGCCTGTCCTCAGTGAACAGTTGCCACCGCAGCTGTCAATCGGCTCACATTTCAGACTGTGTGATGAATACACGTAGCCATATACTATACTCTAGTAACCGCATTTGTGCAAGATCAGCTGTGCGTAATATTTACGCTCCGCGGTGACAAACCTCTGTTGCAAGACCTTGTTTTGGTTTTTGTTAGCTGGGGGGCAGGAGGAGCGCCTTGTTGACACGTTGAAAGCCACAATATTGAAGCCCCGGGGCAGAGGCTCGACTACAGAACACCGAAATATATTCATGCACAGTGTCACCATTCTTATGTTCTAGATTAAACAAGCTGCTTTACTGCAGCTCTGTGTGCTGTAAACTTTGGGACTCCAGACAGATATTGTTTGCGGATGTGTTTAATATTCTAGAATAAATAAATACAAACAAATGGAAACGTTGTCACTTTGTTTTATTGTACACATTTACTGCAAAATGAGAAATGTAACATTTCTGTGTTCACCCTGTTTGCCTGCTTCAAATACTGAAGTGTAACCCAGAAACTGCTGAGAGTTCATTTCAACGGGAAAAGGGGAGGGACAGTTTTTGTAATCGTGTTTTTAATATTTGACAAAGTCCAAAAATACACTTTAAAGTTTACCAGCATTGTCTGAACTAATAATTCTTTACCCGACACTGAAATCAAAGATGTTGAGCTAAAATTGTAGCCACAATTGATGCACTCACACTGTAGTTACAGATGTTACACTCCAGGGGCGCTGTTCTGCCATGTTAGTTAGTGCCATGGATTTATGCATATTGCCTCAGTCATGATACATTTATTCAGGCTCTTTTCCAGTAAGAGTTTCGTACATGCAAATATTGCTGACATGAAGGGAGACAGATCAGAATGTAGAGTTGATCTCATGAAGGTTAACTTCAATAACAGTCTGAGACTGCATGACTCCACCAAAAATTCCTGGATGCAGAAGGATGACAGGAGCCGGATTAATTTATAATTTTTAAAGAACATCAAGACAATTTCTTCCAATATTTCTTTGTTTGATATATTTTTGAAATGTGTGATATGTGAAGGTTCGATGTTGCTAGTACTAGGATTCTGATGAATCCTGCTGCCTAACACATCATCAAGAGGTCATGAACTGAGGAAATGCACAGCTGACTCATTTGAAACACCAGGTTCATGTTATTCAGACCTGAGACAATTCCCATCATTAATTCAAAGCCACCAAAACACAAACAGTCAGATTTCATTATTCTTCACACCGCGGTAAAAGGGACCCTCCAATCTGCTGAACAGAAACATCTAAAATGTAAAACTGCTGTCTATCAGCTGCACATTATTCCTCCAGTGTTCATGTGAGGTCCTTCCCTGTTGGGTCCCTGCGTGTCTCCAGATGGGTTTATGTTCTCCAGCAGGTTTCTGTACTGTGTCGTCTCCGTCTGGTGCCGAGCGATTTTTCTAGCGTAGTACCTCCTGGATGCGGCTCTCCAAGCTTCCCTTTGCAGCGTCTGAGACTCTTCGGGTAGCTCCGATATCAGTGTCCTCCTCCTCTTATCCACAAAAGAGCTGGGCTGTGAATACTGAGAGTTTGCGATGTGGGGGAAGGGGCTGGATCGTGATGGGTTTGCCTGCTGGCGAGCTATCTTTCGAGCATAATATCGTCTGGAAGCTGCTCTCCAGGCTGCCCTCTTCAGTCTCTGAGCTTCCTCTGGCAGGTCCGACATTGGCACGCTCTTCTTCTTGTTCCTGAGGAGGTAAAAGATTTTACACCAAAATTATTTCTGTTAGACTCTTCTAAACTAATAGATATTATAAATGAATCAACTGAAAAACACCCTGGGAATTCTTGTGCTCTGTGTTTACTTGGTTAGCCTCCAAGCTGTAGTCCTGTATCAGTGTCTCAAGGAATTACCTTTAAACATTTTTTAAAATTGAAAGCCAAAAAAAGAAAAAAGATACGAGGCACGGACTTCGGTTAAGTAGGGTAACACAGACTCATAGCCCGCAGAGAAACTGTGCTTACATGCGTAATCATCCCACTAAGTCCCGTTTTGAGACAGGAAACACACTGTATGTGTTAAGTTCCTGCACTGCTGAGGTTGCCCTATATTCCCCCAGTTCTCGCTCTCTTACTCATTTGTTCTCTGTTGTGGTAGAATAACATTTAAGTTGTCGTCAGAGGGTCCACAGATGATCTAATGCACCATATCTCTTCAAATAAAGTTGGTCAGAGGTTTCATAACACGTTCCTGGAAGTATCGCAATAAAAGCCTAATAAAGAAGTAAAAGGTTGTCTCAAGTAAATCCTTACAGAGATGTTCATTTGAAACAGATATAAGAAACGTGGAATAATAATAATAATGAGTTCATAAGTTCAACAAAATGAGAGGATACTAAATTATAATCAATTGGATCACAGGTGCCCAACTCTCACAACCACCTTTACAGCCTTGACAGCGTTACTTTCAGTAACAGATGAGTTTAAAGGTGATGGCTGCACGCTGCTGTTGTAGAGAACTTCAGTCTGCACTCCCACAGTGACGATGAATCAATAATCTGCTGCTTTTCTTTCTTTTATTCAACTGAATCTTTTGCATTTTGACTGCTAGTTAGACAAAAACAAGCACTTTGGTTTCAACACTATAGAGAAAAATACAACAAATCATCAAGTCCCCGAGTAAATAATTATTATGTTTCTGTATTAGCATCCCCTCTGAGGCGTCGCTGGATTATCAGCTCATTAGTTTCTCTGATATAACTCACCTCATGTGCTCTGCCTCAGTCATTGCAGCTCCGCCCGGGTCTGCCTGTGGTTTCTCCCTGAACGTCCTTCCTTCTCCGGTCTCCATTTTTTCTACATGGATCATTAGAGATGAACATATTTTTAGTCGTACCACTCCAATGTTGATATTATATTTACTATGACTGTATTTAATTACAGTGTTTTTTCCTTTGGCTGTATTTATTTTCAAGCTTCTCTGTTGCTAGATTCCAAAACCAGACTTCCATGTTAGATCTTCAGTGTTTGATGGGTCAGTTAGAAAACAGTGATACTGACGAGTTTAGCATTGTTAAAACAGACGAGTCATTTTCCCCCAATGGCACCATGTGACAGGACCGGGTGGAAAAAATGCCCTATATTTATATAATATTTCTCATTTGTGCAAACAGCAAAACAAAGAGAAGTAGAGGATTTGCTTTTCCAGTGCTGAGAATATTAATGTGAATAAATTAAATGCAGAGTGCATTACTTTTTACACTGAGACTCTCTTTGTCCTGACACGGACTGCCCGTGCTCTGCTGATGTTCATTCATCTCCCACTTGATTAAGACCGTGTCGACGTCACATGGCTCTTGTTTGACCACGAGGCTGCTGGGAGATGTCGGCATATTTCTGGCTGACTCTGTTACACCCGAAACCTCGGAGGAGCGGGAGGTGCAGCTGTGCTCCAGGACCATTCTGCTGGGGGAAGATGGAAGAGCTGACTCCTGGCTGTGGGAGGAAACGTGTGAGGGGGGTCTTGTGAAAAAACCCACTGTAAAGAAAGGAAACAAACAAAGGCTTATTTTGTGTGTTATATTTCCATAATATCCACAGTCACATGTACTCAAGTCGTTCAAACACTGTGTTTTCTAGATGCAACCAATCAAAAGGCAGTACTCCTTAAAGAGGGAGGAGCTACAACAGCTTCTTTTACACAGAAGATGAACTGGGGGGCTTATAACACAACTATGGATTCATGTAAATTATGAAACATGCAACTCAGTGTGAGTAGAGTTTAGCATTAAAAACAAGAGCTTGAAATGACAATAACAGGCACCTTTTCCCTGATATACTCCAAAAGACTTCTATAGAAAATCACTCAAGTTTCTGATATTCGTAAATCATTACTCACTACAATGGATTTTCATGTTCTATATATATTTTAAAAAAATCTCAGGGCTCAGTGAGAAATGGTTTTACTCAAAACTGTGAAGTGGAATAATACTTCAGGAGATGAGGTGGAGGAGGACCAGACATGAGAGCGAGAAGATGAGAGCTGAGAGGAGGACATGCCTTTGAGGAGCCTGAAAAGGGCAAAATGTGTAAGCTAGGGCTCTGAAATTGTCAGAGAGGACACCAGCCTGTGAAGGGAATCATCTTTCCATGGCAGTCTTGTTGATGAGCACCTCCCACTTGTTTGTGTGCTCTGATTTTTTGTTTTTTCCTTTTCTCAAACCCGGTTGCCTAGTTTCAGTTTATAACCACTTGTTTGGTAGTTGTGGCCGCTGGTAGTTTTTTCAGGTGTCATATTAAAAACAATTTCAACCCATTTTCAGTATGGTATTAATGCTACCTTCAGAAATGAGCACCTCCCTGTGGTCTGTGGGCTCTGTTTTTTTTTCTTCTAAAACCTGGTTGGTGGCCGTGGCTAGCATTGCCCTGTTTTTCGGTTTCATGCTAAAAATAAATAAATAAAATAATATCTGCCCAACTTCAGTATGGCTGGAAGTGAATTGATAAAGACAGGAGACATAGGATTTAGTGCACTTTTAGTATATAAATAAAGTTGAATTCTATTCTATGTATTAATTATATAAATCAACAGCAAAAAGGAAGAACTCAAACTAGCTTGTGTGTGTGGGACTGGGTGTGTATGAATTCCACTGGAAAGGTTCTAGTTTCCCCTTCTAGTTATCATATGGGCCTAAAAACTTCAGAGCCCTACATTAAACAATTTTCCATATAATGGAGAGGGGGTCAGAAGCTCATACATCTTCCTCTGAGCTTTTTCCTTCCTGCTATAATGTCTAGCCTTCCTCCACCCCCTCTCTTAACAGCAGTAACACTGCCTGCTCTACCTCCAGAATTACATCCACCCCAAGTATGGACTGCAAATCTAACCCCCATGAATATGGCATGAATAGAAAGCCCAGGATGGCCCCTTGACATTACAGCAAGTCTCATATAGATTGCATAACCGGTGCTTGACATAGAGGTCACAGACTCCTGTCCCCAACAGCAGACAAAATCTTAGAGGAAATTATAGAAATGTTCTGTAATAAGGTGGTGGGTGGCAATGAGTCGAGTAGATTAATTTTTTTAATTGATATATCTGCACAGCATGCACTAGCTGCTCTTTTCTAGCCTGCCCTGACAAATGAAGTGCAGGGGTAAAAGGACATGGCCATTGGCCTTTGGGAAGATCAGTTTTCTTTTTCTTCATTTTAATATTCTCATCTACTTTCCTTCATGGAGCAATTCCAACAAAACCTCTCTCGGTTCAAATCCCAATCAGACAGTCGGGATTGGAAGCGTTTCGGGGTCAATGATCCCGAGGACTTTACAGGCAATTATGAATTGTCAAAGACATTACTCTCATCTTCTTGTGAACTAGTGGCCTGTAGTGGGTCTAACAAAGGGATGACTCAAGGTAACAGCTGACAGGCTGTAATTTGTCACCAGCCTAAACCTGCAAAGCCAGAAGTGACGCTCGTGTTTACTTACACGATAAACTCGTCTCACAGTCCTGCTGCTCCGCTGTCAGCTCGGTGTCAACGCATCCCGGATCAAAGTCGCTCTGATCTCCCTTCTGCCGGTCACCGGAGCTCCGGGACCTGCCGAGGCTGTGCTCGTTCTTGAACAGCCCGCAAGTGCATCCCTGCCGGCGCAGCACCTGCAGTTCGTGCTCCATCTCTGTCAGTCTGCACTCCAGGCGCTGGATCTCTTTGTCCCTGTCGGCCACCATCCGCTCATACTCGTAATTCTTGGAGCTGTTTACGCCGTACAAAACGTTTATCACAGAGTCTATGGCCAGCCGGATGGCGTTTTCCACCACCAGAGCCTCGTCGTCGCGGAGATGTGGGTGCAAAGTTCTGTTTTTGACCAAATCCATGTTTCCTTTAACTGACTTGTACTGACAGGCTGTGCTAGAGGGAGATGCTAGCGTTAAATGTGAGGATGCGCTGGCTCACTGAAGCGATAAGCCGCGCGCATGCGCCCTCCAAAAAACAACAATTAACACACCAATTAAAGCTTTTTTTTAGTGATTAAAAATATAAAATGATAGTGTTACATTCTTAATGTCACTGATGCCGTGTCTATTACCGCTAGCTGAACAACAGAAGCAGCAGGGGCATCATTATCTTCTTCGCCTACAAGTGGCGGTCAATAAATATTGACTTGACGGTGATAGCACCGACTACTGGTCATTTGACTAACTACACTAACAGTTACTATTAGCAGTTTTTCTTTAACCTAGAGATTTATCTGACAGACTGTTTTTTTTAAAATTCATAGTTAAGGAAATAACTCAATCCAAAACTCACAGGTTATCAACATTTTCAGCACTATTTGGTTTATTTTGGGGATAAAACTATGTCCTAATCCTTTTGAATTAGCATAATTTCATCACCCATACCACAGTCAAGTTTTTAAAATCTTTTAGCAATCTTTAAAATATTTCTGAAGTAAAATCATCCAGATCAGTTTGTTGTTTGTTGTTTAACTGCAAAGGAGCAAAAGAGAATGGATGGATCTTTTTTTTCTACTTATTCTTAATCTATATATTTTCTTTTCTAAAAAGAAAATAAGTTGTTTTAATTCTTCTTGTAAATCACTTTAAATTATTGTTGTGTTTGAATCGAGCTATATAAATTAATGTACCTTGCTTTGCCAATAATTGCTTCAGAGGCCTCGCTTGTTTTTGGTTTCATTTGGCCAAACTATTCTGCAATGATCCATGCACTCTGAAATCATAAGTATTTGTGAATTTCTTGATGCATTCTCAATCATCCAGGAAAGTAAATCTCCAAAAGTTGATTCTGTTCATCTGGACGTAGCGTTTTGTGGGGGAAAAGTTTCGTCACTCATCCAAGTGACTTCTTCAGTCTCAGCTGACTGCAGGTGTCCCCAATCTTATAAACAGTACATTTGCATAATGACTGAAACCAGCCCACTGAAGGAACAATGGGCTGGGAGGTCAGTGCCTTAATCATAATTATGCAAATTCTCATGACCATTGATCAACAACCACTGACCAAAACCCACTGATCAATGACCACTGATCAATGGCCATGAGTATCATTCACAGAGAGTTGGGGAATGGCTGCAATCACAGCACTGTAAGATGGCGAAAGATGTACCCTTAGGCCCCTCCTCGATTCAGAGATGGTCTTTCCCTTTTCACGTAAATGGCCTCCTTGACTCCACGCTCAAACCAGCGTTCCTCCCTGTCCAGGATGTGTACACCCTCATCACTGGCGTAAATAGACTGCAGAGTCCTGGCCTGTCGAGGTGGCTCTTCTGTGTTGTGCCATCCGCTTCGCCAGAGGTTGTTTGGTTTCCCCGATAAGTCCTGGAAATCCTCCTGGCACATTTGTGAATTTATAAAAAAATAAAAAATAAAACTTCATTCATTTTACCATGAAGTGAAACTCTTGAGATCTCTTCTGAGTGTCCTGGGTAGCAGCAATCTATGACATTTTCCGATGATGGATGAAGCCAAATCTCCCAGACAAAATCTGCACAAGCATGAGCGAACGTGCAAAACTCTGTGAGCCAGCATCGTGCTATACTGATGCTTTTCAGTGGCTGGGACAAGCAGACTCCTCAGAGCTGAAACTTCCTGTCCAATGTGAGGGAGCTTCAAAGCTTCTACCTGGAAACTCTACAATTGTGGGGTGAATTAATTTTCATTTTTAATTTGATAATATGGGCTTAATGGATGTAGACTGACTGGCACTTGGATCATTTTAAAAGAAGACAGTGTGTAAGATTTAGGATTCTATTAGCAGAAATGGAATATAGTTATAATAATTCTGCAGTATTTTCAATTATGTCAGCTGTCACATTAAACATAATTGAAAATACTGGTGAGCTTCTTTTTGTTGTAAGCTGATAATGAGCCTTTCATATCTGCACAGTGAGCAGAATCTCTCCCATCGAGAACACCAGGATGGCACTAGTGGAAACTTATAAACAGTCACCAGATAATCTACTGCTGCTGTTATTGTGTATATATATATTTATATTTCTTCATACATTCTTATATAGTTCTATACTGTGTATTGTGTATTTTGTTGTACAGTTATTTTATTTTTTAACTTTAATTTATATATTTTATCTTATTCTTTCCCAGTTAAATTTACCCTTCATTCTAATTTGTGTTGTACAGTTATTTCATTTTTAACTTTAATTTTTATATTTTATTTTATTCCTTCCTAGTTAAATTTACCCTTTTTAATTTTCATATTTATTTCCTCTTATTCATAGCCTTTTCTTTTTTTCTTTAGGTCACGAGCAGTTGTCTAAGCATTTCACTGCATATCGTACTGTGTATGACTGTGTACGTGACAAATAAAATTTGAATTTGAATTTGATTTACCACATGCTTGGGTTGTTGTAATTCACGAATCCACCGCTAGATGTCACTAGTTTCCACACAGTGCACATTTGAAACCAAGTGCAAAAGGAGAAGTCGTTTTTATGAAGAAAATATAAGCAACTAGCAAATAATGTAGAAAAATTAACAACAAGATGTAATTTTATTGATATCACCACTTTAGTGCGTTTCGTGGCTGGGACTGACATGCTCACACATGACATAAACAGACAGCATCCTTAAACGTCCCAAACAATAAATGTTTTAATAGTGATGACTACAAGATCTTCCTGCATGAAATTAATAATCTTTAGAGTAAAATGAATAAATATGATTATGATTATAGGAAATGGCATTATAAACTGATGCCGAGATATGATTAAAATGCATAGTAGTGTAATGCATGATGAACTCGAACAAACTACAATGGCTATAACAGTAAAAGTGCAAGCATTTTTTAAATAATATTTTAAAAAGTAACTGTGTTTGTGTTTCTGGTTGTGTCCATCAGGTCCTAACTTACATGTAGCATCACATGACAGGTAAACACGACATGATGAATCCAGCCTTGTGAGCATTCATTGGAGGGATAGTATTTTTCTTTTCATCTCATGCTGTAGATGTAAGAGTCAAAATAACATGTGCTGCAGATGCATTTTGTGCTACTCTACACAGTAGTTCCCCATGCTGGTCGCTTCCTTTCCCTTTTCCTGTCTTCTTTTTCTTCCTCCATCTCGGTTTCCTGCCAGCTGCAGCCATCGCTTTATATACCTCTCTATCTCCTCGTCCACGGCATCCTTACAGAACGAGTTCTGCCTGACTGCGTCTGCAGGGGTAAAAGGGGAGCAAAGTGAACACATGAAAGTAAGTAAATGCTTTAACTGTTTAAAATACACCATATTTTCTTGTGTGTCCTGTAGAAGCACACTCACTGAGGATAACTCTCTTGATGGTGAGGTTCTCTACTTTGTGCTTGTTATTTCTTCCCCTCCAGTTGATGTTTTTGGCCAAAGCGTTAGTAAAAAGCTTTGTCATTGTCCTCCACACACTGTGTTTGTTGGACAAACCTCCAGACAGGTCGAAGTAAGAGATCTGCACAGAAAGAATGACGTGCACATTAACTCATTAGTATATACGCCATGTGGCATTCCCCCTCCCCAAAAAACTATATATAATAATTGCTATAAATAACAAACTTTGGTCCTACATGGTTCATATCAACCAGGAAAGAATACGACAAAAAATGACAAGACTAATACTACTCCATATCAACACACCATTACAAATACATCTAACAGCTGCTTACATTTGCAGAAGTACATAAACCGCTAAACTGTTATTACAATTAAAGAGAAATGTTTATTGGTAAAAATTCAGTTTATTTTGACAAAGACCCAGAATGCAGAACCACAGGAAGAAAGAGTCTCACAGTAATTAATCAATCAAAGCTTTATTCGCCACATGCAGGTTGCCCTGCAGTGAAATGGGACCCCCGACCTTATATAGACACAACACAGACATTACATGGGGATACAAGTCGGAGATCGGCAGCGTTACAGAAAAACACTGAAATATACACAACAATGGGAAAGTACAAGAGGAAAAAAAGAGACCTCTACTCATGCTGTTCTTCCATGGTAGGACAGCATAAGAACAGGAAACAAAAAAACTCCTCTGCACAAAAAGCACATAAATGTCCACAGCACAACTTTGTGAAAGACATGACAAGCCACAGGATTGGGTGGGGGGTGAGGAGTAATACGAAGCGAACACAGCAGCCGCCCTAATTACAACTCCCTCCCCTCCTTGTGGCACAGTCCACCTTATTTGTATTAAAGTTACATCATCTTCAGTTTGACCCGCCAAGCCCAGAAAGTCAAGATGAGAATCAACCAGTCATCAGACTTCACCAAGCAAAATGCTAAAGTACCAAAAAACAGCACTGGCATACAAGAGCAAAGGACAACTACAAAAACAACTGAGGAGTAAATATAATTTAAGACTTGCATTATATGGTGGCCCAAATTATGTTTTCTAAAATTATCAATAAACCTTATAAAGAGAAAACATTTCCCAGTCATCACATGCAAACGTTAGTGAAAACTGACACAAGTTAAAACTGATAAAATTCCAACATCTGGTGATACTTACCATTTTCTTCTTCAGCTGTGGCTCAGTGCAGAGTCTGTGATCCAACGTTCTTAAATCCTGTACCGACTGCAGCGGCAGAGGAAGCGTCTCAGCATCTGGAGGTTCACACAGCAGATGAATTTTGTGACCGCGGTATTTTTAGAACAGTGCTGTTTTGCTTTTTGATGGTTTCCAGTGAAACGAGAACCTCTAGAAGTATTGCTTAAAAAAGAGATACATAATCACTTGTGTTGTCAGATACCAGAAAGCCTTTTATGTGCTATTCTTAGACTGACTGGAGCTGCATCTACCAAAGTACTACGTATTTGTAAATGTTCCTTCCTGTTTGGCTGCAGTTTCATTAAGCTGTGACTGACAGGTAGCAGCAGCCTTATATTTGGTTGGTTGGTTATGGAGAAAGTAGATAATTATGTGTGAATTATGTGGAACAATAGTCCAGTCATGGAGGTAGCAGTCTGACCTCCTTCTGCCTATCTGTCACTTCAGCTCCTGTAGCAGAATGCACAGGCAAAAGATGCACGTCCTGATATACTAAGCTGGGCAAATTCACACAACACTGATAGGGCAAAGGAAACAAAACTAAAGACTCAGGAAGAGGAATTAGTGAAGCGCTACAGGGCACAGCCAAAGCTAAGGCACTGCACTCAGAGCTTTGAACCATCCTGCTGTGGGAAAAGTGACATTGCAGCTCTTTAGTAAATATTGACAGTAGATTTTCAACAGCCAAAGAGGGTTTTGTTCTGGTGCAGACTGTTTGTAAATGTGCCCCATAATGCATTCAGTCTGTCCTGGATCTGTCTCCTTTCAGCAGGACTTGCCTGAAACAACTTACACCTTAGCAGATGCCCAGACCATCTCAAACAGAGCAGCAGCTGTACTCTAAGAGGGGTTTGAGTGTCAGGGTGAGCCAAAGAGCTCCACTCTCTGAGGGAGTTTGAGGATGGCAGGGGCTCTCAAGGCAAACTGGTCCTGTTTGAAGGGTCAGAGCAACTGCATGAAGGTAAGAATCAGCAGCCAAGGGTCCACCCTGTTGTGAGCAGTGGAGGTCCACTGCTTTGTGGTCAAAGGAAGAAGGCCTTTGGGGTCCAACTTCTGCATGCCTGAAAATTAAAATGAAACCTGATGTTACAGTAACGCTGTAAGAACAGAACCACAGATTATCTCAACAATTCTAATCCATTAGGATTTCAAAATACGGAATGATGATGCAAAAATATAATATAAACTGTTATGGTCACACATGGGTTGTGGAGCTGACATAGGGATGTACGTCTGCTACTGACATGATAAGGTCTATTGTGCATTAATGTTTGATGATACGGAGAGGTTGGAGCTGTGCTCCGTAGCTGTTGTGATCCGGTATAATTCAGACGGACTCTTGTAGCAGTACCTTCACACATCAACTTGTTTGTCTGAGAATGAGGAGTTTTTGCTTCACATTCAGTCTGTCAGTCTAAAAAGTTATTTAGATTTAGAATATAGAACCAATAAGCAGTCAACATTTTAAAACGTGCTAGAAGTGTTACTTAACAGACGTTTATCACCAGGTTTGATACTTGATAGCATTTTGCTAGCACAAACACATGGTTATGCAGTTTATTTCATCCCCCCCCCCCATAGGACATTAATCTGGATTATTTTTGTTACATTTTGTTAACTGTGCTGTTAATGAGCTGTGGGTAGTGACCGAAAGAACGAGATTGCAGATACAAGCGGTGGAAATGGGCTTCCTCCAAACGGTGGCTGGCCTCTCCCTTAGAGATGGGGTAAGAAGTTCGGCCATTCGGGAGATGCTCCTCCACATCGAAAGGAGCCAGTTGAGGTGGTTCAGGCATCTGGCAAGGATGCCTCCTGGGTGAGGTTTTCCAGCATGTCCCACCGGGAGAAGGCCCGGGGCAGACCCAAGACACGCTGGCGAGATTATATCTCTCGGCTGGCCTGGGAACGCCTCGGTGTTCCCCCGGACAAGTTGGAGGAGGTGGCTGGGGAGAGGGAGGTCTGGGCTTCTCTGCTTGGGCTGCCCCACGACCCGGCCCCAGATAAGCAGAAGAAAATGGATGGATGGACATGTGGTTAACAATTAATGTAACTATCAGTACAGCGTAACTACAGGATATACAGACTGTAATCTGAACCAGCAGTTACATTTAGTCATATCTAGAGAGGATCTACAGGTTGTGATCTTTAGTAATAAATGTTATTCACTAGGTAAAATAAGTAAAACAATAAAGAAAACTCAGAAAAAAATAACCACTTTACATTCAAAATATGCTTGTTTTTGTTTTTTACATTTCATTTTTATTCAACTTTTTTTAAAACAGCATTAATTTTTTTTTAAAAGTTACCAAAAAATTATAAAAAGGAGGAATTAAAAGCAAATAAATTAAACAGAGACAATAAACTGTGGACAACACAGAATATATGCATGTTCTAGAAAACCTAAAAACATAAGACATGACAAACTCATGGTTAAACACAGTAACCATACCATAATACTAAGTGCAATAATCCTTTGTCATCGTTGTATTTTTACTCAGTTGTATATAGTATTTGTATTCTATTTTTATCTTATTGTATATTTATTTTATTTTATTCTACTGTATATAGTATTTTATTCTATTCTGTACAGTTGTGTACTGTATTTATTCTTATTGTATTCTAATTTTTGCCTCATAACTTTTGCACTGTCCACTTCCTGCTGTGACAAAACAAAACAAATTTCCCACGTGTGGGACTAATAAAGGTTATCTTATCTTATTACTATTATTATTATTACTTCTGAATGAAATTAGTACACATCCTTGAGTCACTTTTGCTTGGTGTATTCTGAGTGCAAAGGCAGGAAGTACAGTAACCACCTTTTCAGAAGAGGAAGAGGAAGCAAACCAAACCTACTCACACTTCTTAGAAAAACTTTAAACCAAGTTCAGGAGTTTCAGTCTTTCAGACCCCTGTGAGAAAAATCAAACTGAAACAAACAGTAGTAAAGAATTTGCTACTGCATTGAATCCTGATCATCGAAAATGTAAAAAACAACAATAGCGATATACATTATGCAGCTTTATTTAAAGAATGGCTTATCCAAACTCTCCCGAGGAGGTGAGAATCATGTCTGAGTGCCAAGCAAAGGGTTTTACAGAAGGGAAACACAAAGAGTCTTCATGGTTTCACAGTGAATACAAACTTACCTTTCACCCTCAACAAGACCAACATTTTTTTTTACTAACTGAGAAAACTCATGGTAATAAAAATTTTTAGAACTAAAAATATAACAACAGCACACAGAATACAGCCAAGATTATAAATGACACAACTCGTGTGGGCGTGTCCTGCCGTCTCTCCTGCCTTAGGCGATGCCCTTTTTGTACAGCTGACTAATCGGCAATTAAGAGTATTTAATTGAAAAAGGTGCGCTCTAGCACTGGAGAGCCTTGTTGGTTTTTTGAGCTAGTGAGCTGTGCGTGGTGGCTGTTTGCTCTGTGGAGAGGAGTCCGTTTTGGTTACTAACCCTTTTTAGCTTCTCAGTTTAATGACCAACTCCTGGGTTTTGTTTTCCTTCTTTAAAAGGTGATAGTGGATTGTCTATCTCTTTTAGGTTAATTACTAATAGAAACATTACTAAAACCCTTTAATTGAACCATTTTGGCTCCCTGTCTCCTTTTTTTTCCAACACAGAAACCTTTTGTAACTTTCCCTTATCCCCAGTCCTTTAAGGGTGGAACGTAACCCACTTTCTTAAAAATGACTTCTTGACTACCATCATTCTACTGATGAGGCTTTAGTGAACAGCAGATGGATCATCTAAAGCAGGGGTCCCCAATCCCAGTCCACGAGGGCCGGTGTCCCTGCAGGTTTTAGATCTCACCCTGGCTCAACACACCTGAATCACATGATTAGTTCATTACCAGGCCTCTGGAGAACTTCAAGACATGTTGAGAAGTTAATCTATTCATTTAAATCAGCTGTGTTGGATCAAGGACACATCTAAAGCCTGCAGGGACACCGGCCCTCGTGGACTGGGATTGGGGACCCCGGATCTGAAGGGTCAGATGGATCTTTCAGGTTCTGTGTCAGATATTTGCTGGATTGTTTCCTAGACAGCGTTTTAGACCAGCCCTCTTCTTCTTTTGTTCTCCACTTGTCCAAGGATATGACGGACACAATGCTGAGATTAGCAGCTCTGTTGAAATCCATTGTTGATGCCAAAATATTATTTTATGCCTGTTATACTGTATTATCTTTGGAATTTTTCATAGATCTCTGCTAAGCCGTCTGTTACGTGATGACAAACATTCCTTTGAAAATGTATTGGTATAGGAACTGAGCTTAAAATGAGCCAACCCCCCCCCCCAAAAAAACAAAAAAAAACAAACAGCCAATGTCAAAAGGAAAAACTTGGAAAGACCTTCAAAACACCTGGAGATCCATCACTCGAGACCACTTTATGACCATCACAAGGAAGCCCGACTTACTGGAAACAAAAGATAAAGAAATGAGGGGTGACTCAAGACTTTTGTACAGTGCAGTATTTTTTGATTATTCAGTGCTCAAAATAATCCTTATTTATTTTATACTGGGCTTAGCACGCCCCTCAGTTTATCTTCTCTGAAGCATTTTGACAGACAGAAGCTTTGAAAAGCACGTGGCTCAAGCTGCTGTGCTCACAGTCACATCTATATATGCCCATTTTGGGGGGATTCATTTGCTGTGACCTCATACAAAAAGTTTTGTAAGTAAAAAAAAAAAAAAAAAAATCTATGAAATGGAGCTTCAGAGTATCTGTGAATGGTAGTCATGGCCATTGATCAGTGGGTCTTGATCAGTGCTCATGAGAATCTAAAAAAATCTTTATGTCTGAACACAAGTGTTTAAAAGTTTCAATATTTAATTGTGTTTTTCAATTGAAGTTACAGTCATTTCAAAAGTATTCAGATCCATCTATCATTTATCTCTTAAAGGGATATAAATTCTTTATTTTTCCCATCAGTAGTGCCAAAACCTGCATCACTACACTGAAGCATGGTAGTGGTATCATGATTTATTTCTTAACAGTAAGCACAGATCTCTGGTTGTGATGGTGTTGTAACCACCAGATATCTGTGCTTTGATGATGTCTTTTTAATTTTTGGTTGAATTTACTTAACCAGAGTTTAACCAGAACATGACCTGTGACCTTTAAAGCCACCTGCAAAACATTTCTAAAAACACAAGTTCACTTTGTCACTAAAACCAAAACAGATTTTTTTTTTTTTTTTTTTTTTTTAAAGTACAGGGGTCTGAATTCTTTCTTAAGGGACAGTAACTTGGTGGTTTTCTAAGTAGTGACTGTGATAACATCTTCTGTGAACTAGCTGGTTTCAAAGCTAATTATGAATCAAATATTTATAATTAATAAAAGGCATCTTGATAAAGAGGTTTCAACCTACATCTTTCTGACTCAGCAAATGTCAAAAGGGTAGAATAAATTTTGTTGGGTAAGTAAGCGGGCCCACCATCGTTCTTTTTCCAAGTATTCAAGCTAGAAAGGCAGTAGGCAGGATAGCCCGATTGTTAGCAACAGTGACTTATTCATCGAAGTGATGAAGAAAAATACTCAATATTCAGAGACAATAAAGAGAAAATCCTGACGAAAACTCAAATAAATGAAGATTGTGCACCGGGCTGTAGAAAGAAGGCTGTAAAGATATGTCATTAGCATCACTGGGAAAAGAAAGGATGCATTTCTCAGTGACAGGCTTCTCCATGATCACTGTTTTTAATGACACAACACATCACTGAAATGAAAGATTTGAAGGACTTCAAGGAATGCAGGAAAAAAGACAATTTTTAGATACTTGTATTGACAATCTAATACCTGAAATGCAAAAATAACACACAAAGATTACTTTAAAGACTACACATTCTGCGGTGGTGCTTGTAGTTCTGGCTGATAGTTAAAAAATATACAAGTAACTGAATTAAAAATGTATATTTTGTGCATTATGTTTATAATTTAAATGTCTTTGTTACCACTGTTTTACGATCATGTGGTGACTTAACTCCTCAAGCTACATTTCTAGAGGTTTGGACTTAAAGACGATGTATTTCACAGGCTGATTTTACAGTGACAGCCATCAACAGTGTCAGATGTATAAGCTTTAAACAAACTGAGCTGTTTGAAACTCAGCTATGTTAAAAAGAAATAAATCCTACGGCTTTAATTTTGGCTTCTTTACCACAACTAGAAAAGCAAACTGATAATTCTGTTTAAAACAGTGCCTATAGATCGTTAAATGGCACTGCAAGAGAAATTTATATTCTCAAATTTGTTTTCAACAAAAACACAAACACATGTTACATTTTTCATTTTAGTATATTCTTGGTACCAGAGGTTATTTCCACGAAAGCAATCGGCCCTAATTTCCGTGAAGTTTTTTGCATAAATGTGCACCAGTCTCTGTTGCAACATGTTTGAGGATTTTCTTCCTGCTGTTTAAATCCTCCTGCAACATTTTAATGAAATTTACATCGTTAACGAAGCCAGCCCAAAAGAAAGAGTTTCTTACAGTGTCATGATATGTTTCATATATTTTAGACATGTTATTAGCTCTTGACCAGATTCTAAGAAATGCCCCCACACTTTTTTACCCCCAGTACCTTAAAGTGGCAGTAAAGCCTAGATGCACATTATTTAAATTAGACAGTGTCACCTAATCTGGAACTAATGACTCCAATTTAAATCTAGAAGTGTACTTATGTTTTCCTTCTGACTGATGTGCTGTTTATGTATTTAAAGTGATCAAAAAATGTCGTAAAATTAAATGCCGTTAATAATGGGCACAGTTATGAGGATGAAATGTTTATCTAAATACATTAAAAAAAATCTTTTTTCAACAGCGCTGTCGTTTGTGCTAAAACCTCTTTTGGCAGGTCGCACTCAAAGATGGTGTGAAAAGCCTCCACCTAGACACACAGCGCTGTCTGTGCTTCAGCATCGATGCGATGAATCATTAAAATGAAGAAGCCACTTTCAGTACTTCCCTCAAAAGTTTCATAATGTTACTCGAAAGCAGTTTTCACACATTCACTGCAGCCGTAAAGTCTTCTAAACATTACCTGAAGAGAGATTGTGAATACCCAGTGCGGTCGAATCGGATATTAGCCGATTTTAACCTCCAAGACCCCTGCTGAGCTCCCTCCCAGCACACTGGGAACGCTCCCTGGCCTAAACCATGCACAGTGATTCCAGTAGTGCAAAGTGTTTGTCTGAGCAGACTATTTCCTCCTTTCTGCTACACGTGAGATAAGACAATTCTAGAAAAACAGTTCAGCTGTTGCTTCGTTAGGTGAAGCACTGGAGACTGCTGCTCACTTAAGTCATGTTTCGTTTCCCTTTCTTTCCACTTCCCTGTTTTCCTAGCATTCAAGATATCTGTCACGATGCTCTTTTTTAGCTTCATGATAATTTTTGTATAAAATGAGTACTGCATACATTAAGTTCTCATTTTTATTCTTCAGCCTCCACCTCACTCAATCCTCAGCATCCTCTTCTGCCACACCAACCCGCTCAGTGGCGGACCTAGCCTGTTTGGCGCCCTGGGCGAACACTCCCTCTCATTGCTGCTTCACCTTAACATCTGTCTCCCTGTCTCATTCGCACACATGAATTCTGTCATGCTTCTGCTGGCTTTCATTCCTCTTCTCCTCAGTGCATACCTCCACCTCCTCTTTAATCTGACTACAGACCTGAAAACCTGATGTAATCCCACCTCACCTTGAATCCATCTGTCACTTCTGCTGCACAACTGTCCTTCTCACCGTCCTCATCCATAACCTGCACCACATCCACAACGACACAGTGCATCTACACTGCTCCATCAACGAAGGCAAAATGCTCTCTCTTGGCATGAAACTACTATATAAATTTTTTTTTTTTTTTAAAAAGCATAATTTAGACTGGCAGCATGGTGGTTAGAACTACTGCCTCACAGCAAGAAGGTCCTGAGTTCAATTCCACCATCATGCAAACTCCACACAGGAGTTTGCATGTTCTCCACGTGCTTGTGTTGGTTCTCTCTGGGTACTCTGGCTTCCTCCCACAGTCCAAAGACATGCAGTTAGTGAGGTTAGGTTAACTGGTAACTCTAAATTGCCCATAGGTGCGAATGGTTGTCTGTCTCTAAGTGTTAGGCCTATGGCTGACTGGCAACCTGTACAAACTGAAGACAGCTTGTATAGGCTCCTGCAACCCTGACAAGGATGAGTGGACGAGAATAAATGAATGGATAATTTAGACTAGTAGAAATTTTTTTTGCAGATTTTCTCTAGGGTTCTTTGGGCAGTATTGTGTAGTGAAAATCATGTGATAAGTTCTTGTGTGTTTGGAGGTCCTTCCTCGGACTGATTAAAGACTGGCATTAAAACTGCAGTATCAGTAAATCAGTCTCAGCTCACTGTTTTGCCCCAGGTTCTTCATGGGTAAATCTATGCACACTTTGCCAACCACAAACGACTGAAACCTGTAGTTGTGTAGGAGGGAAGCTAAATTACCTGTTACTACCTCGTTCGTTTTAAAACCTGACTGTTTTTTCAGGCGTCTGTCCACGAATCACGTTTCTCACGTAATGTATTTCTACTGTAACAGCCTTATCTGGGGGTTTTACTTTGCAAACACGCATGAGAAGCATCGTTCTGCCTAGTCAGTGTTATTACTCAGTCAGCCCCAGCTTATCTTTTTCTTATAGTTTTTCTTGACAAATGTTACTTGGCTTGATGCTTACCCTCCCTGCTGGTCCAGCAAACTGGCCTCACACACCTGCAACCAATGATAGCCACTGGGGTCCTGTTTAACAGGTGAGGGCTCACCAGAGTGGGCGTGTTGACGGGGAAAAGCCGCCACTGTGTCATGGCATTTGGGGGAAATTTGTGCAGGAGCAGCTGCACCTACATGTGATGAACAGATAGATGAATAGAAAAATGAGTGGGTGGATTCCATCTAATTCAATATCGACTCATTGTACTTACCACCAGACTTGACTCAGTGGTTGTTCGGCTGTTTTCAGCGCTGCTGACAGAGCAGGAAAGTTCATCCTGCCGCACTCTGCCCACCTAAAGCCGCAGCACCTTCGGCTCACTTTTACTTTTGTCTGACTTGGACCCCAGCTTTCTTATGTCTTTGTCCCTTTCGGCCACCATCCTCTGGTGCTCCTGCACCCTTCCGTTTCAGGTGCCGCAGATAACGTGGGTCAGTGTTTACAGCCGCGGCTTCCTCTTCGGCCAAATATGGTGTACAACCGCAGAAGTCGGGCTTGTTATTACCCAAAGTTACTCACACAACGAGCCGCCAACAGATGACAACAGCACCGGGGGAAAGGAAAGTATCTACAGCCACAGTCTGGTGTTGAAATTCTTAGAGAGGCCAGAAATACGATATAAAGCTCAGTTAAACCTCCACATTTAAATCACCCCATTCTGCCGAATGACTTCTTCTTCGGTGGTGTTTGAACGTCCGCTCGGCCGCAGCCGCCGAAGGAGTCACAGGGAACTGTAGTTTTAAGTTTAAATCTTTAACACACTCGCACAACATCAGTGAATGATGGTAGAAATATAATTTCAGGATGGGAAAAAATCAAAACCTTATTTGTGACTAAAGTCAATTTGATGGTGATTCTACAAATGGATTGTATATGCTCTCATCAAAGTTGTAATAGTTAATTAAAGCCGAGATGAAAATTAAAACTAGATGTGAATGATATTTTAGTTTATTAAAAAATACAATTAAAAAAGCTAAAACATTAAAACTACCTTCACTTGATTTCAAAAGTTAGACTTTTCTTTATTGTAATAGCTACAGATTTTCCTAAATCTTACCTCTGACATATATTCTCCATACAGTAATGATTAAGAAGACTAAACTGAACTAACTAAAACTAAATATTCTCAAATAAATAACTTAACTGAAACAAGAAGATCCACTCTGGAAACTAACTGAAACAAACGTGATTTAAAAACAAAAGTTAAAACGAACATAAAATACACTAAAACTAATAATTCTGCCCCTGGATGGTCTGCAAGTGCGATTATTATTTGTTTCTAGAAGGACTTTTTTGGTACATATGTGTTGCTGCCCAAGCTACATACTAATTAGAGACGAGAAATCTATCAGTACTATGAGGGACTCTGGAGGCTCTGTTATGCTGTGAGTGGGAATTTTGCTGGCATTATTTGGGGCCACTTATCCCATTAAATGGTAGAAATAACTGAAAATCAATAGAAAGTTGTTCTGAATGATCTCATTTTGGTGTGAAAAACTGGAGAAATTTGTCACCGTGTGCTGTACGCATGTGTATGAAAAGAGTATCCTCTCAATCTGTCACATTTAACATCATTCTTCACCTTAGAAGTGACAGTTAAAGAAACCAATGTGTGCTGAATAAAACGAAAAAGCAATTTCCATGGCTGTTACAAAGCATCCCAGTCCACCATGGTGACTGTCATCTGCAGGCTAAAAATTAAAGCTGCTTTAGACTAAAAGACCCACAAAAACAGCACTGGTTATGTTGACTGGAGAAATAAATAGTAAAACTTTCGTATTGAGGTTACACTTTATTGTTCCCTTAGGAAAATTTCAAAACAATCATTTCCACTGAATATTTGCATCACCTGCACAACAACTTGGAGATGGATAATGATCCAGGAAAGATCCAAAAACATCTCTCATAAGTCAGTAAAACAAGAACAAAGTTACTGATTTAAGCATAGATATGGATCTTTATCTCTTTTATTGTTGATTTCTTAGTAAAAGCTAAATGCAAAGTATAAACATATTGCAAATAAGGTAGATTAAATTAAAAAAAAAAAAAACGGAACAAAACACTTTCCCCATACAGCTACAGAAAATCATATCATCCAAAGCTCTAGTGGAATTCACAAACATTCACGTCTTAACATTCTGCAGTCAGAATGCGTCAAGTGTTAACATATGCAAATCAGCCAAAGCAGAAGCCTACTCTATGTGTTATATGGTGTTTTTTATGTTTTTGTCATAAAAAATGATAATCACATACATTTGAACAGATGTAAATGTTGTATGAAGTTCAAGCACAAACCCGCTGCTATCAAGAACACACAGCAACTTGCAACAAGTGAACTGGCCAGCTTCAAGCCACTTCATGGAATCTCTCCTGCCATGTGGTCTACAGCCGTGGCTGTCAGTGCCACCACTCTTATGAATTTTTCTGGCTCCAAACAAACTGACAGAACCATTTCCTGCTTTAACTCTCGCGCTCATGCTGGGAATCAGATGAAACTTTTACATTGCTCTCTTTAGACAGTAAAACAGGAACAACACCTTCAGCTGTTTTGTTAAGAATGCAGTAATCACTACAGTAACATGGTGCTAGAGTCTCAACAACAGGACTGCTTGGTAAACTGCACTCTGGGCTTTGTGTCACATCCTCAAAGCTGCAGCCAGAGTCAACACAGCTGATATCCAGGACATCTTCAGGTGGAGAGGAGGCAATCTCTGCCTCCCTGCCCCTCTCCCAGACGGAGCAGGGGAGCTGAGTATAAGAGGTGTTAGCTGGACAGACCATAGCTATAGGAGCAGGAGCCATATCCATCCCAGGCAGGCCAACGTAGGAGGTCGGGCACTGAGGGAATGCCAGCTGAATCACTGGAGGGTTTAGGAAGGTCTGGGTCTCTTCTGGGTCCTTCGTGTTGGGTTTTGGCACAACAGCCACTCTATCACTTATCATGCCCTCATCGGCTTTGTGCATTAGTACATTTTTACCTTTCGGAGAAAGCCATTCCTGCAAATTAAACAAAATGAAGATGCATCAGGTGTGACGCAGTAGAAAAAAGCACACTTGTGTACTACCTGCACTCTCAGAATATGAAGCACCAATGCAGTATAGATGTTTAATGGTTTGTCATGGTAACATGCTGCCGTTACAAATTTGACTTAGGGTGTTTATTTTTTTACTTGCAGTTTTTACCATCTGTCATTGCAACCATATTTGAGTGGTTCATTTCTGGTCCTATTGACCGGGGAAAGCTTTTTCTCACAGCAGCCAGATACACAGTATCATAAAGTCTAACAACTAACTCAAGGAGGGACATTTGTAGAACCGCTACATGAACAGAAACAGACTTCTCATGCTTGTTTGTGAGGCTTTAGCACTGTTTGTTATCATTTGGCCATCCACTCCTGCTCTGACTGAAAGGTCTCATTCTGCTTCTGAGGGGATTACCTTGAACTCTTCAACTCATATTTCTAGTGCAGAGTTGAGTATTGTGCTTCCATGAACTGTTTTTAACTGAATCGTGTTAGCAAAAATTGTGTGATTTGCCATAAAACTTGGTATGAATATGGTAGCACAGGACGAATGTCTTAATGATGCGCCGACTTTTTATCTAAAGTCACTTGTAGTTAGAGTTTATTTATCCTTTGAAAGATCTGGAGCTCTGCGTCACACGATTGAGGGTTTGCTTTCCAGCAACTGGGTTTATTTCAGTAAGACTGATGAACTGTCAAAATCCTATTTTGCTGAATGCTTTCTTTTATCACCAGTTACCAGATGGTCAACATGATAGACAGAACACATCCTTACACTAAACTCAGCATGTTTGCATTTCTAGTTTGACAATATGCTGGTATTCACATTTTTTGCAGCATCAGAATGTTAGTAAAGTGTCACAAACACTATGAACGCTGTCTTTGACTGACACATCAAATAAATAAGGATGCCAGAGATGTTCCTGTTAGGGGTAACCACAGCAGATTATCTGCCTACCCATGGACCTTGACCAATTCACTGTGAAGTTATCATTACTATGTGATAGATGTGTATAAAGCTTATACACATCTATCATTAATTATGTGGTCTTCTTACATCTCATTTCTAACGTGTCATTTTGCACTGTGCTTCCATTGTGACCCTTATGTTAGGATTCCTGCACTTAATTGATTTTAACAGAAGTTAAAATTAAGCTTCTTCAGAAATCACTCATGTTATCTCCTTACCTGGAGATCACCTTTATGTTGCTGATACAGAGGCTGAAAGAAAGGAGCCGGGGATGGCGTGTGGGACAGAGTTTTTATCTTCATCCTGCCACACAGACACAAAATATGAATAAGAGGCACATTATCCTCATCAGACATGCAATCATTCCAAAGCTTAGATGAATTACCTTGCAGCTGGACTGTAGAATACAAACAGCAGAGCTCCCAAAACCAGACACAGTGGGAACAGATATTTGGCCAATAATAATAATAAAGTTTCTGGTTCTGAAATTACACAGAATTATTGACTCACACTACAAAGATGGCAGCAAGTCCATTATCTATCAAGTATCTGTGCTATTTTACAAAAGCGCTGAGAGAAAGGGAAGAGAGCAGCACTTGTTTTTGATAAACATTGTTCAGAGAAAACACCTCACAAGACAACAAAAGGCTGCTTCACACGAGCAGCGTCCCACCTATGTTTGTGATTATGAATAGCATTAAATAAACCTAAAAATCCCTTCCTTTATCATTGTCATAAAATTGCTAAAGCAAATGTAGTTGAATTTTACTGTTAGCATATTTTTAGAAAGCTCCAGATAACAGAGGCCTTTTTTTACTTATGAAAAATGTGTCCTTTACCTTCTTCTGCTTTGTTTTCCCAGCATGTTGGTTGACTCCATTCACTCCAAGTTTCACTATATGTTTGAGGTCTATATCTTGCTTTAATGCAATATTCACTATTTTTCAGGTGCAATTTCCGATTAATAGATTCAAATTTCTTTTGGGGTGGAACCGTAAAAGTCTGTGGAAATGTTTAAAGAAACAATTATTGTTTGATTCTTTTAGAATAAAACACATTCTTAGTAAATATACTGCACATAACAGTTCATCTTACTTTGTTCTCACTGCTTTCAGGTGTTTGAAGTAATATTTCATACATGAGGTAACCACCAAGGTATAAATGGTTATCATATCGACTTTTAAATGTAATGTTGAGAGTCTCTGTTGTTTCTTGGACCACAAGCTCAGGCGGAGGTTTCAGCTGAACTGATTAGAAATATCAATCAAATCATATTTAGGTATATCAAAATGTTCCTCTAAGCATCAAGGGGGTGCATAATATTTTTTTCAGACTATCATTAAAAATGAAGCACATTAACATATTAAGACAAAATCAACAACTACAAATGTAATTCATACTTACTGTGATTTGCTAAATTAAATTCATTTTCTAAATTGATGCATTGAGATTCATCACAAATGTCAATTTCATAGGAATTATAATCCGCCCAAAGCTTATTGTTGAGTTGACATTCACAGTAGTAACTGTGATTCATCACCACAAGTGGACAAGAAGGGCTTTTGGAGCAAAAACAGAACATGGACATGTTTGTGAATTTAGAAGCAGAAACACACACTTTCAATTCTGTAAGAAGAATCAAGTATTTTATGTATTTATTTAAGAAAAACTTACTTGTGTTCGGAGTTCTCCTTGAAATATAGGCTGTAGTTCGTTTTGTTCTTTCCCAATGGAATAGCAGTGATGTTGTTGAAGACACAAGTAATGTTGTGTATATAGTCAGTCACACACATCCATGACGGTACATCAGCTAGAAAAAGAAAAAGTAGAAGAAAAGAAATATTCAATTATTATTTCACAGTTTCTGGTATTGATTACTTCAATGCTATACTTGTGTATGATAAGGTAACACACACTGGATACTCCTATGTTTTTGTGCCTTATACAATTAACCTTGTAATCATCTGACTCTGGGCGCTCTGTGGTCTTAATTCTATTGGATTTGACTTCAGCCTTTGACATGGTTGACCATGATATCCTTTTGGCAAGGTTGGAAATGTTCTATCATGGTTTAAATCATATTTCTCTGAGAGGTCGTTCTCTGTCATGATGGGAAAATATTCCTCTTCTTCTGCCCTTTTTCGCTGTGGTGTGCCCCAGGGCTCGGTATTGGGTCCTGTGTTGTTTTCTCTGTACATGCTGCCCTTGGGCTCCATTTTTGAAAAACATAATGTCTCTTTTCACTGCTATGCTGATGATATTCAAATCTACCTCCACCTGACTGGGGATGTTTCATCTTCACTACATCCTCTGTTTGATTGTCTGAGGGATGTCAAAGACTGGTTATCACGTAACTTTCTTACTTTAAATGAAAAGAAGACAGAAATGATTGTTTTTGATAGAAATATGCCTCTGGGACAACTGACCGGCACACTCGGGCCTGTTGCTAACCACCTCACTGATGCTGTTAGGAATCTTGGAGTTTTCATGGATAGTTCCTTCAAACTAGATAAACAGGTTTCTACTGTGGTAAAAACCAGCTTTCACCAACTACGCCTAATTTCTAAGGCTAAACCTTATATACCACGCAAAGATCTGGAGAAACTCATTCATGATTTCATCACTTCAAGACTGGATTATTGTAATTCTCTCTACTTGGGCCTCCAATCTTCTCTTCTTCAGCGATTGCATCTGGTCCAAAATGCTGCAGCACGTCTCTTGACCGGCAATAGAAAGTATGATTCTATCACCCCTGTTCTGGCCAACTTACATTGGCTTCCTATTAAATACCGAATTGATTTTAAAATTTTATTGTTTACTTATAAAATCCTAAACAATATGGCACCTGACTACTTAGCTGATCTCCTCTGTCTGTATAGCCCTCAGAGAGCACTAAGATCATCGGGCCAACTGCTCTTAGTGCAACCTAGGTCTCGGCTGAAGACCAGAGGAGGCCGTGCCTTTGCCGTTGCTGCACCCAGCTTATGGAATACTCTTCCTCTTCATATTCGCGCATCAGATTCCATTCAGTCTTTTAAATCACGTCTAAAAACTTATTTGTTTAACCTGGCATTCAGGGCTAATTAGGGTAATTTACATCTGGCTTTGCATTTAGATTATGTAATTATTTTATATTTTATTTATTTTATTTATATCTGTAATTTATATTTTATATTGTGATTTTTTATCTGTATCATGATTTTACTGGAAAGCACTTTGGTGTACTTCGGTCTTTAAAATGTGCTATATAAATAAATTTTGATTGATTGAATTTTGATAATCACCAGTTTAGAGGGTAAATCTCTTGCTAGCAGCTCAGTCATCCCATGTGCACACTCCCTTAAAAGGTTCAATCCTTAAGAAGGCACTCTATTTATTTTTTTATTTAAAACCTTGATTGGTAAATAACCAGCATATCCAGCTGTCAAATATGTAGCAGAGTAAAAAAAGTACATCATTTCTCCACAGTAATAGAAATAAAAATCAATTTTACTTGATAAACATCAAGCTACTTTCCATATTTAATAATCAAAATATTAATCAAAGCTCAAAACCAACAACATGTGATATGATGATAGCTAACATGTGTGACTATTTGACATTTAAACATAACCTCTGAACCTCCTACTGTTACTGACAACTGGAATGTATGACATTAAAAGCTATGCAGTTAATCATAGTAGGAAGAAAAGGATGATATGATACAGCCACAAGATGAGATAAACCATAAGCTGCCTTACTAATGACTTCCCATAGCTAAGTGAAAAACATCTCCATACAAATGAGCAATACCTTCGATCCCGCTGGTCACTGCAAGGATGCCGCAGCACCAAAGCCCAAACAGGAGCTGCCAGCACTTCATGTCTTTTTGAACACAGGTATCGTTCTGTGGATATGAATAAAACATATATGTTTAAAGCCTCTTTGAATTTTGCATTACAATGTATCTACTTCTTCAGTATTATGAAATTTGTACCATTTCATCTATATTACAATTGATTAGAATTTATCTTTTCGTAAACTACACTTGTCATAGGAAAATAACAAATAAAATGCATCAAGTTTATAACTTTTCATAATGAATAAATTCACCAGCTGACATGAGTTCAGTGATATTTTAGTAAATGTGCCATTACCTCAGCTCTGTGGTGCCACTGATGTCTCAGACGGTGAATGAGACAGAGCTGAGGTTTAAACTTATCAATCACATCACAGGAAGTCTTTTTTTTTTACGTCATTGGGTTTTTTTTCCCCCTCTTGCCTTCTTGGTTTGGGCACGTGCTTTTGATTTAGTTTCATTGTACTAATAAAACTGTTCAGTCTCTGAAGATTATCCGGTTCTTTAAAGTTTTTTTTTCCGTGATACAAAACCTAAAGAGACATTGTTTTATGTCACTTAGGGTTGCATTTTTATTCGCTTTAGTGCACGTGCAAGTTTCTTTTTTTAAAAATCAACTTTGTCAAAAAAGAAAAAAAAGATAATTATTCTTCCTAAATGTATTTACTTTTTGGTGGTTTGATGGTCTTCCATAATGTAGTGCAACAAGTTTACAATTTATGCTTGTTTAAGGTTTCAAATATTGAGCCAAACAAGTAATTTCTGTGTGCTGTAGGTTACAGAATAAGGAACTCCAATGCAGGAAAAAAAAGCTTTTTATTAAGCTGAAGGATGAGTCCAAGGTCCAAAACAAAATAAAACAAGTCAAACACTTCAGCAAAATATAGAGAGCAAACCAGAAAAGATACACAGAACCAACAGGATAAAACAATGGACGGTGTACACACAAACGGTGATTAAGGAACGGGCACAGACCTCCAGTAAAACTCTGAACAAAGCACAAGAGGAAAGTAGTTATCAGAAAATAAACAAGAAAATAACAGCTTAGATAAATGAAACAAGGAATGAAACATGAATGAACCACATCAGAGGGGAAGCAGGAAGATGAGACAGAGAGAACACTGAGGGAAACCATGAGGGAGCTATAACATACTCAAAGACTCCAAAATAGGGCTGGTGCAGTAAAGTAATGGGCATCCAAAGCTCAACAATTACAAACCCATAAATGGGTACTGAGCCGCTGGCGCCATGCCTGGGTTTGGAGCTTGATGTCCCCTTGTCTGGCCCACTTTGCCTCGAAAAGTTCCCTGTGCCTGGGGTGATGATGGATAACCTGCTTCTTGCTGTCGTGGTGTAGGATGCTGTCGTGGTGTAGGACAATCACGAATCCAATGTCCTCGTCCTCCACACCTTAGGCATACATTCGGATCCAGCATAGGTCCCCCCAGACCACGGCCCCTTGGTCCACCTCCCCTTTGGGATCCACCACGTCCCCTCAGCGACCTAGTAGCCCCCCAATTCCCCGCGGGTCTTCCTTGCCTTGGGAATTCATTGGCGGGCCATCGGTCATCAGGGTACAGAACCGGATTCAAATCTGGCCAATCAGGCCCCGGATCGCCCCGTGGCTGCGCCACCAGCATCCTCTTAGGTCCATCTTTAGTTTCCTTTTTCTTTTCGTTTTGTTTTTCTCTCGCCTCTGCCAATTTCAATTTCACTAGCTGCCCTTGCGCCTCCTCCAACTCCTGTTTTTTCTTGTTCACCTCGTCTTTCTCCAGCTCAAGTCGATGTATAATGTGCCTCTCCCATTTTGCTGAATCCGCCACCGCAAAATCAGGATTCTTTTGTAAATCTGTTCTTACTCGTTCTGGGAGACCTGCTAATACTGCAGATCGGAACCACGCCCTTGGTTCACCATTCTGCCCAGGATGTTCACCAGTTTGAAGAATCCACTGTTCTTTTGCATGCTCCATATACTCTCTAGGGGAATGTTCTGGGGTCCAAACAATCCTAGGTGTAGTGCCCATGTTATGAGTCGGATACTTCTCACGCACTGCGTCAGAGAGAGCATTTCGCACCCTTGCATAGGGGACGTCGTTTGGTTGGCATACAGTTCTTGCTATTTCTTCTACATCTGCGAGGCCTCCTCCTCTGAAGGTCCTCCCACCGATAGCTCGGAAATCTCCCAGAGCCAATTCCTCTCCTTCTGTAAGACTTCCTAGTCTCCTCAACCAAGCGGCTCCTCCCTCCGTGATTGGGGGCAGCTGCTTCACCAGAGCCTCAAGATCTCTGATATTGTAGGGGTGGTAGACTGGTTCACCCCTTCCTCCCTTCAATAAAGGCATTGTGAGGGATAATTCCTCCTCTGTGTCACCCTGCCCTTCTTCAGTTGGCAATGCAACAGTCTTCCTCTGGTTCTTCTCAAAGATGGACGGTCTTTTATCTCTTGGTTCCTCCAGAACCCTCCCAGAGCGAAGGGTCGTCCCTCCTGTGGGAGTCTGAAACTTTGGGGCAAATCCTCCCCTTTGCAGGTTTGACACTTCTCTGGATTTTCGTGTGTTGCTCTCTACTGAGCCCGCCAAGTCCTTTTCCAAGGCATAAAGTGTTTGTGCTACGCTACGTGGTGTTGCTACGCCTTCCTCCTCTAATTTTCTCAAGAGGCGTTCCAGCTGTATCACGGCCTCCCGATTGTCAGATTCTTTTCCGAAAACGTGGCCTTGCCACTGTTCTTTCTCAGAATCATCAACCGTTGACCTCTGATTAGTTTTTCGGGTCGCCTTTGATGGCGCCTTCTGATACTGCATTGAAGGTGAGTCTTCCTCTGAAGTCCAGACCTCCTGGGATGGATTTTCCTGGCTGGGCTGTTGCATTGTCACCTGTCCGGTACTTGTAGACGCCACAGGTTGAGCTTCTTCTGTAGCTCTATCTGGGCTAAAAAGAGAGGGAGGAATCAAGATCAACCCCCGTGTAGTAATTCCTTGTGATGTCCCAGCAACTGGGTGCGGCTGACTTACCTCTGATGCAGCTGCCGCTGATTGAGACTGCATCGCTTTCTGTGCAGGTGCCCCTGATTGTGGCTGCACTACTCCTGTGTCTGCCTCCACTGTGGCTGGAGCAGATGTCGATGATGGAGGATTCTCCTGTAAGTTGACAATTCCACCTGTCACTTTTCCTGTTTTTCCTTCCGGCCCCCACATAGTACCACCCTCCAGGGCCACCACTGGACAAATATAAGGTGGGGGTGGGCCACTCAGGAAGTCCTTCAGGCTGGGATATAGCTTTCCTTCAGCCTCAGCTTCCTTTTTTAAGGCTGGCTGGATGTCGTTCACTTCCTCTTGCATCCAGTGGGAAACACCTTGGGAGATAATCATAAGCTTACAATACTTACTTTGTTTTTCCATCATAAGTTTCTTTTCAGCCTTTATTTTTCTCCCCTGGAAACGTCCTAAAGATTCCTCTTCAAGCTCCTTGATTCTCTCTTCACATTTCTCCCCTTGTCGTTGAAAGAGGGAGTGCAGAGGGATTCTGTCCTCCAATGTCTTCTGTTGATTTTCACATAATTCCTTCACTTCTTTTTCTAAATCCTGACACTGACGAGCAATCGCTTTTGAAGACGTCCCTTCAGTCATTTTAATGGCTTTCTTCAATTCCTGTATTTGCTCCTTCAGTGGCTTGTATCTCTTTCCCCCTCCAGGGGTTGCCTTTTCCTCTTCAGCCATTTTGCTTTTTGACCTCACTTACCTTACCAAAATGGCCGGTCTTAGGCTCCTCCCCTAGGGGTTGCCTCGTTGTATTTTCCTTTCGGCAGTCAGAATCTCACAAGCTGGTCAAGCCGAACTTCCGCTAGGCTCCAGCCTGAGAGAGAGAGACCGCCCACAGACACACACACACACACACACACCCTCTAATCCTCCTTTCAAGCTCAAAGCTTGACAACCGTCTAATATAACAGTTTTAAGCACGCAAAGCCAGCGAAAATTCACTCTCACATTCACTTCCCTAACAACTACAAAGTTTTCACATACAAGAATAATCCAAACAATCTACCATGCACCGTTTTCCCTCCTTATACGAGAGACTCAACCAACTTTTAAAAGCTTTATTTACACAACATCAAATAGAGCACAGATCTCTGCCTTTTCCAGGTAGAGAAAGAAATACGACCCAACTAAAAATCTCCCAACAATCACACACAGTTCTCAAATTTTGTCAAGATATTTATCCCCGCATCCTACCTTACTGGAGTTTTACACAAGGGATCATTACTCATGGAATTCTATTAAACCATAATCACATTAGGAAATCACCAACACAAGACTACAAGGTTTAGTTTATTTAATATACTGAAATCTTTTAACCATACTTCTGAGACCCCCTTTCACCTAACGAAAAGAAGCTCAGAAGGACAGAAAGGGAGAAATAGGGCCGCAGCTGTACACACACACTCCGCTCGTACTCGCGCGCGTGTGCCCGCTACTGCGCAGCACCACACAACCCCTCCCCTCTGGGAGAGATACACACACACTCTCTGTTCCCTGAGAGCGAGAGAAGAGAAAGGCGTTTTCGTTTTTTTCACACTCTGAATCCACACAGAAAAAATTCAACAACACAAGACAGTTTATACAATTTACACTTTTAAATGCACAGACACACGAGTAATTTATATACAGTATACACGGGCCCCATAGACGTCATATACCAGAAGAGGTTACTCCTAACTTTTTGACTAATTTAAAAGCACCTATAGCCCAGGCCTAGCCTTGCTGGTCAATACACACCTCGGGAACGCCCTCCCGATAGCGCTCGAATTCCTAAGAAAACACCATATGCCAGAACAACTTTATCTCACTTCTCTATTTCTCTGCTGGTGTTGCTAAATTTTTGACTAATTTAAAAGCATCTTTCAGCCCAGAGCCTAGCTCTTGCTGATCAATTACCCGTCTCAAGTACGCCGCCTTGAAAAACGGTCAAATTACTAAGTTCTAGTACTTTAAAACTGCTTCCCCGCCCGGACACCCGGATCTCCACCAGCGGCGTGAAATATCCCAGATCACGCTTTTGGCTTTACTTAAAGTTCACAAGCTCCTGACGTTTAGATAGGATGCAGCCAGGTCTAACCTTCTTAATCAATCAATGCAGTAGAAGGCAATCACTCATAGATTACCTGGCCATTAAGGGCGTCCCAAAATTCCCTCGGTAGGCCAACCGAGCTTAACCATAACAACGCGTCCGTTGCATGTGGCGTCTGCCAAAACGCTGAACAACTGCATTCCTAGAGAGCCTAGCTTCTCCGTCCTAAACGAATTTACTTGTTTAAAAAGCCTCACGGTGAGCTCTCAGCCCCCCCGTTTAATTATCAGAAGCCCGAGACCGTCTCTGCTACCCTATTAAAACCAAATTATCCCTACACTACCGATTGACTGGCTGGCATCCCAGTCAACCCACAGTTAAACCTCTTAAACCGTATTTATTTGTTTCCACACACCTTAAACCGTATTAACTTAAACACATAACTTCTTAACTCAAAATTCACCCCCAAAATGAACAACAATGAATTTAGTCAGACTACTATGCCCTATTTTAAAACTAATTAGTCAAGATCACTATGGACCAACGCCAGAAGCCCAGACTGAGTGAATATTATTTAATTAAATTTAGTTTTAACTTCCAATATAGCGCCTTTGGATAAAAATCAACAGGTGGCACTCACCTTTTCTTATGTCGCCTGGCGTCACTCAGATAGGCTGCTGGCCTTCGACCCCTTTGTCACCTTCCACGACGAGCTGCAGGTTGCAACTCCTCCCCACCCGGAGTTTCGGCACCAGATTGTTAAGGTTCGTTCGAGTTAGGGAAGAGAAGAAAGCAAGCCCAAGTCGAAGTAGGTGTCAAAAATAGTGATCTTTATTACACACTCCGTGCACTAAGAGTGGGAAAAGACAATTTGCAATCGAATCCTCTCGTCAACTGAAGCATCAGTCTCCTTATATTGCCTTTATGACATCACAGTTGGATCTTTTGTCACAACGGGACTGAACGGACTCACGCGCAGGCTCTGAGTAGGGAACAATAAAGGTTTTTTATTTACAGAAGCACCAGGTGATCTATTTACACAGTGGGGAAAAGACGGGTTCCAGGAATCCACACACGAACAGGGGGGGGAAAGACACTTGCAGTCCACACACGCTCCAAAGTCCTCACTCCATCCACGCTCCACGCTCCTCTTCACACTCCACAAGAAACACAAAAGCTCGCTCCAATCCTCACACACTTGATCGCTCAGGTAACACAGGGGCAGGTCCAGGGAAATCTATTCACAGAGAAGCAAAAGGTTACTGTAAGAAGATCGCTAGGGAAACACGAGAACGAACTGAGCTGGGGTTAACACTAACGAGAGTCGGCAACGGTCCAGCGACGAGAAACACAGGGCTGCCGTCTTATAAAGGAGCTGGATCACTCGTAATGAGCCACAGGTGCGTGGGCCAAGGGCAGGAGCCCGCAGGTAAGCTCCGCCCAGGCAGAGGGAGGAGGGAAAGAGGGGAAAGGAGAGAGCAGGAAAAGAATAAAGGAATACAAAACATATGTAGCCGTACTGAGCCGACCGGGTAGGCACAGGGACCCTGACAGCTTTACTGGAAATGATCTCAAATGATAACAATTCCCCGCCTATCCCAAAGTTTTCCCTTATATAGACATCAACTGCTACTCTTAAGAGAAAAACAAGTGTGTATTACATTGTGCATTTTGTGAAAGTGTATTTATCAGAAAAACTGTCCTCAGATGACCCTCCTATTATTACTAAGTGTGTAGGTGACCGTGCGTGTGTTACATAAGTGCGTGCATGTAAGTAGAGGCCAGCGTACGTGCATAACTACACGCAGGCCTGCCAGGGCCCAACAGGACTCGTGGATCTGTATAGTGTGACTGCTCTGCTCTAACGTGCAACAACTTTATATAAACAGTCAGTGTACATTAATATTTGCTCAAAGTAACACAGATGTAATTAAAAGATTATACTGTCAACAGATTCAACAATGGCAAATGAATAATCAATGATAACTGATTGTGAGAATACAAAATAAAATATCTCCTGATCACAGAACTAAAAAACCCAACAAGAATTAATGCTTCATGTTAGAATGATAATTAAGCACTAGAACAAGTGAAGATCCTGGACACAGCTCTGAACACAAATACCAATCTGAGAACTACTGCACTGGTTTGCTTGTGACTTTTGCTGGGTTTCTCACACTTCAGTGAAGCTACCAACCACAAGTTGATAGAGATAGGCTCGAGAGGATGGCTGTCTCTGAACCTTTTTCCTTATCAAGATTTAAATCTCATTTGGTGTGGAAAAAGTTTTGAACAACACAGCTGTTTGCAAAAACTGTAAAAACAAGCTTGGCGGGGACTTTAGATTTAGATTCTTTTTTATTCTTATTACAAGGTCCTTTAAATGTAGCCTGGGAAATGCTTAGCCACACAGGACACAATTACTGGGGTTCTTAATGTGCAGTTTTTATTGCCAATGGCAACTGAATAAACAAAAATGTCCTTTGACCTTCACTTTTGTGAAACGGCAGCCATATGGACTTGTACTGAACATCAACAGTATGAGAGGTAACGTGGCAAAGTAACAGGATAAACGATAAATAAAAAGATGCGCCAGTGCGAGGAATAAGGGAAATGAAATAAAATACAAACACAAAAATACGGCAGTGGCCTCTCTCTGTGCAGAACAAATTACAAAGAGCTAAATCACACAAGGCTCCTTTAAAAAATGTGGAAGTGTTACATACATTTTCTATAAACACTTATATTCCACAGCAATCTCAGTTTACTTGCAATACCGGAACACACAGATGACCTCGCCAGAAAATGGCTGCTCCGCGCTGCACATACAGGTCCTTTGTATCATCCATTTCAGAAATACATCATCTTGTTAAAATACTGACATTTTACTACTGCACTGCAATTATACCAATATGTTTCAATGAGTTATGTGCATATTTAACAACAATTCAACAATTAAACTCAACATTCCCGTTTCACAACCACAAATAAAAGTAAACAGGAAGTCCCAAGATGCATTTCTTGTTAAGTTTTCTTGGGAATACTTATCTGGCACTATCTGGTGTAGAGAGGAGAAGTTAGAAAACAAAAATTGCATTCTCCAAAAATTAGATTCTAGCTGTCAAGCACATAAAATGGATCACACTTCCCCACAGCTAAAGAAGCTGCACTAAGCAACTGTAGGAAATTATTCAAAAGCTCTTTTAACTGTCTATAAAGTTTAAATACACTTGCTCCTCTCTACATTAGACACTTTATTTTATTTATTATATAATCCTGACAGATGACTGAGATCCTCCACTGGTTTCCCTTTAATTTCTTATTATTTCTAGACTTGGATGTTCACTTTACAAAGAGCAGGTTTTCATTTGTTGAACAATTCACAAACCAGGAATGAGAACTAGACATGGAGAGGAAACTGATAGACATCAGATTGTGAGAAAAGACACATTCACAGTAAACAGACATCGCTCAGTACATGTAAAAAAAAAACTTTGCTTTGTTTGCATGTTTGCAAATGCATGCAGATGAGCCACAGAAAATCAAAACACTAGACTAGAATCAAAGGTCAAGCGTCATACCAAAGCTATCAACATCACTGTTTGAAGGCACTCCATCACTGAAATACCTAAGTATCACTTTCAGATAGGTCATCGGGAGAGGTGGGACAGAGAGTGGCTGAAGCCCTGTAGCTTTCCTCTCCCTGCATCTAAGAGTCTAAAACAACATCCAGACTTTCATGTTTGAAATGATACCAGATGCTAAAAACGACCTCGACCATATTTGTTAATAGTAAATCATCTTTATTCTTAATCAAATATATAATCAAAATGTAAGTTTGGCCAATATGTAAAATGCGAAAATCACTGTTCTAATGTCTTAATCTTGTGTGTGGACAGGATCCAGCTGTGACCTTGGTAGATTTGTGTGTGTCTGCAGGAATGTGAAAATATAAGAACTTTGTCGCCAAACTGTCATTATACATGATTTTGAATAAGAGAAATGGTATTAAGTGTTGTAATGATAATACATAATCCTAATTCATATGTGACTGATAGTTACTGACTTGACGAATTATGTTAAGTATAACATGGAAAAGAGTAAAACGTAATGACGTAATATCAATGAAGCAACCTTTGCCTTAGTTAGAAGTGAAAGGTCGAAGATGGAGGTGATGATAGAGTGTGGCTGGATATCAGGTGACATCGGTGACCGTCAAGATAGGAAAGAGAGATGGGGAGGCAAATGGGCATTTGCTGTGCTTTTTCATCTAGTTCTTGCGATGAGCAGAAGAGATCATCTGAAGATTCAGTCCCTGAGGTCCGTAGTTAGAAATGGTAGTGCCAACAGGTAGTGCCAGAGGAGCCACCACCACCCAACCATAGTGGACCTACAAGTTGGTTTTATTATTTTTGACTTTTTCTCTGCTCATTTTTACCATAGGGGCAGGGTAGGTAACAGGGTAGTTAGTACTGGGTGAATCCCCTCACCCATCCTTAGGCTCCATCTAAACTCTGTGTTGCCATAATATTCATAGAATCAGAATAGGACTTTTTAATTAGAGCGCTGAACCAGACTTCCTGTAATGTTAAGTGAATTCAGCTTCATTGTAAATGTGTTGGAACAGAAAATCTGGACCTACAGTGGAAGAAAACAAAAAGTGGATATTTTTGACTTTTTCTCCTCAGTTCTGAACGAGAGCGTTGATGTCGCTGACAATGGACAGTTGCATTAATATTGATGGTTACACCCTAGTGCAATAAATAATAATAATAATAATAATAATGGATTGGATTTATATAGCGCTTTTCAAGGCACCCAAAGCGCTTTACAATGCCACTATTCATTCACTCTCACATTCACACACTGGTGGAGGCAGCTACAGTTGTAGGCACAGCTGCCCTGGGGCAGACTGACAGAAGCGAGGCTGCCATATCGCGCCATCGGCCCCTCTGGCCAACAACAAATAAAGGGGATGTATGTATCACAAGACACAATAAGATGGACACAAGTCTTTTTGTAGAGGTTATTCAAGCCGTGGCATTTGTTAGGGTTGAAAGGACAACTGTAATCTCCATATTTTTACTTTCTTTCCTCAAAATAGCCTCCCCTCTTTTCTCTGAAAACACCATTTCATGTTTAACTTTAAAATTTCAAAAGGGACAACATTTTTTTTCTTAATGTGGCACTAATAATTAGTCACACTTTCCCAGTTTTTCCTTCCTGATTTTCTTTCAGAAAAAGGTTCATGAATCAGAATGTGAAGTCAGCTCTCTTATAGCAGCTGTTTATTGATGGTTGTTAACAATTTCTTCTTGCCTTCTTTGCCTTGCTGTTAATTCATTATGTTATAAAAGGTAAATAATATTTATTGAAAAGTCAGAAATGTTCATAATAAACAGAAGTAACAGTGTGAATGCAGCTAAATGTAAAAATTAAGATACTGTGAGCACATTCTTTAAAAAAAACAAAAGAAAACCTCCAGGGTAAAGTTTGAACAACTTTTAAATGCATTTTTAAAAATATCAGTAGTTCACATATTTTTCCAGGTGTTTGATAAAGAAAACACGTGCAATTACGGCAATGATAATTCAGAATCTTTATTGGTTTTATTATCCTTCACTCACTTGTGGCCTCAGGTGAAAGTTTAATTCAATTCAATTCAATTTTATTTATACAGCACCAACTCACAACAGTCACCTCAAGGGGCTGTGTATTGTAATAATACATACAGAGAAAAACCCAACAATCATGAGACCACCTCTGAGCAAGCACTTTAGCGACAGTGGGAAGGAAACTGAAACAGGAAGAAACATCAGGCAGAACCAGGCTCAGGGAGGGGCCATATGCTGCGACCGGTTGGGGTGAGAGAAGGAAGACGTGCTGTGGAAGAGAGCCAGAGATTATGTTTAAAGGATGTAATGTGTCAAATTAATCATGAAGACTAAACTGAGATGTTTTGATGCAGTTAACCTATCCCCACTTGTGGATTCCAGGTCCAAAAGTCCTGTTGAAGCAACTATTAGACTGACTATGGTCACACATGTTTTCTCCTTTCCCTCACTTACTTCACTTTTAATGTCCATCACTCATTCTGATTTGATAAATGCACAGAGAAAATCCTGAATGCAATTTGAACACACAGAAGAGTGTGCACCATTAGATGGTGAATTCACAATTGTTGCTTCATTACCTGCTCGGCTTACCTTTTGCTAAAGGTGGTGTCTCTTGTACTCACTTTACCAAACATTACTCTCATATATAATTGCTGTAACATATAAGTACGACATGCTCATACTCAGAAATACACTTTTTGAAGTCGGCTCCAGTAAATGATCACGTCTGACACTGTGGTCAGCAGCACAGGAGCACCACAGGGAACTGTGCTGTCCCCTCTTCTCTTCACCCTGTACACCTCTGACTTCTGCTACAACTCTGAATTATGCCATATTCAGAAGTTTGCAGATGACACGGCCATCATGGGGTGTATCTGGGATGATCAGGAAGAGGAGTACAGAAGTCTGGTGAGGAACTTTGTCGCATGGAGTCACACAAACCACCTGCAACTCAACACCTCAAAGACTAAGGAACTGGTTGTGGACTTCGGGAGGTCCAGAGAAGGTCCACTGCCGGTTCAGATAGAGGGGGAGGAGGTGGAGGTGGTCAACAAGTACAAGTACCTCGGGCTGTGGGTGGACAATAAACTGGACTGGTCATGCAACACAGAGCACCTGTATAAAAAAGCCCAAAGCCGACTGTACTTCCTCAGGAGGCTGAGGTCTTTTAACATCTGCAGGAAGCTCCTGAGGATGTTTTACCAGTCGGTGGTTGCTGGAGTACTTTTCTATGCTGTGGTGTGCTGGGGGAGCAGCACAGCAAAGAAGGACTCATCCAGGCTGGAGAAACTGATCAGGAAGGCTAGCTCTGTGGTCGGCATGAAGCTGGACACTCTGGTGACAGTGGCAGAGAAAAGGACACTAAAAAAGCTGCTGGACATTATGAACAATGCTGGGCATCCTCTGCACACGGCCATTAACAATCAGAAGAGTCTGTTCAGTGACAGGTTGCTTCTCCCCAAGACAAGAACTAACAGACTTAAAAACTCCTTTGTCCCACACGCCATCAGACTGTTTAACTCCTCTCTGGAGGGGAGAGGGAGGGGAAACAGGAGGACAAAGGAGGGGGAACAACTAAGCTGTAGTGCCTCTTCACCTCACTGTGCAATACCTTGTGCAATACTTTTGTAAATAGTCAACAGTGCAATAGACTCAATACTTGAAATGTGCAATTCACTTGTATTTTTTTTTTTATTCCTATTTATTCTATTTATCCCCTTTGTATATTTTATTTATATTTGTCTCTGTATTTATATATGTGTGTGTGTGTGTGTGTGTATATATATATATATATATATATATATATATAACAATTCTGTAACTGTAACTTCGGTCGTTGCTGTGCTTTTTTGGAAGTCGAATTTCCCAGAGGAACCCACCCGAGGGATTAATAAAGTTCTATCTTATCTTATCTTATCTCTTATAATACCAGTGCTTGCTTTGCTAGTCCACCCCTCACAAATCTAAAAAACTGGTTATGTTTTGATTCTGAAACTATTATGATATACATGATGTTGATGCTCAGTGTCGGTTACAGAAATAATCGTGCTGAACAGAAACAAGATTTTGGCTTCAGATTGTGATACTTGGAGTGGGTGTAAATTTGGTTGCACTGTTTTTCTTTTAAACAGAGTGTTTCTCAGCCCTGAAAAGTCTCCTGTACTTATCAAGAGTTGTTTTAAAAATTTGACCCATTCACATGTACTTTCAGAACCTGTAACTCAAAATATTTAGTGTGGAGGTAAATGTTTACATGGGTACACTCAATAAAGCTATTGTACAAAAACATTAAATAAAAATCAGCTGACTTGTAAAGGTTTTTCATGGGATGACCAACACAAAACTCTGTGTATAAAGTATTATTTTAGTTTTCAAGCCTATTAACTGCATTCGAATATCATCGAGCAAATAGTAGATATGTAAATGGATCAACTGACCCTGAACCATCCCAAAGTTACGCTTCTCAGTTACTGGGGACCATGATGCACCAAGCCTTACTCCACTCATGCCTACTTCCCTCTCGAGTGGCAAGGTGGTAGAAAATGTTGTACCACTGCTACACAGAAAGACCCCAGCCGGGGTCAAACCAGGAGCCTTCTCACCTTGACTTGCAGTCCACTTGGGTGGTTGTAGCTCGGGAGCTCTCTTTGGCTGGTGGTTCAACCCCTGGCTCCCCCAAGTCTGTATGCCAAATATCCTTGGGCAAGTCACTAACCTAAGCAATCCTAAGTTGCTCTCTGATGAATGCGTGTGAATGTGGCATGTGTTATAAAGTGCTTTGAGTGCTCTGGGAGAGTAGAAAAGAGCTAAATAAGAATCTGTCCATTTACCATTCCAAATATTGAGTGGTCAATAAGAACAGAAAAGAGCTATATGACTGCAAGTACCTTACATCTGTAGCCCCATTATATGCAACTATTGCATGCCAGTAGCATTTGTATAATCTCACTCTCTAGTTTTAAGTTGTTTTTCTTTCTGGCTGGCCCTTTCTGGCCTGGTGCTGCTGGAGATGCTGTCAATAAAAAGGAGTTCTTATTTCACAAAGTCTCTAATTGATGCTCATAGGGGACCTTCTGATGGTTGGGGCTTGTTCTCTAATATTGCAGGGTCTTTATGTCACAGTAAAAAGCGCCTCAAGGCTATCACTGATAGAATGTGAAAATTATATGGATGCTAAAAGATGACATGCTAAAGCAATATTGTGATCGCAGCATAATTCATCTTTAAATATCCTTTCTAACTTATTTGATTCCGTCTTGATCAGTTAAAAGTTACACAATGTCACAGTGATTTGCAAACCATGAATTTGCACTATTAATCAACTTTATCTAGATATTTACTTTAACCCAATACATTTTTGCAGAAGATACTAAAAAAATTTAGTAACATGTATTACAAATTTTTTCAGACTTATGTCTGAGAAAATTTGCACTTTCATGCTTAAACTTTGTATGATGCAAAATTGACACAATATTAAATTTTGAGGTGCAATGACATCTCCGTAACAATGCAAAAACATTTACCATAGAACATCTCATCTATTATTCATTGATTGTGTTGACACTTTTATTTTACTGATCAATGTTTTAAACTGTTTTAAATATGGATGAAGTTACATTTAACACTTTCAAGTGAAACACAATGTCTGAAGAAAGAAGACACACAAGCAGACTCTTTACAACAGGAGATGAAGTTTTTCTGACGCATTTGTCTCCTTCCTGCTGATGAATGAGATGAAGACCAGTGAAATAATCATCCTCAGATAACATTTTGCTCCAAATTTGCACTTTTGTCTGACATTGCACAAAGCATGACTTTCAGTGGTTTCTGCCAAAATGCATTTGCAAGGAAAACAGACATTATCAATATCTTGATAAGGCAGCATGCATGCTAACAAACCATGCTTTGATAGTAACAAACTAACAAAGCATGCATGACCATGAGAAAATAATTGGATTTCAAAAAATGTTCAGGCAATCTAAATCAAAGCAGAATTTTGATTGAGGATTTGTTAAATTCTGTTGAGTCAGCATGGAACTAATCAGACTTTTGCAGCATTTTATTATTAAATTAAATCAACACTTATAAGTATGTATGTAAATGAATTTGCATTTCACAGAATCACTGTATTTTTATTAAATATTATTTATTTCATTTATTTTTATCTACTGATATTTTCAGGCATAGAGTCTCTTTCTCTCTCTCCTCTCCCTTGGAGCTGTTCTTTTAAAATAACGGAACAAGACTATAGTGCAAGAAAAAAAAACATTCAACTATAAAAAATACACAACATTACAGCATGACCACTCAACTAGGTTCTTTTTCTAATTCAAATATCATCAACAAATCCAAGTCTTAAATAAACGTGTGCCCCACAGCCCAACAATCTGAAACGGTAGCAGTCAGTCGACTTTGAATCATTGTGATTCATGGAGTTCATTCTCCAGGTGGCTTGAGTCTTCTTGAATAGTGCTACATTATCATCCACTGCTTAACATAATTTGAATTTGAGTTCGTGTGCTGATGAAATAAATCAGAGTTGATCTGATCTGCTGTATTTGAGTCTGATGCTCCGGGGCTGCCACACTCCCCAAAACCACTATCAATTGTGTCCAGGTCCACATGAGGGTAGCCATCTTCTGACTGCTCAAACGAGTCAAGGGATACCCTCTCTGGTTCATTAAACTGATCATGAGGCTGGAAGTTTAGGTTTTCCACTAGTAGGTCATTGGATATGCGGTTTTCATGCTGTGGTAATACCCCACTTTGTCTGTTCATCCTGGACATGTGAGGCTCCTCTAAAGCATAGCTGGCATGCTCTCTGTTGTCTTCCTCAAAGGAACCCAAGCTTGCTCCATCTTGGTAACTTCTGAGGGAGCTCTGTGATGTAACTTCCTCATCAAAATCTTCTCCAGATAAGGTTACAGTATGGATGGAGATGTGTCCAGTGGAGTGGCTGTTGCCCTGTGAACTGTCACCGTCTGGAAAGTGCAGCAGCATGTTGCTGTGAGGCTGCAGCATGTGGTGGATGTCGCCACCTTGATTCGTCTCGTTGTCCTCATTGTCTCGCTGCTTCTCGTCGCTCCAGTGAAGTATGTCATGCTGCTTCTCACTCATCATCTGAACATTTGGACTGATCCTCAGGTAATCATATTCACTGAATACAGGCTTCACCCATTCCTGTAAGAGAAAAAAAAAGGGGGAAACATCAAAATGCTGGACTAAAGAAATGCTAAAAAAGTGTCAGCTGAATGTTTAAGAGTGTGCTTTGTCATCTTCTCAAGGAAACAGTGTGCACCAAATGATTTGCATGAGAATTAAAAGTCTTTCTCTCTTTCCTAACAGTGTCATTCACTGGCTGCAGTGTGAGTGCCTGCCAAGCATGCTGCTACCCTTCTGCACATCCAAAAGGTCGTGCAGAAGCTGCTTTACAACCCACTACATCCACTTTTCCACTCAGGAAGTGTTTGCATTTGAATATCATATCTATTATCATTGCTCTAATGTGTGGGGGTCTTGCCGTTTCTCTCCCCACCTCCAGCTTTCAGTGTATGTATGTGGAAGGATGGGGAGGTCCCAGAGGAGAGCAAAGCTGCCAGACTGCTGGCGGAAATATCAGTTCATTTGACTTTTGTGGTAGATAATGGATTTCAGTATTTTCACTGTTACCATGTTTTACCAAAGAACTAATACTTAATTAAAAATCACCTTTTAAAAAAGCAAAACAAGTTCGCTTTAATGTTGAGAACCTTGTCCTTATCTTAGGTTCTTTTGCAAGTGTGGTTGAGACATCCGGACAAGTACCTAAGTGTCTGGGGCTTTCACAGGATCAAAAGATTTAACTGTTAGTGCCAGGACCAGAAATGTTAAAATGGTACAGGTCCTGAAATTTTTTGTTCCTACTAATACAAATACAGTTTGAAAATATCTGACATTTTAGCCATTAGAAATCATTATTTTTTTTAGCAAACTAGACAAACAGGAATTAAGCTGTGACTAGTCGCATGTGGAAAGACTGCAGGAGTAGCTCAAAAGGAGCATATATGTCCTATCCTCTAAGAAAATATTAGTGATTCTTACTTTAATGCACTATTAAAGTATATCTCTTTCTTAAAATGCACATTCCTTTACAGCAACCCATATGTGGCAATGAGGTGTAAACTTTCTGCAATTACCACTGGCTTGCAGCAAGCTGATGGCCAGATAAGCATGAATCAGTTTCTCAAAGCATAGGCCACCACATCCTGGAAAAAAAGCTCTTCAGCACAACAATGTTTTTAAAATCGCTGAGAGAAAGGAAGCACTCTGCACCACAAGGGTGAAAGACACTGCAAACAAACTACAACCATATCTGAGAGAAAGACGTAATACAGAGTCAAAAAAAAGAAGGACGGAAAGAAAGGAAAAAGACTACACTGTCTTTAAAATCAAAGATTGTTTTTAAGAACTTAAAGTGGGTAAGTGGCGGTGGAGTGGGTTACCCAACAATTAGAAGGGAAGCAGTGCAAAGCCCCACTCCTCAAATGTTCCTTGAGCAAAATAATCAACTCTGTTTGGTGCTTAAAGCACCTTAGGCATTCTTTATGAAAGCGTGTGGGAATAGGTGAATGTGGTTTGCAGTAAAGTGTGTTTTAAGCCCCCCCGAAAAAGGTTCAATTACCAATAACAATACTGCCACCTTCTGATAAGAACTGGTGCCAAATAAAGAGTTACAGTGGGACAGTATGCAGTCAACATTGACTCTGTTTCCAAAACAAAAGTAACTGTAAAAATGGGTTTAAATCAGTAACTTAAAAGTTGTAATTTTAAACTACTATATCTTGTATGTTATCAGCTACATTCCTCAAAGTTAAATAAAAGAATTACTGTTTATCAAACCAAGTAAGAATAATCTCCTCTTGCCTGATGTTGTTTCTGACATTTGCTGCAGCAGCGCACTCTACTGAACAATGTGTGCAACTGCATTCATGGCCAAAGCTAATAAATTCAACTTGTTGCTCGTACTCGGGTGAAATTCATCAACTAGAGTGAGAACTGAGGCGGAGGTGTGGGTTTTTTTTGGTCTGTCACCAAGATTGCTGCGGGGCTAATTTTATACTTTCTGGGGATGTGGAACATTTGCAATGGAAGAACCGTTCTGCGGTAAAAGGTCTATTTTAAAGGTATGTTTAAATTATACTAGCAGGTTCTTTCAATGTGCTCTACACTCCTTTATAAGCGAGATGTGGTGAAGCTGCTGTACTGGATTGTTTTTATTCTAAAGAAGCAGCAAATGAGAAGCAAAAGCAGACATGATAAGGTGCTTTATGTAAGAGACATTTTAACCCAGCTATTTAGAAATACAGTGCAGACTCTATCCGCTTGGATTTGAAATGAGTTAACATAAAGAAAAGGGAGAAATAACGATCAACATTTCCCTATGCTTAGAAAGAAAAATAGCATAAATCACATTAGGGTAAATACACAGGGTAATAGAAGATGAAGCGATTCATAAAGAAACAGCAAAACTATTTCAAAAGTGCAAACCACAACCTTTTCACTTGTGTGCCTTTCAGGTGAAGAGCAGGCTGTTTTTAGTCTAATACTATGTCAAATCAAAGATCAAAATAGATTCACCGGTGGTATTTTCCACTGGGGTGGAACAGGTTTGACTTTTATACACAAATATCAACCCACAAGATTTCATACTGATATCTGAAAAGGTTCTTGAAGCCCCTACACACTGACTCATTCACATCACGGAGTCCCTTAGTGTGAAGTCTGGGGAAAGTCCCACAAAACAGGGTCCAGATGTGCAGAAAGTCCCCCCTGTGGCAGCACCTGCTGGCTTAATTTGGAAATTACACAAAAACGCAATGAGTGACCTTGTTTTGCTGTCTTACCTTGAAGTTCCCTTCGTAGTTGTGATACAGGGGTTTGAAAAACTCATCCGGCCTCGGGATGTACGTAATCACCTGAAGTTTTCTCTGCCAATACCTGAGACAAATGTGAAATGATTTTAAAACCAAACAACAGGCAGAAAAGGGAAAATGACATTTATAGCTCAGTGTCACGTCTTATGGAGGTGATTTTCGTTTTCAGTACGTGAGCTGAGCAGTTATGAAGCTGTGGTCAAAGGCAACAGCTACAAACTAGAAATGCTGATAACACAACAGATTTCATGTGAAAGACTGTACAGAGTTAAGCAGAATTCATTAGTCACATCTTGCTATTTGACTATTTGTTATCTATAAGACAAAATGATAAGTTTATTAGTAGTAGAGAAAATTTTCCTTTCTATGAAATGAACACTTGAAAGTTGTTAACCGCGCTGCGACATGACCCGACTAATCCTTGTCTGGATTTAGATTTATTCTTTGAAAGGATTCTTTACCGCCGTAAGACGAGGAAAACTTTGACGCACGTTTCAGCGTTGTTTGTTGCCTAAACTGAGATGATTCTCTGGGCTGGAATGATAACAAAGGACTTTTTTTTATTATAGAGCTCTCTGCAATAATTATGACATGTGACACATGTCGTGTCACTTGGAGCATTTTTCGGTATAAAACAAGCCACAGGTTTAAAATAAACAAAGCTGAATCCAACAGTTTGTCCCTGAAACAGTTTCTACTAAAACTGATCGTTCAAGGTTTATCAGTGTAGAATCACTTTCAGCTGTGGCTAACACTGTGCCAGTGGCTAACACAGTGTTAGCCACTGGCACAGTGTTAGCCATTCATCTGTACCCGAGAGAGATGCGTTAGAATAATTTCAAAAACCCAATATCAAAAGGTGTGATCACTCCACTGAGAAGAACATTTCATCATCATTATTTGAAACAGGTAAGAAAGAGAAAGCAAAAAAAACAAACAGAACAAATGTAAGCACAGAGTTCATGTGCTTTTGTGAACTTGTGTAGGTTTCTTGTAACCGTGTGCACTTGATAAGCGAGGTGTTCTCGGTTCTCTGACACTGATGCTCTGCATAACTTCCTATGTCTGCTAGCCTTTTCAGTGCAAGAGCTGCACACGTACATGCTGCAGTGGTTTTTCTATATGTGGGAGGTGATGCCAGGAAAATGCAGATTAAAGCTTTGTTAATCATTTACTGGAAGCGTTACTGTTGACCTCCAGTATTAAATTGTTTCAACTCTGCTGAGTTATTTCTTTTTTGTGCAATTAATGAAGTTTCAGCGGAAATCTGACAATGCAAACGATTACGTTTTTAATCGTGATTGTTTGCTGGGGTTTAAAAAAGAAAAGACAAACAAAACAGTGTTTCAAATACTTACGTTTTCTGTGAATAACACAGACACAGGCAAAAAAAGAAGACCATAATGATGGCCAGGAAGATGTGCCACCAAGTACCTGGAAAGAAGGCATTTAAAATTTTTAGTCTTAGACAAACAAATGACACCCTTCCTGTTACTGAAGTGTATGCACGAAGACACATGCAGAACGTAAACGCATAAAACACTTTCAAATAAATTCGGATAAGTTTTCACCTTCAATATTGATGCTACTTTGAACATTAAGGCTACCTTTGACATTTAACGCCTCTGTTTTCCAGTTTGTAGTGGAACTCCATTCACTCCATGGACCCTGAAGGACATATGTAGGACAAAATGTGGCTTGAACATCCACAGTATAATTGGTATGTGGTTGTAGTTCATTGTGGTTTATCAGAATTTGCATTTCTGACACTCTTTCCTTGGAGAAAACTGGATCCTGTTAGGAACAAAATAAAAAAACATCAGAATTTTGTGAGAATTTTTGAGAAATTTCACAGTAATGTTTTTTTCAATCTCACGTCCAAGTTATTGGTTTTTATATTGCTATTACCTTCAACAAGTTTTCGCTCGTTCTTATGCGGACTCTGTATCTGAGGCAGTCGGCGGCAGCGCTGTCATGGCTCCAGGTTATGTTGTAGAATTCCGCTGCGTTTTCAACTTGAACGTTTAAAGGAGGCTTAAGTTTCACTGTGAAAACAAAGCCCCAGGGGAATATTATGAAAATGTGTGCATGCCCAGAAATGGCAGCTGAACATTATTTTTAGCTTTTGTTTTAATTTCGAGTATAAAACAGACAGGTGGGCATTCACCGGCAAACAACAATTCGGGTAAATTGGGAAAGTTGCCAGAATGATTCTTGTAACTTCTGGATTTTCTGAACTCTCAATCTGTGTTGAAAATTGTTTAATGTATGGAGGGTGATCAATAACCAAAATAGGGAACATATTTAACATGCCTTAATTTGTCTTTAACACACATTTTGATGCGACTGAAATGTCACTGGAGGACCAACAGGCTGTTTTCTGTAACAGTTTTGATGACTTTTTTATGTGTTCAGCAGAGATGACAAATAGTGAAATGTCAGACTGAGGAGTTATCAGTTTTACTTACCCACTTCACTCAGGTTCCAGCTGGATGACTCATTTATGAATGAGCTGCCTTCTTCACTGACTGTCGTGCTGCAGACTGTTCCAACTGATGCAACATCAATAAAGGGCTTATCAATTTGACACCAGGACTGAGGCGGTCGGATAACACAGCTGCCATCAACGTCTTCATCTTCACCCCTAAAAAAACAAAACTGACTGTTTTTAATGGTGTCCTGATGATTTGCAGGTGGTTCAGTCATGCGCTAATATTTCTATAAGCAAAATACACCTGAATAAAAACATAAATATTCATTAGTCCATTAACATTTTTTGAAGCCCACTGTTAAATATTTAAAGTGATTTTTAAAAACCCAAACATTTTTTATTTGTATTATCATATATGAAAAAGAAAAGCATCAACTGATCAACTGAGGAGCGCTAAATATTTAATAAATATAATGAATATGAACTAAAGCGATTAAAACTTCAGTGGTGTTGAAACAGTGTCGCCGCCAGGGAGTGCAGTTTGTCTCTCTGGTACATACACTGTATGCTACATACTGTCTCTTTAATGAGACATAAATCTAAAAATGTTTGTTCGTGCCACCTGTTTTCTGTGACATACAGATAACGATTAAAGGCTTACACTTGTTTTAAACCCATCTTGGGCAATCAGTTCACACGGAGACGGCTGTTCGTGCAAGTGTAAACAACCACCAATAGGCTAAGTAAGGGTTGCTTTGTAGACTAAAAGCTAATGTGTCCTGATGTGTCCCCAACGAGACCCCAACAACAAAATACGTCATCAGTGCAGGACGTGGTGGTCCTTCATTGGCATCTCCTGCACCCTATTGCAAGTCACAAATTGCGATGTCAGTGTCACCAGTTGGAGTGGCCTGTAGGGCTACACACACATTAGATGGGAAAACTTTTTTGCATAATTCTCCCTAAGCAAAGTGTGCAGGGGAGATCCTCAACCTTCTAGTTGAAATGACACCAAAAGTCAGGGAATTTTGGACCCAAATGATATAGACACAAGAAAGTTCTGATGTGTCCACTTGTGGTTGGATTGACCAAGAAATAAAGTCTAAGATAGCCTATTATTGTTGTATTTAATTCACAAACACTGGTATAAATGCAACACTGGTCGATCAGCTCCTCATGCCAACTATGGCAAACAGATGAAAATCAGTTTATGCACTAAAACTGGACGATTTGACAACACATCTATACCATAAAAAAGTTACTGAAGCTGGTAATGCATAAACCAATCAATCATTTCAAACAAGCCTCCACAAAGTGTTTGCATAAATAGCCACACTGCAACTTTTACCTGCAAATGACACTGATGTTAAGGGGATTCATCGGCACAGAGGCTGCGCACGAACAGTTCAACAACTCATCGTAGTCTGTCCAGCAGGTGACATTGCAAAATGATGTAGATGCTAAAAAAAAACATTAACATTTATTAGTTTTCCAGTTTAACAATATTCTTCAAAATCAAAGCATTTCTTTTTTTGCAGTTTTACTCAGTTTTACTCAATTGAAGAAATTAATTTTAATAAAAAATGTAGCCACAAAAACCACGACAAGACAAACCCACAGCGTACAGTCAGCGCATCCGAAATACAATAAATGGATCAATAACTACAGAAATCAATGAAGTAAGAAAACAAAAAGATTACAAAGAGCTTGCTTACCTCCATGAAGGAAAAGAGCGAGGCACCACAGCAAGAAAAAGAACACATGTTGGGGAGCCATGGGGCCACCCGCTGCTAACAGCTGCATTAAACACAGAAGAATTTAGAAAAAGCTGTGGTTGTGTGGCAGAAAAAAAGTGTTTTAAAAAGATATAAATAAATAGCTTTTTTGTAACTGACTTCTAAACTTGGACAAAGTGAGTAAGTGGCTAAAAATGAATATCGGACGAGATGAGCGTCAGGTTTAGCAAGAACACTACACCGTATACTTTTCTTAACAAATTCTAAATCCAAAAATAATCAAATTAATACTGGATGATCATAATCTTGGCATTTTCAGTTTTTCACTGAGAAAAATAAATTATGATCTTACCGTATTCTAATTAAAACTCCCGCAACTTTACCGGTGAGCGAAGCGTCAGAGTCACAGATGCGCTGATGTCTGTGTGAGAACGCCAAGCGGAACAAAGCTGAGGCTGTCGGGCGTCATAGTCACAAGCGTGACTAAGGATGTGGTTTCAGACTCTTTGAGCAGAGTCAGTGTGGTGCTTCCCACCACTATGAATATGCAACAGACAACTAGAGAGAAAACGTCAACAGGAAACTGAAATTATCATCAAGACAATGCTGCCATATTTGTGTCACCTAATTTTAACAAAAAGCAGGACAAAAATAGATTTTTGAAGACCGAGGGGTGAATCCATTTTAGCATATTTAGAACCCCAGAACATTTTATTCTTTTACCGACTGTCGTAAAATGTTTTACTCTTAGAAGAATATCATATAATAATATAACTTTAATAATGCATCATTTGTTCAAAACATGTTTCATTCCTGTAATAATTTTGACACCTTCCAAAAGACCCCATCACACACCTACTTACCACCTAATAACACTTAATTGGGGCTTTTTTAGAAGATTCCAGCAAACTGCAATACGTCTAGCCATATGAGTCATAATGCTGATGCTGAGCCCCTCGGCACTCGCTTTCAGTAATCAAATTAGCTCTAAATATTTGCAGCTCACCCATTTAATAGCAGCTTTCTCGAGTCGCATTCCAGGTGTAAACAGTTTATTATCTTAAATATAAAAGAGCACAGTATCAAGCTTTATATCAGGGGGGTGTAATCAGATTGACATCACCGTGTGGGTGTGCAGACATGTCTATTTAATGTCATTGTATCAATATTAGTCAAATCCAAATGCCATTTTACCACACAATTACACAAAGCCAAGCATCTGCAGTGTCTTTAACTAGGTTAAAAGACAAAAGTGAAAAAAATAACAAAGAGTCAGTGGAACAGAGCAAAGCTTAAAATATCACTTCACCCCATGACTTCTTCTAAAGCCTTCAGACGATAATTCTGATTGCTCCAGTGCCGGACAGGACAGGCAAATAAAATAAAAAAAGAAACATGCAAAAGATGTGCAAGGGAAGTCGTGCATAATACAATAAACAATACGTTTGCACAGTCATATATCTTTCTTTATTACTCTGTCTGAAGAGTCTAAAGGTTAGTAAGGGCTAAAGCCAAATTATTAGCAAAATGGAGCTTTGACAAGCAAACCGAGCATTCACTGAAAGCAGCACTGCTTGTCTTCCTCTTCCTCAAGTGCAACTCTCAAACAAAACACTAACCACCATTTAGCGGTTAGACACCTAAATGTAAATAGGAAAAGAAGTGACGATGGCTCCTGTAATTCCTGTGTGGTTTGTCTGTCTGTCCACATGTTTCTCAGCATGATTAGACAAAATCTACCAAGTTTAATCTTATGAAATCATGCAGCTGAGAAAATGGGAGTGAAAACACCGGGCACAAATTTCCAGCTGATGTGCAGCCCTCTTTGCTAACACACAACACGAATAGTATATTTAGACCTTTTACTTATAAAAATTCAGACACAGGACAATCCTGTTGTGTTTTGCACATAGATCGCTTTCTTTATAAATCTAAAAGACAGTTGATTTGTCTTTGCAGTGGGCCTGCTGGCCTTTTAGATTTCCCAGACCTCTGCATTATAGTGAGAAGTGCTTTACGTTTTTGATACAAGAGAAAATCATCAGTATATAGATGTGCCGGGTAGTATCACATTCATATAACAGCTGTGTTGATCTCTAGGCATCTCCACTTCGTTTGTTGTGTTCTGTGCTTTGTTTTGCAGCAGGTAACTGAGCAGCAATATAAAAGCGTCTTCCTTCCTGCAGTGACAGCCAGCCTTCAGATGTTCACCAGCTTAGCAACAGCACGATTCTGTGTTTTAGACACACTCTGCCATGTGTACGTGTACGCTTTACACCACTGACAAATATGTTTTTACAAAGTATCATTTTTGAAGTTACCACTTTATCTGGTCTCGCCTCTTCTTGGGCTGTGACCGAGTGTAACACGAGACACAAGGTTGTTCTTCCTATTTTTGCTCTGTCAGAAAATATACTTTAATTATTATATTTTACCTTGTTGTAAATTTCAAAACCTAAATCCAATAAACTGCTCCGCTGTTCTGTATTGAAAAATGATTGATCAGGAAATGTTTACACGCAGCTGCTGAGGCTTGCACAAACGCTCCATAGTCACTGGAGGGCGCTGTACATGAGCGTCACTTTAAACCCCCCTGCCCCCCCAGGTTTTAATGTGAACTGCTGATTTGACCAACACATTAACTGAGTTCTGGTTCTTCTTTCCTTAGAAACTAGAGAGTATGTGCAAAAAAGCAAAGGCAGTGAATTCAGACTTGTACTGCTTATTTTTAAAATAATTCGACACTTGAAATCTGCTTCTGCTGCGTTTCCCAGCTTTTACGTGGACATTTGCGTTTTTATCGAACAAATATAAAAGGTTCAGCTTATAGCTTATAAAAGAAGTTCAGGAGTCACATTAAAAGAGCCACCATGTTAGTTATCAGAGATGTGAAAATAGTAGCACACAAACCACGGCTGTAAAAGCCAGCGGTTAAATTGCATTTAATCATATTATAACAGTTTAAATACAATAATAATACAATATGTAAAACTGTTTTTCTTTTTGTTTTGTTTTAATGCATGCGTGACTTTACTGGCGGGCCTTTTTTTCGCGCGACACTCTCTTACAGTACGCGCAGACCTAATTTTGGATATGGTTCATGTACTCACCGGGGAAGCCCGCAACGATGTTTTCCTCGTTTCGTTTTCACTTTGTGGACTCATGTTGAGACTCGTTTTGTCCCAGCAGTTCTTTCTTTTCGTTGCTTTTTTAATTTTTAAAATTTTGCTCTATAATTTCTCTCTCTCTCCCCCCCATCCCGTCACCACCACCTGACATTCATGTAATTTCACGTAATTACCTGTTGAATGTACTCACCAATTTATTAGCAGCTTTTTTTTTAAAGAGAACCTCTTGTTTTCAGACACGATATTTGTATCTACCGGGAGACTCTGGGACGTTTTTGACTCCAAACTTTTTTGGAGACTGAGAATCCAAAAAGTGGAAGAGAACCTTTGGTGCACGTACCAGCCCCTTCCTATCAGTTTATCAGTTTACAGACCCTATATGAAATACACAGCGCCCATGTGTGGTCCAGTCTCGTTATAGCAACGACATTCCTTAAAGTTACCAAATTCCACCGTAACAAACGGGCCAAAATAAGTCAGCAACAACTTGACAACCTTTGATTTTATTAGTGAGAGACATTCAGGAGGCTCTGGCATGTCTGGAGACGCATGTAAAATACTCTAGTAAAAGTTAATATTTAATGTCTATTAAACATTTAATTAATATGTCAGTTAAACTAAGTTAATGTGGTGCTGAAGCAAAAATTGATAATATTATACTATATATTAGTCATGATTTGTATTTTTTCTTGCACATGTATTTGGGAGGTAAAGAGGTTCTCAGACCTCACCTCTTGAGATCAGCTTCCTCCTTCTGCTGCACCTTTCCTTTCTAGCTTGCTTCTTACTTTGCAAGTTTTGCACCTCCACGGTGGAAGTGCAACACTCTTTGCTGTGTGTACCAATCAGCAATATACTTTTTGTCATTGTGTTATTTTTCCATTTCATGATTCTATCTATAGTAAAAACAAAACAAAACAAAAACACTTTGGTAAAGTGCTGAGCTCAGTCTTAGAGTTGCTGAAGAAAGAAAGTAAAAAAAGATTAAACTAGAAAACTAAGTATGGTTTGGGAATTTTCCCTGTATAAATAAAGATTGATGCCCAGTCATACAGGGAAACTCGTGACATGTCCTTTGTGGCGATGTTATTCCCCTTCTCTGTCCCTTTGTTTTTGGATAGCCCCAAACTTTCATGTGACAAAACTGTTAATAATACACGAGAAGAAGAAGAACATTGCATCTCGGTAGTAGATATGTCTTAAACAATTCACCATCCCATCTGTTAAAATGCTTTTGCTCTTTATGTTTATGTTTATGTTATGTGTGCTCATCATTTGTCCCTGAAAGTGATTACTTACAAATAACCGCATCTACCTTTGCTCGTCCCTTTAAATTTTACTTATGTAAACTTGCAGGTTTATGAAGTTCTTAAAAAATCTTGAAATATTTTTATTTGGAGGTGTTAAAAATATTTTCATGACGATAAATGCGGAACAGTAGTCAGAGAAACTCCTGGAAAGTCTAATCAACTTCATTGTTTCATTAATTTTTTTTCCTGAAGTCTGCAGAGTTCTTATTTTATACATGCACGCATATGCATATATAAATTATAATGTTAATAAGATAGATAATAAAAAAAATAGACAGAATAGGTGTTTCAAACTCAAATGTTTCAGACTTTTCCTTTCAGAGCGACCATAAAGCAAAAGTTTCGTGTGACAAGATCTCCGCCTGGAGCAGTAGACAACCTTTTCCACTGGGTGGCAGTATAGACAGTTTTGTTTTATGGGAAGTAAAACCACAAGTAGTTTTACAGCTTTATTTCTTTTTGTGCATACACACAGATAGTAATTAAATTGTTTATTTTAATAGTTTGTGTTTGCTCCAGTGACTAATTACTCAGGTTTTATTCATTTTTCACACAGAATAGTGAAAAGGGATCCAAAACAGAGGAAAAGTGTCTTTTCAGTAACAGGATACTGAAAACAAGACTTACCATCCAACCATTCTCTTCCCCTTAACCTTAACAGGGTTGTAGGGGGGCTGGAGCCTATACCAGCTACCATAGGGCGAGAGGTGGGTACACCCTGAACAGGTCACCAGTCTGTCACAGGGGTAACACAAAGAGACACACAACCATTCACACCTATGTGCAATTTAGATTCACCAGTTAACCTAACCCCACTAATTGCATGTCTTTGGACTGTGGGAGGAAGCTGGAGTACACTGAGAGAACCCACGGAGGCATGGCGGGAACATGGAGACTCCACACAGAAAGACCCTGGCTAGGTGGGAGAGTCCAACTCAGAACCTTCTTGCTGTGAGGGAACAGTGCTAATCAGCACACCGCCGTGCTTATTTTAGTGAATAACAAGAAAAGTTCTTCATGTAGTATTTTTATGGGGGGTGTTTATTTTAATTCAAAACGTTTTAAAAATGAAAACAATCCACAAACTGCTGGTTCCTTCTTTAGTTTGACTTTGAATTGTAATGTTTGTTATTTGTTTCTTTGAGCCCATTGTGTCTTATTTACCACTGCTGCACAAGGTCAAACGTAACCTAACTAAGACACTGTAAATTAAAAGTAGTCTTCACAGTATTTTGAATAAACAAAAGAATACCAGAGACCAAAAAGTGTAAGCTAAGTTATGCCCGTCCACATTCTGTGGCACAAACTTCTCAATGGCAACAAGAAAACCAAAGAAATCATTTAAAAAAGAGTTCAAAAACAGTTACAACATGTATGTTTGTGACCTTTGTCAGTTTTGTCATATCTGAGAGGTGCTCCTGGGGGCACAGTGTGTGTGTGTTGGGGGGTGAGGTTGAGGGGGAGTTTGCTCTTTTTAGTTGAGGTGGCTGAAACAGCACTCCTCAGGTTGAGAAGGCTTTTTATCCCTCTCGAGGGCTGCAGGCTCTCGTTGAGTTGTTCTGTGAAGTGACCCGCACACTAAAGCAAAGTGGTGGAGGTGTCTTTACCGTGAGGGTGGCAAAGGCGGTGGTGCTGTTACATGCTCAGAGGTGGTGGTAATGGTGGGGTGAAGAAGTTGATTGTGTGTGTGTGTGCCGGGGGAGGGTGTTTGGGTTGTAGTGGGCAGAAACGCGGTGTTGCAGCTGTGCGTGTGCTTGTCCATGTCTGAGTGAATAAGGGGAGGAAGGGTCAGCCAGGGAGGGGGGATTCAGGTTCAGAAGTGTTGAAGCATAAAATCTCTCTCTCTCCCTCTCTCTCTCTCTTGCTGGGCCAGACGCAAAGCAACAGCAATTTGTGCGATTTCACAGCTCACCGAATCCCTAAAACTCTGACAGCCTTGTGCTGAGGTGGGGGGGTAATGAAGGGGTGGGAGGGAGAGATGGAGGGAATGAGGAAAAATGCAGAGATGGACGGATGGAGCGGCAGACGCTACAAACACGCAAGTGACAGTGGAAAGTGAAGATGGACAGATTGGAAGAGAAACAAGCAGCTGACGACTGATCAGAAGGAGAAGAGACAGGCACTCAAGAGATCTGTATATTGCACTTCTAAATTATTCTAGAAGTGTTTCCAACTCCATCTGCTCCCACTTAAAATGACATGCTCACATGATTCAGCGTCACCTTGTTCATGAGCTGAGACACAAAAGCTTTTATTGATGTGAAACATGTTTAATAATAATAATGGATTGCATTTATATAGCGCTTTTCGGGACCCCTCAAAGCGCTTTACAATACCACTATTCATTCACTCTCCCACACTGGTGGAGGCAGCTACAGTTGTAGCCACAGCTGCCCTGGGGCAGACTGACAGAGGCGAGGCTGCCATATCGCGCCATCGGCCCCTCTGGCCATCACCAGTAGGCGGTAGGTGAAGTGTCTTGCCCAAGGACACAACGACCGAGACTGTCTGAGCCGGGGCTCGAACCGACAACCTTCCGATTACAAGACGAACACCCAACTCTTGAGCCACGATCGTTTAATGTGATGCATGAATGTGATCTCTCCCTGGGGGACATTAACAACATTTTTAAAAGGCAGACTGGTTATAGACTATATAACCAGACAGCGAATGATCAAAATGACTGAGTCAATCGTAACCTTGAGAAAAACACATGATTTTGTTCTGACATTGGACAAATGACAGAGAGACTAAAATTTAAAAAATCATTTGGATTCAGGGCAACACGATTTCTGAAGTGCACACTATGTTGTAACTTTATGCAGTGTTGCTCCAACTGCCCGTGTAGCGTGGGTTGTGGTCAATAATAACTTTAGACCAAGCACAGGGAACTGAGACGAGGCTATGGTGGAGGTCCGGACTTTTACTCCATAAGCTCAGAACACATACAATAACACTGCCCCACCTACAGGTGGGAGGTAGTAATAGCTGCTGCCTGTGGTCTGCCAGTTAGGAAGTTGGAGATCCACTGACACATAGATGAGCTGAGTCCCAGATGCTCCAGCTTGGTGGTGAGTGTGGAGGGAATTATGGTGTTAAATGCAGAGCTGTAGTCTATGAAGAGCATTTTAACATAATTCCCCCTTCTAGTGTCCAAGTGAGTGAGTGATGTGTGGAGGAGATGAGAGATGGCATCGTCTGTGGAACGATTTGGACGGTAAGCAAACTGTAGTGGGTCCAGTGTGTCTGGTAGTGAAGAAATGATGAAGTCTCTGACCAGGCGTTTAAAGCACTTCATCACTACTGAGGTGAGGGCTACAGGGCGATAGTCATTGAGAGAAGCAGGGTGGGGTTTCTTCGGGACAGGAACAATGATGGACTCTTTGAAGCATGTGGGGATAACCGACTGAGATAAAGAGATGTTGAATATCTCAGTGAACACAGGAGCTAGCTGGTATGCGCAGTCTCTTAGGATACGACCTGGGATGCCGTCTGGTCCTGCTGCTTTCCTGGTGTTCACTCTCTTGAAGGCTCTCCTTACTTCATGCTCGGAGATGATGAGCACGTTTCCGGTGCTGGCAGTATCTTCCTGTCTGCAGCCGTTAGCGCCGCTAACACTAGCATTGTTGGAGTCCTTAGCTGCAGCCTCGAAGCGAGCATAGAAAGTGTTCAGCTCGTCTGCCAGAGTCACGGCCGCTATTGTCCTTAGTCCCCGCCACAGGCTCCTAGAGTCACTCTGTTGGAGTTGTGACTCTAGTTTCCTCCCGTAGCGCTGCTTCGCCTCTTTCACCGCCCTCCGCACGTTATATGACGCGGCTTTGTACGGGTCCATGTCCCCCGTCGTGAGTCCCGTGTTGTAGGCAGCGGTGCGGGATCTCAGAGCGTCGCGGATGGTTTTATCCACCCACGGCTTCTGGTTGGGAAACGTTGTGATAGTCTTTGTCTCCACGGTATCATCCGCTAGTTTCCCGATGAATCCCACAACCGCTTCCGTAAACACGTTGACATCATCATCGGAGCTGTTTCTGAACATGCCCCAGTCTGCGTCATTGAGTGCGTCCTGTAACGCGGCCACCGATTGATCCGTCCAGCGCGCGACCTTCCTCTGAACCGGAACTTCCTGTTTCAGCCTTTGTTTGTATTTTGGGATGAGGAAGATGGCGGCGTGATCAGATTTGCCAAACGGGGGGCGGGATTGTGCCTTGTAGCCGTCCTTGACCGTAGTGTAGCAGTGGTCCAGTGTCCTTTCACCTCTGGTGGGGCAGGAGATGTGTTGATAAAAGTTCGGCGCTGCGCGTTTGAGGTTGGCGCTATTAAAGTCCCCCGTCACAATAAGCGCAGTGTTGTGTCTGGTGCTGTGTGAGTTCCTCATGCAGCTCGCATAAGGCGGTGACCGTGTCCGCTTGTGGTGGAATATAAACGGCACTTATAATGACCGATGTAAATTCCCGAGGTAGATAAAAAGGACGACACATGATGGACAGTAGTTCCAGATTTGGTGTGCAGGAGCGTGTGAGAGGAACAACGTTCGCACTGTTGCACCAGTTGTTGTTCACCATTAAACACACGCCGCCTCCCCTTGACTTCCCCGAGTCCCGTGTCCTGTCCATGCGGTGAACCGAGAAGAACTCGGCCGGCTGGATGGCGTGGTCCGGCACCGCTGGGTTCAGCCATGTCTCGGTGAAGCAGAGGAGATTGCAGTCCCGAATGTCTCTCTGGAACTTTACCCTGGCCCTGAGGTCGTCAAGCTTGTTCTCCAGTGACTGGACGTTGGCGAGCAGGATGCTAGGCAGAGGTGTGCGGTGTGCACGAGCTCTCAGCCTGTTCCTGACGCAGGCTCGCTTCCCTCTAGGCCGCCACCGCTTCCCTTTGTTCTCCCTCAAGATCTCACTCGGCCAGCTCGGATCCGAAGTTAAAAACTTCGAATTGTGAGTACATTGTAAACCAATAGAAACAAGAGTGTCACTGTCATACCTAATGTACCCAATGGTGGTGATTTTGCCGATTTAGAAACGCTGAAAACTAACTTAAAAAACAAAGACAAAGAAAAAGAAAAAGTGGTCGGAGCAGTCGTGACGGCAGCCGACCTCACCGGCGCCATCTTTGAAGTCTCAGCCCATCGAGGCAGGGACTTAAACGAAATATAATTTTCTACATAACTAATCTCACATTTGGATTATTTTCAGATTCGTGAGATTCTTTTGATTAAAGTAATCTGGGATTGTGCCCCCACGCCACCCAAAAGGGATTAAATCCATTCATTGTTCATTGTGTCCGTCTTAGTGTTAAATGGCGCTCCGATTGGGTGGTCATTATCTTGGTAAACATATGACCGTAGCTCCTGATCTCAGCGGGCCACTCAGCAACCTTCATAGAAAGTGTTTATTTCCTAGATGTGCCCTTCAGCATCACTCAGTGTTTCTGCCACTGCCTCTTGACCTTGGCTTCTTTTTTGAAAACACACTTAAACCAAAGGGCAGCAGTGTATTGAAAGTGACAGACTCATTTCCATGCTACAGTCATTGAGAAATCTGACCATGCTCAGTATTAAAGGACAGCTGAGGCCGGAAGGAACCTCTTTTGGGAAGAGAGGGACAAAAAGGGATCAAGAAAAAGAAAGTTTGTACTACTTTAACAAAACCTGATCCTTGGATTAAAGGATCATCAGTTTGGATATCACAAACTAGCTTATAACATTAGAGTATAGTCACAGAACCTGTTTCCATTTCCTTTATTTTTGGGGGCAAGGTCAGAGGCTCACAAGCTAATTTACAAAATACCTACAAGTTATACAGATTCAATTCCATTTTCAGTTCATTTCAGGTCAGTTTTGTTTATATAGCACCAGATCCAGACAACAGTCACCTCAAGGTGCTTTATACTGCAAGGTAAAGATCCTACAACAACACGAAGAAAACCCCAACAATCATACGACTCCCTATGAGTAAGCGCTTTGGTGACAGCAGGAAGGAAAAACTCCCTTTTAACAAGAAGAAACCACAGAACCAGGCTCAGGGAGGCACAGTGAAAGTGAAATGTGAGTGAAGAAGAAACACTCTGAGTGTCATAGGAAGCCCCCAGCCTATAGCAGCTGAACTAAGTGAGGATTCAGGGTCACCTGAGCCGATCCTAACAATAAACTTTATCAGTAATGAAAGTTTATACCCTAATCTTTAAGAGGGGCCAGAACACTGAAAGTTCTGACTCCCATTACATTTTTAAATACCCTTTTCAAAAGAGAGAATTAAAATTTAACTCACTGAAAAGAAAGGAATCGTCCTCCTGCAGAAAGACTCTTAAGAGCCTGTGATGGTTGTGTGTTTGTTGTCCTTTGCTGACATTAGCAAACCATTGTCTCAATGTTGTAGCTGTGTACTGCCACCGGGGGCAGTGTCCAAATATGTTTGTGCTTGGTCCTTTACCTTAGCCCCTGCTGCAGAGATAGCAAAAGTCAGAAGATAGAAGAACTTCTTCAGAGTGAAGTGAAACCATGTGTTACAAGGAAAACTACCCAATACTGCCACTGCTTGTGCTTATCATCTGTGTGTTTTTGATATTTGATTATTTTTTTCATGCTTCTTACATTCAGTCCAAATTCCTCACTCTCCTTGGATTTCTGTAGAGGTCTTAGTTTTTGTTTTCTTCTGTGTTTTTACTTCCTTTGTTCCGTTTTACTTCGAGTGCACCCATATCTTATTTTCCCACTCCCTGGTGTGTGTATTTAGTCAGCTGCTTCTTGTTCTTGAGTTCCTCTTATGGTTTTTGGCTGCTAGATCTATTTATTTATTTTCAATTCATTTGCTCTTAGGATTTTATTGTGTTTTGGATTACTCTGCTGTATCACACAGAACTTTGTTGTTACCTATAAGTAAAGTAAACTTCCAAAAAAAAAACCCAAAAAAACCTCCCAGCCCGTCCATCTTTGTTGTCTCCAACTTAATTACCCAATTGATATTGTGATAAGTTCCCAAACACAAGCTGTGACAGAAACAGGCAGAGAAAGCTCAGGGTAGGCCAACTGATAGGAAATGAAAATAAAAACTATTCAACAGTTTAACCCTGGAAATGTGCAGCCACTGTAAGAAGTGGAAATCAATCATGGCCATTCTTACTGTACACACAAAAATAACAACAAACAACAACCCTATCATTAAATATGTTTGTATACATAAAAAATTCCATATTTTCAGTGTTTATATTGTTTTTAATTATTTCTTTTCGCATCCTTTCAACTGCAAGTCTACATTTTTGGTTATATTTTACTTAATTGTATATAAAATATTATATGCTTAATTTAGTAATGTAATGTCTGCATCCCGGGCAAAAAAGCATCTTTGAATTAAATTGATATGAACTGATGAGCAAGATACATGTGGGAGCAGATGAGATATTAGATACACAAACACCGGGTGATAAGAGGTGTCACCTGAGTGCTTGTTTTGGTTGAGAAGTCGAGGTAAAGCTTAAAGAAGAGGGCTTTTTTGAGTGCGGTGTGGGTGTGTGTGGGGGGGGATCAAGACATCTGCACAGGCTTTGAAGAGGTCAGCCACGGGACAGGAACCATTCTTAATCCCCCCAGCTGGGCCTGCAAGAGAGGATTTGGACCTCTGCTCACTCTCCACCCCCACCCACAACAGTAGCTAATTGAGTGCCAGCACTCTGATCGCAGCATTTCCATGTAAAGCCGTGCGTGCTTTCTCAGGGCTTTGGAGTTATGACCAGGAAATCCCTCTTACTGTATACCTGCGATCATCAGCGATACCGGGCAGAGGATTATACACATCCTCGAACACATCCATTGTTTTGTCTGTGCTTACAATTGTGTGCCTATATAATGTGATTTTTTTATGGTTATGTTTTGGTATTTTTTAGTTGGATGCAGCAGTTCCCCTATTTCAGTACAGTCTTCTGCAAATAGAAAAAATATTGTAGCTTTAACCGTAGCCTGCATCAGCCAGTTCTCATTTCCAGTGCCTCAGTAGACATCTCTGTATTTTGTGCAGTAGATTCTTGCTTTTTATGCAGATGCTGACATGTACATTAAGTTGTGGCAATAATGAAAGGTGTCTGCTACCCCCAGTTCATCATATGTGGAGGTTTGCAAGGGACCTCTGTGAAGGGGCGTATTTAAAACTTTTTTTTATTGTGAAAAAATGACTGAAAACAAACAGAAAGAGCAAATGAAAAAGAACAAAACAAATTGTAAAACAAAAAGGAAAACAAAAACTACATTAATGCATTTAATATCAGATGCATGGTGGGGATTTAGCTTTGAGGCTACATTTTGTAGGGCCAGTACAAATCAGGTGCAAGGGATGACTCTGGCCAGAGTCTCTGCTGAATCTGGAAACCATCAGCTAGTATCTGACAACAATTTAGCCTTTTATTACATTTTATTTGCATTCTGAAAGTCTTGAAATGGATATTTACTCTTTGTTCTCCAGCCATTCTCCCAGAGGCTGAGTCAGCTGATTAGCTGATAAGTTTACAGATTGGTCATTAACTGCTGCTTGTGGCTGTACGTAAACTAGAAGCATGCTGGCATTTAAACAGGACTTTCCGCATGATGTCTGCAGCATGTCATATGGCAAAAATATCCAATCTTCTTTAACATTTGTTTTTAAATCACTAATATTAGTCTCATGTGTAATCATTTTATAGTTTTGCAGTTTTGCACTTTGAAATTCTTTTAATCAGATTAATAAAAATGTGTTCTTTTCTCAGACATCATGTTACTTGGACATTCCCAAATTGATTTATGCTACTGGGCTTCAGCTTCTGCTGCACTGACCCAGTTTGATCAGTGCCCCTCCCCCAAGTATACCATTTTACCATGCAGGCTAAAGCGGGTCAAGTGAAGGTTGTCGGGGTGATCAGCCAACTGGAAAACTCACTGGTTCAGAGGTCATGGATAAGCCATGCTGTCGGGTGATTGGTCAGACAAATCAAATTAGCATTCACTGGTGATCCCGCCCCAAACCGCCACCCAGGAAGAATGAGGTGAGGTGGATTCATGCATGTAGATCTTGATCTGTAGCTCTACCGAGAATGGTACAATCATTCAGACATAACACTATTTGTAGTCTAGGGTTTTTACCAGCACAGGATAATGTATAAAGCTATAGGATTACTCGCTTTGTCATTCTGTCCCTGGAAGAGGATGATCTACTTTCACAAGTGTCAGAATAAGCTTACCACAGCACGCAAACCACAGCATGGGACTTCGAGAAAAAAAAAGTATTGCATAATAATTATGCAACCAGTTACTATCATGGGTAATGCTGTGCTTATGACAAGGAAACAATGTCTTTTTCAATTAGCATTGCTTCATAGCAGTCTTGTAAAGCTCACAATCAAGTATCAGTTCAAAAATTTCTAAAGAGAAGAAATGATGACAAGAAGAAAATGCTATGGAAAGAAGTCTAGATGATTATGGTAAATGGCCTGTATTTATATAGCGCTTTTCTAGTCCCTAAGGACCCCAAAGCGCTTTACACAACCTGTCA